>NC_140917.1:2297563-2385063 GCF_045865225.1 Trachurus japonicus | reverse complement strand
GGTCCACAGGCGCCGCCAAACTCAACCAAAACTGAAAGTTCTTTAGTACTGCTTCAAAACATAATCTACTATTTTCATGAAGAGTGGGAAACAGTTTTGTTTTAATGTTACAAAACATGAGTAGCTCTCGGCCATTTTCATTTTGTAAAAGTAGCTCTCAGAGGAAAAAAGGTTGGAGACCCCTGTTCTAAATGAACCAAGATCAATGAACCAAGATCGTCCTTTAATCGCATCGGCAACCATGAATCGTGAAATGGAATCGAATCGTTTTTTTTAAATCGAATCGTTACACCCCTAACGGTAACCAGACAACAGTGATGACACATGAAAACATCACAAACAACATGAGCGTGAGGATCTCTGACACACAACAGAGGATGAATGTTATTGAGTGTGTGTGCAAAGATGGACGCTCAGGTGTGTGTATGTGTGTGTGTGTGTGTGAGATAAATGCTGGTTCTGGTTCTGGTTCTCACCCTGGACGATGCCGAGGCCGTGGGCGTGGCGGGGGCCGAGGGCGCGGAGGGCAGCGAGGCCCCGCTGTGGGAGGCGGAGGAGGAGGAGCGGGTGGGCGAGGCGTTCCGGGAGCCCGGCTTGGAGCGCCGTCCTCGGGAGCGGAACGCGGCGAGACCCTGCGACGCTCCCTCGGGAAGGATGAACTTCTCCCGCAGCTCCAGGTTGGTGCGGCCGCGCGCTGGGGGACAGGAAACAGGAGAGACAGGACACACAGGAGAACCAATGAGCTGCTGAGGAGGTGGTGGGAGTTGGGGGGGGAGGAGGGGGGAGGGAGGGTAGGAGGGCGAGGTGGAGGGCTTGTAGTTGCCCCTCCAGCAGGGGGCGGCAGAGGCAGCGAGCAGCGTGAGGGAGAGAGCCAGTGCTTCCTTTGGCTGCAGACATCAAGAGTCCGTGCATGTTTCATTTGAGAGTGCACGTTGAGTTGGACTATAGGGATGCACATGATTAACCGTTTAACCGTTAACCGATAACAACAGGGTTCCTACAGCTTAAGCCAAGTTAAATTTAAGACTTTTTAAGACTTTTTGAGACTTTTTTTTAAAGCCACTTGAAATGAAATTTAAGACCGACAAATGCAGAAAAAAGAAAAAAAAACACCACATCTATTACATAGGGTTATAGGGACAATTTTACCCACTTTCCTATGTGATCCAAGGTAAAGTGACTGCTACATGAACATTGGATTGTGTCTCTTTCCAGCTGTCCTTTCAAAATAAATGCATAAAAAGTCTGAAAAAAAAACAACCACTGACTCGGGAGCTGGTGGCGGTGAGAAATTTAGCGTTGACGGCCGCCACTAACTTCTCTATGTCGCAATGTTACCAATTATTTTGAGATTTGAGACTAATTACAACCATAAAATACCACTTACCATGTGTTAACATTTTTAAGACCTTTGAAAAATTAATTTAAGACATTTTAATGCCAATTAAGGCCTTGTTTTTAGCGATAAAATAAGCGATAATTTTTTTTTTTGCTGTGCGCCGCAAGCCTCTTAATCTTATCGGTTAACGGTTAATAATCGGTTAACGAGCGTCGGTTATCGGTCAGAAAAATTTTTCAAAATGTGCATCCCTAAGTGGGACACATGGTTTTTTTTTGGGGGGGGGGGGGGGGGGGTTGGGTCAGGAGGTTGGGGGGGTCGGGGAGGGGGGGGGTCGTAAGTGCACTTTGGTTGAGATCATTAGATACGCAACGAAAGTTAGACACAAGAAAAAAACTAGTGGAAACTTCCTCTTTCAAACGCTGAAGCTCATTTTCTTTACAGGAAACGTTCAGTTCAGTTCAGCGTTTTGGAAAAAAACACTCATTGTACACTCATTTACTTTGTCGCTGAGAGTCAGAATTAGCTTAGCTTAGCATCAGACTAAATCAAACTTCTCACCTAGACAACGCTGTTGGGAATCATATTATTGAGAAATAAAGTGGCTCTTATTAAAGTGTATTATGAGCCATGAGGTCTCATAAATAGGCTAATGATATGTATAAACCTTGGGTATCAATTATGACTGTAAGAAAAGGAAAATAACAAAACAGAAAAACCTACTTAGGTTTTTCTGTTTTGTTATTTTCCTTTTAAAAAAAACAAACATTTAAATGTAAGTATAGATTAAGGTTGTGATTTTATACTTTTATTAATGAAAAGAAAAATCCCTAAAATACCAAAAAATATTCAAAAGAAGTTCGATATTATTAATTCACAGAAGAGGAAGAAGCTGTTAAATCGATGCTCATATTTTGTAATTATTGGATGAATGAGGAGACACAGTCGACACTGAGGGAGTTAAATATTATAAAATACATGGATGGATGGAAAACAGCAGGCGGAAGCTAAGCTAAGCTAAGCTAAGCTAATTAGCATGTGGCTAGGCTAATTAGCTGAGGCAGCAAATAAGTGAGTTTCACAAAACGTTGAACTTTTTTTCTCTTGTTAGAAAAAAAAAAAAGCGACATAAACTTTCATTGCGTATTTGCTTTAAGAACCAGGTGAGGGTGGCGGGCAGCCGATGGCGGGGGAGGGGGGGCAGGGGCGGGGTCATGGGGGGGGCTAAAGCACAGCCTCTCTTCTCTCGTTTTTTTTTTAAATTTCCAACTTCACTTCATTTTCTCTTCTTGCTGCGATGGAGCATCTCAGCCCTGCGGTGTGTGTGTAGTAGTCTATACACACTGAGTGTATAAATACATGTGTGGGGAGGGGAGGGGTTGGGGGTGGGGGGGTTGGGGGGGTGGAGGTCATGCCTGGTTTATGGTTTTTCAGGAGAGACCCAGGGTTTCTCCGTCCTTCATAAAAGACACTGAGCAGCATTCTCCGACAGAAAGAAGTGCAGCAGCGCCAGCAGACGACAACAAGCCAGCCAGAGAGAGAGAGAGAGAGATGAAAGAGGAGAAAGAGAAGAAAGAAAGAGAGAGAGGAAGAGAGAGATAACTGAAAAATATAGAGAAGGAGAAGACGAGAGAGAAAGAGAAAGAACATAGAGAGGAAACAAGATGAAAAAGTGAAAGATGGAGTGTGAAAGTAAAGTAAAAAGAGGAGAGGAGAGGCTGCAGCTAGCCGTTAGCAGCGGTTTGCAACTTCCACTAGCAGCCTCACGGCCACCGTCGCCTAGCAACCCAACAGCAGCGCAAGTCAAAACGAAAAAAAATAAAATAAAAAAATAAAAAAACACGGGTGCACCCTGCAATTACGCCCCTCCCCCACTTAGAAACGCCAGCCAGCCATCCATCCAGCCAGGTGCACCCTGTAATTGTGTCTCCCACCAACCAACCAACACACACACACACACACACACACACACACACACACACACACACACACACAAACCAACACACACACACACACACCGCCCGACCGACCAACCACCACCCAGCCATCACATTTAAAGGAAGCAGCGTTATTAGAAACCCAGGCTGGCCACGCCCAGGTCTGTGTTTACTGAGAGGAGGAGGAAAAATAAATGATTAAAAAATAATAATAATAATTTTTTTTTGTCATTTGCTTTTCAACTTTAAAAGTTGTTTTAAAATAAAAGATAAAAAAAGACCGGGGGTTGACCAAATCCTGCTTTTTTTTCTCTTTTTTTGTGTCAGTGAGTGAGGGAAGCATGACGCAGACGTGTGGCGCAAAGACAAGACTGACATCAACGCCCCACGACCACAGTTAGAAACTGAACACACACACACACACACATATATAGTTATATATATATATATACATAGACACACGGAGGACAGCTGTGGTTAAAGGGATAGTCCAACATTTTGGCAAATTGGCCCATTGCCATAATCCCTATAGTCATAGCAGTAGGTTCGTTACCTTTAATTGTTGGTGCAAGCTATTTTTAGAACAGCGGAGCAGAGCCGTGAGCTGCTCAGAGCTACGCTACGGAGGCTCATTATGGGATTTCTTGGGTTTCCCTCATCAAACTCATCAAATACACAATCCAACAACTCCACAACGCTCTGGTGGACAAGTTGTGAGCTGCACATTCACCACGCTATGAGATAATAACACAACGTTACCACACAGAGTTGTTTTAGAGGGAAATGCAGAGACTGTTGATGAAAAACTGTCCCTGAAGGCAACGTGCATCAGCTGGTTTTGTATGAATTTCCCTCTAAAACAACTCTGTGTGGTAACGTTGTGTTATTATCTCATAGTGTGGTGAATGTGCAGGTCACAACTTGTCCACCAGAGCGTTGTGGAGTTGTTGGATTGTGTATTTGATGAGTTTGATGAGGGAAACCAAGAAATCCCTGCAGCTCACGGCTCTGCTCCGCCGTTCTAAAAACAGCTTGCACCGACAATTAAAGGTAACGAACCTACTGCTATGACTATAATAGGGATTATAATGGCAATGGGCCAATTTGCCAAAATGTTGAACTATCCCTTTAAAGATGGAGACTGACGGACGGACGGATGGACAGATGGATGAGGAGTGAGAGAGATGGAGGGATGAGATGGAGTGAGAGACAGACAGAGAGGAAGAGAGGGAGTAGATACCTCGGCAGCAGAAATAGCCAGGAGTGACTGTCACTGAGAGACACAAGAGACAATGTGAAATAACTGCATGCTCATGGTGGGATGAAGAAAGTCTCACACTCACACACACACACACACACACACACACACACACGCACACACACACAAACACACACGCACAAACACAGGCTGGTTAGTGGAGTCAAGACGGCAGAAAAAAATCCTCCTTAAACATCACTTGTAACCATCAACACACACACACACACAGCCGACTGCTGGGGGTCCGGACCTGTTGTCAGTGACCCCTGAAACGTGAACAAGGTCAGGAAAACGTCAGAGCAGCAAAGAGCGAGACAGCCGGAGAGGAAGAGGAGGAGGAGGAGCAGGAGGAAGAGCAGGAGGAGGAGGAGGAGGAGGAAGAGCAGGAGGAGGAAGAGGAAGAGCAGGACAGTGGAGGAGGGGGAACATCACGTTAGTCAGGTGATCACAGTCAGCAAGGCACAGCAACAAGGCCAAACCCACAGACCCAAACAAGAGAAGAGGAAGAAGAAGGAGAAAAGATGGAGGACATAAATGGAAGAGAAGAGCTGTGTTGTAAATCTCCCTCTATCACGGATGTAGTGCACTAACTACACTGCTCAAAAAAATAAAGGGAACACTTAAACAACACATCTTAGATCTCAATTAATGAAATATTGCAGTTTAAAATCGTTATTCAATATATAGTAGAGTGTGTTGAGAACAACATAACATAATCAAAATGATCATCCCAGGTTGATTTCACACGGGTGTGATATACTTGGAGTTACAATGTGTTGTTTAAGTGTTCCCTTTATTTTTTTGAGCAGTGTATATTGTGTGTTCGCCATTTTGTAGTGTTGTTCGAATTCTCCGCGATTAATTTCATCCACTATGTAGTACTAGTGGACGAGAAAACACCCACAATGCACCGCCAAATTGAATGAACAAGCGATGAACACTACTTTCTACTCCCGTATGTATCCCACAATGCAATGCGGTGGTGTTTTGCAAGCTAATTAGCATGTTAGCTAAGTTTTTCTTTAGGTTATTTAGCAGTAAACTCCTCAGACGTATTTGCCTTCGCTCCGTTTGCCCGGGAAGCAGGAGTTGGGCAGCAGCATCCCAACAATAACAGGCAGCATTAAATCAATCTAATGAAGAAACTGTGGTAGAATATTAAATACCAGCTAACGAGCTAAGCTAATAGCCACAGAGCCGTTAGCGGCTCACAGTTGGGACACACAACAGTAGTCGACCAAACCAAACTTCCTATATTTCAACAGTTTATTGTCCGAGAGACACAACCACGCAGAATCACATCCTCAAATGTTCCCACAAGTGTCGGTTTTCGGTTTTTCTTATTTTATTTTATGTGTCCTGTTTGTTTACATGATTCTCGGTGCGTCTGCTTCCGTCACAGCAGTAGGCTAACACCTGTAGCATCTGCTGATGCAACCACGTTCAGAAAATCACTGTGTAGTGTCCGAATTCTCCTCCCGTCGTTTCCTACATCGTGTATCTATCTATCTATCTATCTATCTATCTATCTATCTATCTATCTATCTATCTATCTATCTATCTATCTATCTATCTATCTATCTATCTATCTATCTATCTATCTATCTATCTATCTATCTATCTATGTATATATATGATGTAGTGCACTATATCATATACACGATGTAGGGGATAGGGAGTGAGTGAATGAGTGGATGATTTCGAACACAGCTAAGATGTCAAGGAAGAAGAGGAGGAGAAGAAGCAGAAGAGTTAGAGGAGATTTAAATGGATGAAAAGATACCGAGGAAGAACAGAAGATGAAGAAGAGAGGAAAAAGAAGAAGAGGAGGAAGAAGTCTGAGAGTCCAAGAATCAAACAAACAAACAAACAAACAAACCAACCAACCCAAACCAAAGGTGACGGGGAGAAGACGAGCAGTTAGGGAGAGAGTGAAAGCGAAGGAGATAGAGGAGAAGTCCAACCTATACGAGATGAGATGGAGCTACTGGAATCGGAGCGGAGGATCTTAAGTCCTGGATGTTGCACTGAGGAAAGAGAAGAAGGAAGAAGGAAAGAAGGAAGGAAAAAGGGAGGGAGGGGGGGAAGGAAGAAGAAGAAGGAGAAGAAGGAGAGAGGAGAACTGAGGATCATGCACCATGCAATACCACTGTTATATTCAAGAAAGAATGAATAAATAAACCAGAGAGAGAGAGAGAGAAGACAGAGGAGAAGAGAACCGGCCCAGACTAGTGAACACAGATAAAGACGATGATCGAGCTCCTTCAGGGTCGACAGCATGGACGACGCTTCTCTCTCTTTTCTTTTATTTCTTTGAGGGAGAGGGGGTGGATGGATGGATGGATGGATGGGAGGGGAGGGGAGGGGGGTTTGGGGAGGAGGAGGAGGTCTGGGAGGTTCAGGGTGAGAGGAGATGATGATGATGATGATGATGATGATAGAGAGAAATACCGCTGCCGCTCTGAGGAGCCGCTGCGACGACGTCAGTGGGAGGAAACACTGCAGAGAAACGTGAGACGGCTCCACAGTCACCTGCTGACAGGACAAGTCAATAATACACTGCTGCTGCTGCTGCTGCTGCTGCTGCTGCTGCTGCTGCTGCTGATCTCAGACCTGCCACTCACAGCTCAGTGCAGGAGCAAACATGTAGAAGTATGTGGAGTCATGTGACTGAGCCGGAGTCGGACCGACGTTATAAAAAACCCATTGAAAACAGAAACAACTCAACTCTTTGTTTGTGTCTGCAACAGCTGCAGCAGGAAAAAACACTTCTACCTCCTGGTTCTTGTTTTGTTTTATTACTTTATCAGAAAAAACAGATTGCATTTCAAAAAAAAAAAAATATATAGTATATTTATGTTATTATGTAGTTGTTTTTCGTTCAATATTTGCATATCAGTAGAAAAACTATGTGCAACTGTCAATGGGAAAAGCATGTGTGTATTATCTTGTTGTTGGTAAAACCTACATAAAAATTAAGTTAAACAAAGAAAAAGACAAATCATCCAAGGACACTGTGACCCAATGACCTAAACAACATCTGTAACATCTGTCCAAACAGTAAAAAATAACATTTTAACATTAGTAAACAATAATTTTGTACCTTTATACATTTGAATCTTACATTTCCCATCTTAAATACATCTATTCATTGTATCTATATTATGATGAATATGAAAAGTCTTTATTTATATAAATTAATTTCAGTTTTGATAGTCAATTATTTAAAATGTGTTCTTACATCTACAAGTTGTTTGTTGAACTGTAAAATAACCCTATACATACATATATATCTATGTATATCTATGTATATTTGATATCTATATTTATATGATATTTGCTGCTCAGTATAAATGTTAATTAAAACTTTTAATTCAAGTCAAAAAACTTTATGTTAAAAAATTCACCCTGATGCCGGTCCGACTCTGGACGCACGTGAATGAGAGACAGAGGACGACGGTGTGTGTGTGTGTATGTGTGTCTTTGTGTGTGTGTGAGCAGGAACCTCCAACATGGACGTACACACAGAGAGAAAGTGTGTGTGTGTGTGTGTGTGTGTGTGTGTGTGTGTGTGTGTGTGTGTGTGTGTGTGTGTGTGTGAACAGCTCTCACCTCTGCACGGGTCGTTTTTCACCAGGAACTCGTCCAGCGCCATCCACCCTCCTCCGACTCTCACCATCACTGTGCTGCGAAGGATCCGCACCAGACGCAGCTGCTGAGAGTCGCCGAACTGAGGAGGAGGAAGAGCAGGAAGAAGAGAAGAGGAGGAAGAGAAGAGGAGGAGAGAAGGGATTGGATGAAGCAGAGAGAAGACGAAGAGAAACTCAGTGAGTGAAACCAGAGTTGATATACCAGAGTTGATATATTCAGGGTCGACCTCTGAACCGTTTCTTCTACTTCATGCACCGACGGAGGAAACATGCACCGACAGACAGAGCCGATCAATTATCAATCATCAACCACCAGATCTAAAGGAAGAATCAGTCACAGGAGAGAAGCCTCGGCTGCTTCTCACACCCAAGAGTTATCACAAGATAAAAACTAAATAAAAAAATTACAGTCGAATCGTTCACACTAGGAGAAACCAGCACTCAGAAGAGGAAGGAGAGGAAGAAGGAGAAGAAGGAGAAGGAGTTCCTGGTCCATCTCAGCAGCAGTTTGAGTTTGATTCAGCTTCAGTCCAGAGAGCAGACTACACATCACCTCACCACTAATTACCCCCGCAGCCATGTCGCTGTCGCCGGCTCCACATTCTGCAATTTGTCGCTTTCAACACCAAACAAATCACAGCGAGTCACACGGAGAGAAAGAGGAGGAGGAGGAGGAAGAGGAAGAAGAGGAGGGTGAAGGCTGCTCACGCTGCTCAGACACCGAGGAGTTCTGCTGCTGCTTTTTCTTTGAATTGTTTAATATAATATCACATGACATCGTCTTTAGCTGATTTAAAATGCTGCAGCGACATCGATCTCTTTTTCCTAGAGGATTTGAACGCATCACTGCTGATCTAGCTGCTGCACTTCACTGATTGCTGATTTAAAGGGATAGTTCAACATTTTTAGCAAATTGGCCCATCGCCATAATCCCTATAGTCATAGCAGTAGGTTTGTTACCTTTAATTGTCGGTGCAAGCTATTTTTAGAACGGCGGAGCAGAGCCGTGAGCTGCTCAGAGCTACGCTACGGAGGCTCATTATGGGATTTCTTGGTTGGTTTCCCTAATCAAACTCATCAAATACACAATCCAACAACTCCACAACGCTCTGGTGGACAAGTTGTGACCTGCACATTCACCACGCTATGAGATAATAACACAACGTTACCACACAGAGTTGTTTTAGAGGGAAATTCAGAGACTGCTTGATGAAAAACTGTCCCTGAAGGCAACGTGCATCAGCGGTTTTACATGAATTTCCCTCTAAAACAACTCTGTGTGGTAACGTTGTGTTATTATCTCATAGCGTGGTGAATGTGCAGCTCACAACTTGTCCACCAGAGCGTTGTGGAGTTGTTGGATTGTATATTTGATGAGTTTGATGAGGGAAACCAAGAAATCCCATTAGCCTCCTATGACTATAGGGATTATGGCAATGGGCCAATTTGCCAAAATGTTGAACTATCCCTTTAAAGCTTTTGCTATCAACGCCCCCCCTCCAGACTCTGGAGCAGCCCACCTGTGGACCTCAGGTGAGCCGGCTCAGAGGCGTCTTTAACACACTAGGCGACCTATTTTATGTTGTTTTTTTATTTTGTCAGGCTTTTATTTTGAAATGTTTTCAGTTTTAAATACCTCATGACTTTTATTTTATTACTTTTCATTGGATGAGTCGCTATTTTCTCCTTGTTTTATGCATCTTAAATGATTTTATATGAACATCACATTGTAATTTGTTTAAAAAAAAGGTGCTATAGCAATACAGTTTATTATTATTATATTATAATATAATAGAGAAAAATGTGACTTTTCTGACAGAACTCCATCGGTGGAAGAGCGTGAAGCAGATTTCACACATCCACAGAACGCCACACGTCACACACATTACACGCATTACACACCACGCAGCAGCGAGAGGCACTTTACCTGGTTTCCGAGGAAGAACTAGAATAAATCCAGAAGACACGGAGCAGAGGAGGAGGAGGAGGAGGAGGAGGAGGAGGAGGAGGAGGAGGAGGAGAAAGAAACATGTGTTTATTGATCTATGCACAAGATCTGAAGTGTGTGTGTGTGTGTGTGTTTGTGTTTGTGTTACTGGAGCTGAGAATTAGTGTTGCAGCGAGAAAGAAACAGATGCAGCAGAGAGAAGTGTGTGTGTGTTATGATATGAAGAGTGAAAGAGAGTTGAGAGTGGAGGGAAGTGAAGTGAAGTGAAGCCAGACACACAAAACGTGAGTTTCGATGGATGAGCGTGTCCAGTGTCCTGCAGCAGCGAGACACAGGGCCGTTGTATAGGGGAGAAAGGTGATGATAACTCTAGGGGCCCAGCGCCCAGTGGGGCCCATAAAAAACCCCAGTAGTCTAATCTTTGTATGACTGATTTATTCTGCGTAAGACCCTGACTAATACTCATAGTACACTGTAAAAACTCAACATCTTTCCAAGAATATTTGTCTTATTTCTTGTCCAAATGTCTAATTTCTAGTCAAAACTAATCTCTTTCCACTTAACATAAGACTCATTACCTAAAAATTAACTTGTTTTTATATAATTTTCACTTAAATTCACAATAAATAGAAAAATCTGCCAGTGAAAGTAAGTTTTTTGTGCTTGTAATAAGGAAGAAAAACTTGCTCCACTATCAGATTTTTTCTACTTATTCCAAGTGAAAATCTGCTTGAAAGAAGTAAAAAGTGTCTAAAAACAAGCTGCTTTTAATATGATGTGTCTTATTTTAAGTAGAATGAGATTTGTTTTGACTAGAAATTACATTTTGACTAGAAATAAGACAAATATTCTTGGTAAGATACTTGAGTTTTTGCAGTGTAATGCTGCATTAGCATCAAAACAAAGAAGGCTAAATAAAAAATGATAATACATACGTAGTCTAAGAAAAAAAAAAAGGAAAAGTTAGGGGGAGGGGCCCACTTTAGTATTCTTTAAGGGGGCCCAGAATTCATAGCAACGGCCCTGGCGAGACACCGGGAGTCATTACCCAGTGGATAATGATGGTGAAGACACACACACACATATATATATACACACACACACACACACACACTGCAGCAGTGGTAGTGATGGCCGATCCAGTAGAAGCTGCTGTGAACCGTTAAAGAGTTTGTTGCCGCTGTAAAATGATGCACAGATACACAAGACTCACTGGGAGGAAGATAAAACTCTGTCACTGCTCTCTGGGGGCGGTTTTTAGTTTTAACAACTTTAGTTTAGTATTTTTATGCTTAAGTTTAAATGATGTCTCTCCATAAAGTGACTGAGGTTCATTTAAAACCTCCTCCTTCCATCAGTCTTTGTTTAGATTCACTTTAAATCCTTAAAAATATTCACAATTAGTTGGAATTATTGCAATTTTTCAGTCAAATTAACTAAAATCATGTTTATTCTAAAGGTTTTTACTGTTTTTGTTCATTTCTGGTGGAAAACAGAATCCAAACTCTAGTGTGTTGGAATAAAACTCTAAATTCCCACTGGCTTTGAACGCCACCTCCTCGTTTCCCAGCAGCCCCTCTGTTTATTTTTTGTGTATCTGTGGCGTCTCATTTACACGACTCTGTTAATGCTGTGATGACGATGACGATGATGAAGACGATGATGAAGATGACAGCTCATCATCATCCTGCAGTTATTAACATGTTATAAAAACAACGTTCACGTTAACAGACAGTGATAAATACACCATGAGGTCATGATGTGACACACACACACACACACACACACACACACACGTTAAGATGCTGTGAAGTGACGTTGAGATGTGACAGATGTTAATTAATGAACAGCCGGTTAGAATAAAATGAGTCAAACTTTTATTTTCTGAAAGTTCGTGTGATTAAACGTCTTAAAGTTCTGACTCAGATCTAAAAAATGAATTCATTATAATAAACATTAACATTAAATAACAGTTTATTTGTGATATTTATATATATTTATATATGTATATTTGGTATAAATGATATTAAACTGAACTCAAACTCACCCGGTATTTGTTTTCTCCGATCTGCTCCACCTGGAACCTCTTGGCACATTTACACTGAGCCACCTGGCGAGTCACCTGCACAACAACACACAACAACACACAACATGTCACATGGTCTCAGGAATATGTGTGTGTGTGTGTGTGTGTGTGAGCTCAGGTTACACACACTCTGCACTATAAGACTCACCTTAAATATCATTATAACTCAGTCAGTTTTTACTGTTATCGATACTTTCTGAGTCCAAATTATTGTTTATGGGAATGAAACTCTAAATTCCCACTGGCTTTGAACGCCACCACACAATCTATATTATATGATATTATTGATGTGATGTTATTTTCACATATTTTATTGTATAGAAGTATTTTTATCTACCCATATCTTTGTTTTTCCTGACTCTACTGTTGATATTCAGTCATTTTTACATTGGGAGCTCTGTGATAATTCTGATTTTGAGAGGCTTTTCACTTCACTGCGTTAGAAATTCACAAGTTCTTAGATAAAATGTATCTGAGTGCACTGAGAATAAAACTTTTCCTGACTCTGATGAAGCTCCTACAGCTCATTATTTAAAAAAATATACAGTATAATGAGGTAGAAAGAGGAGGAGAGCGACTGACTCTTGAGCCTCCGCCTGCTTGAGTATCATGTTCTGAAATCACAATAATATTTTATGAATCTCCCAGTAAACCCAGTAACAGTGAGGCTCACACAGTCTCTAAAAACACAAAGAGGATGGTGAACATCTGTAAACAAAGAGGAAGACGAGGCCTCACAGCTTCATCATCCATTTCATTTCTTTCCTTTAATAAAAAGTAAATAAATAGAATAAATATCGGATGAGTTATAAATAAAATGTAGCAAAGCTTAACGTATACTTAGTAAATAAGTTAGAATAATAAAGCTAGAGTGTGCGCGTGGGTTTTGTTTTGTTTTGTACCTCGTCCTCGATCTTGTCGGCGTCGGTGGTGGGTCTGTAGGCGTCCTTGTTGGGGTGAAGAGCAGCCACGAACTCGTAGTAGTCGATGTAACCGTCCCCGTCTCGGTCAAAGATGTCGGCCACCGCCGTCATCTCCAGCCTACTGGTGGGGAACTCTGCAGGGAAGAAGGAGAGGACGATGAGAATCCAGATTTAATGAAATTAAATAGATTAAACCAGTGGTGTAGTCTAATTTTTTGTAGTGGGTAAACTGCTTTTTAGGTGGTAAACTGTACATACTACTACCACGGACCCCCATTGGACAAAATTTTAAAGCCAACACCAGAAATACACAAACAATCAATGTACGTTTAAATTAGGCGTACATTTTTGAAAGATTATAGAGAAATTTCTGGAAAAAAGTGGTACAATTTCTCAAAAAAAAGTTGAAACATTTCTAGAAAAAAGTGGTAAAAATGTGCAATTTTTTTTTATTTTATTTTTTTTAGAAAAATCGGGTAAAATTTCTCAGAAAAAGTGGTAAAATTTCAAAAAAAAAAAAAAAAAGTTTTAAATTTTTTAGAAGAAACTGGTAACATTTCTCAAAGAAATTTTAGGAAAAGTGGTAAAATTTCAAAAAAAAAAAAAGTCAAAGAAGTCAAACAATAATAAAAAAAAGTGGTAAAAGTAAAAATAGTATATAGTAAAAAGTTTTTTTTTTAATTGAGAAGAAACTGGTAAAATTACTCTAATTACACTAAATTTTTTAAAAAAATTATAGAAAAATGTGGTAAAATTTCTCCAAAAAAAAGGGGCGGGCAAACAATAATACAAAAAGGGATAAAATCTCTTTAAATAAATAAATAGTAAAAATTGAGAAGAAACTGGTAAAATTTCTCCCAAAAATTCTAGGAAAAGTGGTAAAATTTCTAAAAGAAAAGGAAAAAAAATTAAAACAATAATTAAAAAAGTGAAAAAAAGTGAAAAAATTCTAGGAAAAAGTGGTAACATTTCCAGAAAAAGTTGTGGACCCCCTTGAACCCTGTCAACCCTCCCAGTTTAGACTATCTATTAACTAACTACCGTATCTATTAGTTAGATAGTTTTGTTGTAGTGGATTTACTGAAATATTTATGCCTTTTCAGTGGGTATACTGAGTATGTACATAGACTACTACACCACTGGATTAAAACTTGAACGTGGTCGTACTCGAAGCCAGGATGCCGTCGATGAACTCCTGGCGCGTGATCTTCCCGTCCTGGTCCTTGTCGATGCGGCGGAAGAAGTCCATGACGCGGGACTTCTTGTGGTTCATCCAGCGCATGTACTTCTTCCTCCACACGTCGAAGTCGAAGTTGGCGAACTCCTTCAGCTCCTCCAGCCGGTCCAGGGCGTCGTTCAGTTTGCGCTGGCGGTCGAGCGCCAGCAGCCAGACCTGCTGCCAGCGGGCGCACAGCTGGGTGAGGCGGGGGTTTCCTGCTGCTCCTCCAGAGACCGGCATGGCCGCCGTCTGCTGCTGCTGCTGCTGCTGCTGTCGACCTGCACGCACACACACACACACACACACACACACACACACACACACACACACACACACACACACACACAGTCACATTAGGGTTGTATATCTCCACCACTGAGGCCGATTCAATACGCATCTCGATACGCTGCCACCGATACGATACATTAACGATACACTGAAGCTCCCGTCGATACGATGCGATACGATTCACTCCTGTTCACGATACGATTCAAATGAGATTTGATAACGATATGACTTAATTACAAAGAGATCTGGTTCGATATGTTTGATACAGTTGTGATATGAGAGTTTCTTCCCACATCAGGTTTATTACCTCAATACCACTATTCTGCTTTACTGCCTGTATCAATTTGAGGGTATGTAGCCTATATTTGGTTAATTTTTACAGGGCAAACCAATAAATCATATTTGAAAGGTACAGTCTAGAGCAGTGGTTTTCAACTGGTGGGTCGGGACCCAAAAGTGGGTCTAGACCCGTTCTGGATGGGTCGCGGACAGCTGGTCAAAAAAGTAAATAATATTTAATGCACATCTGATGTTAGACATGTCTTTTATATTGAAAGGCACACGAGACACGTGAACACATGCAGTTGTAATGCTCCTCACTTTCTTATTATTTGCTCCATTTGCTCTGAACGCAAAGATATCAGTTTCTTATTAATGTGGCCTGAATGCAGTGAATCTTATTTTGTTTTGTGGGTCTTTATTTTGTGCAATTTGATATTTATTCACTTTAGTGAATATGCTCTGAATGCAGAGATGCATTAGAAGTCAAATATATCATTTTGTTGGTCTCCATTTTGTGCAGTTTGATATTTTTTTATTCACTTCCGTACATGCAGTTGTCATGGTAACTCCTCAGTTTCATTCATGTGCTCTGAAATGCACTTTGCTCAATAAAGAGCAAAATGAGTTTTTAAAGGCTTTAAAAAAAAAAATCTTGGTTTGAATTCTATGAAAGTGGGTCGCGACTTAATGACCATGGGACAATGTGGAGCCCAGAGTGAGACTAGTTGAGAACCCCTGGTCTAGAGGGAATAAATAGTAGGCTTATACAAAGGCCCTCCTCCTAGTTACAGCGGGTGACGGCCAAGTATTGACCCGTCGCTTCACTCAGACTGTTTACTTTTCTGACTACAGCTGCAGCTGTCAGAGCATGGGCAGGAGGCTGCGCACGGCTTCCAAGATGGTGCGTTCAGGTTGCCTCGGAAAATGAAACGATCGATTTAACCATGGAATTGACCGATGTAGACAGGCTAGAAGAGATGCATCGCAAATTCAACCATAAATTATGTCCGATGTAGCCTGAATCTACCGGTGCAGTCGCATCGCATATGTTTATATCGGACCAACGATATGAATCGGTGAATGTTCACATCCCTAATTTAGTCTACTTGCCAACAATGAGTACCCGGAAATGTTGAGTACCCCAAAGTTTTATGTTAGAAATATATAGTATGGGTCTCCAGTATTCAGAAACTGCCGGATGCTAACTTGTATATATTGGACAATTAGCATAATTGACATAATTAGCATAAATTGGCATAATTGCCTATGTGGGCAATATTTCAACAAAATTGACTTGGCTGATCTGGCCAATATTGGAGTGGTTTTAGGGGTTATTGATGATGCTGAATCCATTTCTGACATTTTCAAAATTCAAAATGGCTGTCTAAACCGGAAGTGGCCAGATTTTAACCGCCAGTGGGACGATTTTGATGGATTTCAAAATCTGGTCACTTCCGGTTTAGACAGCCATTTTGAATTTTGAAAATGTCAGAAAAAACCACTCCAATATTGCCCAGATCAGCCAAGTCAATTTTGTTGAAATATTGCCCATACTGTATAGGCAATTATGCTAATTTATGCTAATTATGTCTGTTACGCTAATTGCCCAATATATATAAGTTAGCATCCAGCAGTTTCTGAATACTGGGGACCCATACTATATATTTCTAACATAAAACTTTGGGGTACTCAACATTTCCGGGTTCACAATGGGGCCCTATGGGCTGGCAAGTAGACTAGTTCACATGCATCAGTGTCAGAGAGGAATCTGTACATCTGCAGTGGGATCATAATATTAGTAAACAGAAGAGGACGTACGAGCTCCTCTCCTCTCGGCCAGGCTGCTGGGAGGCTCCGCCGGCTTCCTCTTGTACGTCTTTGTCACTTTGTCCACGTCCGGCTGCTTCCTGGTCATCTCCTCCATAAACATCTGAGAACACACACACACACACACACACACGGTCACAGACGTAAACACACAACACACCTCGAGGTCGCAGGTCGTGTTGTTGTTGTTGGTGATGATGAGTCAAACCCACCTGGTGCTCGGTGATGAGGGACTTGAGCTGTGGGATGTCCTGAGGCAGCGGCTCGGTGTCTCTCTGGACCAGGGTGGTCTCGGCCCACTGTAACCACGACAACAGCTCCTCCAGCAGGTTGGCGTTGTTGAGCACCTCGGTCAGAGCCGTCTCCAGCCGCTGCTCGTGCTGCTTGGCCCACGTCAGCACCTGTAGAGAAGGAGAGGAGTTAACAAACACACACACACACTAGAGCTACAACAATTCATCGGACAAACTATTTTGATAATCTAATAATCGTTTTGAGTAGTTTTTAAGAAAAAAAAGGTCAAAATTCTCTGATTTCAGCTTCTTAAATGTGAATATTTCTGGTTTCTTTGTTCCTTTATGACAATAAACTGAGTCTCTCTTTGGTTTGTGGACAAAACAAGACATTTGAGGACGTCGTCTGGTGGTTTGTGAAACACTGGTTGATGATTTTCAACATTTTTTTTTTTACATTTTATTGACCAAACAACTAATTGATTAATTGTTTAAAGGGATAGTTCAACATTTTGGCAAATTGGCCCATTGCCATAATCCCTATAGTCACAGCAGTAGGTTCGTTTCCTTTAATTGTCGGTACAAGCTGTTTTTAGAACAGTGGAGCTACGCTATATGGAGGCTAATGGGATTTCTTTGGTTTCCCTCATCAAACTCATCAAATACACAATCCAACAACTCCACAACGCTCTGGTGGACAAGTTGTGAGCTGCACATTCACCACGCTATGAGATAATAACACAACGTTACCACACAGAGTTGTTTTAGAGGGAAATACAGAGACTGCTTGATGAAAAACTGTCCCTGAAGGCAACGTGCATCAGCAGTTTTTGCATGAATTTCCCTCTAAAACAACTCTGAGAGAACTTTTGAGAAAATTTTGCATTTTTTCTTTTACATTATTTTAAAATAAATTTTTTTTTTTACTTTTTTCGAGAAAGTTTTACCAGTTTTCTTCTAGAAATTGTAACTTTTAATTTTTTTTCTAGAATTTTTCAAAACAATTTTTTTTTGAGAAATTTTACATTTTTTTCAAAAAATTTTGTAATTTCCTTTGAGAAATATTTACCATTTTTTTGTAGAATTTTTTAAACTTAAAAAAAAAAAAAAATCTAGAAATTTTACCTGTTTTTTCTAGCCATTTTTAAAACTTTTTTGGGGGGAGAAATTTTACCACTTGCACCGACAATTAAAGGTAACGAACCTACTGCTATGACTATAGGGATTATAATGGCAATGGGCCAATTTGCCAAAGTGTTGAACTATCCCTTTAAATAATGGACAGATGAATCGATAATGAAAAGAATCGTTAGTTGCAGCCCTAAAACACACACACACACACACACACACACATACACACACAGACACACACTCACCTCCTCGAAGCGCGCCCTGATGATGGTGATCCAGTGTTTGATGGTGGTGATGGAGTCGGGGTGACAGAGCGTCAGGATTCCCTCTCCCATCCCGGCCGCCTTGTTGACGTCCGTCCTCTTCTCCTCCACCGTGCCCATGAAGTCTCGGTGCGTGTGCAGCAGCGCCTGCAGCGTCTCCGCCTCCTCGGGCAGGACGCCGCGGAAACGCAGCGTCTGCTCCGCCTCCGACAGCCACTCCAGGAGAACCTGGATCGCCGTGCGGAACTCCTCGGCCTGACGGACAGAGACAGACAGAGACAGACAGAGAGACAGAGAGACGGAGACGGGTCAAACCTGAGAAGGAGCTTCATCATCGGGTCGGCTCTCACCCGTTTGTTATATTTTATTTCAACTTTTTTTCCTCAACTTTCCTCAACCTAAACTTTTTATTTTTACCACTTTTTCTAGAATTTCTTTTCTTTTTCTTTTTTTAAAAACATTTAAATTTTTTAGATTTTTTTTAAAGAATTTTTTTTTTTACTTTTTTTGAGAAAATTTTGCATCCTTTACTTTATTTTTTCAAACATTTTTATTTTTTTTATTTTTTTAATGAATTTTTGTTACTTTATTTGAGAAAGAAGAAAGTTTTACCAGTTATTTCTATAAATTGCTAAATAACTTTTTTTTTTGAATAAAAAAAAATAAAATTGAGAAATCTTTACCATTTTTTTCTAGAAATTTTTTTACTTTTTTTTTATTTTACCTGTTTTTTCTAGATTTTTTTTTAAACTTTTTTGGGGGAGAGAAATTTTACCACTTTTCTCCAGAAATGTCTCTAAATTTTCCCCCCAAATTGACCCTACAGTAATTTGAATGTGAATTGATCTATTTAGTTATAGTTATTCAGCCTCTGAACAATTTTTGTGTATTTCTGGTGTTTGTTTCAAAATTTTATTTAGGGGTCCTTGATGTAAAAAAAAGTTTCAGAACCACTGGGCTTAGAGAACCAGTTAAATATGTCGCTCCAACAGTTGTCCAGTACTGGGCAGAACCAGAATAAATGTGAGAGTGAACCATCAATCCCACATGGGAGACACTGAGTCAAATACTCTATTAAGTCTAGTTTTTATGTACTTTATGCTCACAGAATAAGCCAGGGACTTTCATACATATGGTCTGGGAATGCAAACCTGTCATCGAATTTTGGCAGCAGGTTGCAGCTGCATTGTCTTCTTTAACAGCTCAAAATATATAACAGCAAACCCTCAAACGCTTATATTGAATAACTTATCCACAATTAATTTATCACAGTATCGAAAAAGAATATTACTTGCTGGCCTAACAGCAGCAAAAAAGATCATTGCAATGAGATGGAAACCACCGCACACGCTTAACATCTCTCATTGGTATTTGACTTTTCTTGATATTATTTATTTGGAAATATCTACAGCCCGAATCAATAATGCAAAGCAACAAAATATCTCATCTTGGCACATGGCAGCAGATCAAATCAAATCCAGACTTGCAAGATGTACTCAGAATGAACACCATTTATTGCAGCATTCCCTGTCCAGTTTGTATTCTTATTAATCCTGCCTGAATTTTCTTAATTACTACTGTTATTTTTATTGTTTTCCTTCTGTTATGATTTCTGTCCATTATATGGTTATGGTCCGAAGGGTGGGTGGGGGGTATATGTAAGTATGTGTTGTGATGCTTATTTGACATAACAGTTGATGTCCCTACTGCAAATGAAAAAGAAAATATAAATAAAAACATCTGATCACAAAAAAAAAAGTTTAGTTTTGGAGTAACGCCGTCTGTGTCTGACCTGTTTGAGCGCCTGCTGGAGGCGAGTCTGCTTGGTGACGGACAGAGCGCACACCGTGTCCCAGCGGTTGCTGAGCTCCTGCAGCTGAACTTTGACCCAGGCCGTGTCGTCGCGGCCCGTGTCCATCAGGTCCCGCGCCGAGCGCTTCAGCGCCTGGACGCTGCCCGTCCTCTTCCCCAGCTCCTTCTGGAACGCCTGCGGGTCAAAGAGGAGCAGCTGATTAAACACACTTCACCCACAAAGTCGACAATACAAACAGTAAATGTGGAGATTTACTACAACAGGATGTCGCTGTAAAACATTATACAAGATGCTGCTGAAAGAGAAAACAACTGTATTATACATGCAGACATATTGGAAAACGTGCTTGTTATGTCATGTGCATGTACAGTATGCAGTTACAAACAATAAAACTCTCTCCACAGACAAAATGATCAGAATTTAACTCTACTAATATATTTTACATGGGATTCTACCTGATATGTTAAATTTGTATAAATAGAAACTCTGGGAACAGGTTGTTGATCTGGTGTCTCATGTTTTAAATCCAGGTTAAAAACATTTCTCTTTTCACGTGCTTATAGCTGAGCTCTTTTAAGAACTTAAAACTTTATCTATTTTCTTTTATTTTACTTTTATTTGCTCTTGCTTTTAACTCTGTTTTTAGTGTTTTGTTTGTTTTTATTCTGTCTTATGCTTCTTTTTTTAATGTTTTGTCTTTATGTAAAGCACATTGAGTTGCCTTGGTATGAAATGCGCTATATAAATAAAGATGCCTTTCCTTGCCTTGCCTTGAAACTAGGATTTGTTGTGAATTTATCAAATATTATATTGGGTCTAAATACACCCCAGTGCAATAGATATATTATAAACCTAATTACCTAATTAGATACAATGCATCAAAGGGAAAACAACCTGGAAACAGTTCCTATGGAAACTGATGTCAGGATGCAGATTGTACATACGGCTCTATTCTTTCATCATTATTCTGTGTTTGCATTGTATGTTCCAGATGAGCTTTCAAAACTTGTTGTTTTTAATGGAAATGTCTTGATTGTTTCAATTTAAAATATAGTAAAAATAAAAAATAACTTGTGTGGATGCATTTAGAGAGAAAAAAAACAAAACCAAAGACACACACTTCTTCTCATCTTATCCAATGAGCTCCTCGGTTTCTGTTATTTAGACGCACCTTATGCGAGTCCATGAGGTTGGACACCAGGTCCAGGTCTCCGTGGACCGGCTGGTCTTCGGCGAGCTGCGGTTCGACCCGGTACAACCAGTCCACCAGGGCCTGCAGAGCCTCGGCAAACTGACCTGAGAACAGCAGCGCCTCCTCCAGCTTGTGTTGTCTGGATGGACAGAGAGGAGAGGAGAGAAGAGAAGATGAGAGTTTCTTAACCTCCTGAGACCCTGCGTCCTCATACGAGGACATTACATTTTTGGCTCTTAGCACCATGATACTCCATTTTTAAAAACTTTGACCTATTAGCCACATTTTGGGACACTGCCTGCACCAACTTATGGTGATATCACAAATTTCACCAATTTCTTTGGGGGAAAAAAATGGCGGGAATTTCAGCCGGAGCCTTCTATGGCAGTTGCCAGAAGATAAAAGACCAAGATAAGAATTAAATCCAAATTTTATGAATGAAACCAGTGTATTTATGTACAACAATGTCTCTGTCTTCATATGGCATTACAATTTGACACATTTTAGTAATAGTAGCAGACTAGGACATCAATAAATGTCACGTCCTCGTTTGAGGACGTTGGGACTATGTTATGTTATTAAAGTAACATGTTGTTGTCTTTTTTTTGTGATATCACCACAAGATGGCACAGGCAGTGTCCCTAAATGTGGCTAATAAGTCACTAGGTAAGATAAGTTTTTAAAAATGAGAGTATCATGGTGCAAAGAGGCAAAAAATAATGTCCTCGTATGAGGATGCAGGGTCTCAGGAGGATTCACATTTCTTAAAAACTACTCGTTATTACTTGACCGTTCCACTTCAGACTGATAGTACTTGACCTCAGGATGACACTCAGAAAAAATCAGGCCAATCTGATGTGGCATTTTAGAATAAGACCCCTTTGAACTTCCATATGTCACTGTATTCTATATACAGTAGGAGTCATTGTTTTTCGACCCGATGTCCTTGTATGAGGACACTGATTTTTGAGAGAACTACTTATTGTAGAAAGCTGAAATTTTGAATTTACACAAATTGGGCCCTTCTGGTCCCAAACAGCAAATACAGTTTTTTTATGTTGAGATAGTCCCAGTGTCCTCATATGAGGACATCATTTTTTGCAAAAACTACTTCCTGTACAAAGACAAACTTTAGGTATTGTACTTATTAGGTCCTACTTATCCCAGATAGCAAGGAGAAATAAAAAATGCACACCAGAACAAAGCTCGGGTCTCAGGAGGTTAATGATCACGTTTCATTTCATTTTGATTTATTCCATTCATGGTTTACATACTACACATGGTTGCACATATTTACATAATGTAGCTACACATAGTCACCATGAATGAAAAGGAGCAGGATGAAGAAACACTTATAGTACCTGCCCCTCTCTGTTGTTATAATTGCATTGGCTATCAACACCAATATATGCTATTTCAAAAAAATTAAAGATGATGAAACATAGCAGTGGATACAGCTCGTCTATCTATCTTTTCTTTTTTTCCCCCTTCTTTTTCTCTTTCTCCTTATTTGTAGGCGCTTATTTTTTCTTTTTTAAACATTTTCTTAAACTGAGATATACTTGTACAACTTTTCAGTCCCTTGCTTTGTGAATGCCATAGTTTTACACCTGCAACAGAAATACACATTTGTCTTGAGCTTAGCCTTGCAAATGTATGTTTAAAATCTGTTATCCTCTTCCTCAAGTTCTGTAAATGTTCTGGTAATGATCTGTTCTTTGCTTTATACATTATTTTTAAGGTCTGAAGATCCATTAGATATTAAATCGGCCACTTTCAATAAACCTGCAGAAATAAAAATTCTATTTGAGTGAATAACTCTTAGTGCTCTTTTCTGTAGCAGAAGCAGAGTTGAGTTTAGAGACAGTACAACACCTTAGAGCTGGGACAGAAGCGGTCCTTACCTCTCCACGCTCTTCCCACACACCGTGTCCCACTTGTCCCGGACTTCTCCCACCAGGTGATCCAGCTTCTGGGTGTCGGCCGGCAGCTGAGCTTTGTCCCTCATGGCCTTCCCTGACCGCACCGTGGTGTCGTACACCGGCTGCTTCGAGCCCAGCGCTTTCTGGAACTCCTGCACGTGGCACAGAGGAAATAAGAATACGGTAAGTAAACCGGGTTTATAGATGTGAGAGAAACTCCTGGAAAAAACATCTGTGAACATGCACAGAGAGAGAGAACAGTAGGGGTGGGGATCTTCACGTGTCTCATGATTCGATTCAAAACGATTCTCGATTGTTTTTTTGCGATTTTTTGTTGCTTTTTTAACACCAGACCATGTGAAAAAGTTGAATGATAATGTTGTCTACAGACTATTATATCAGGAGCCATATTTCCCCCGCAAAAATGCAGATAATAATAAGATAATAATAATAAGATAATTAATTAATTTTTTGTACCTTATCTCTATTGTCTCTATTTGTTACCAAATCACTTTGCCCTTTATCTCTTTATTTTTTTCTCATTTCTGTTCATTTTGCTCATATAACAATGATTATGTATGCACTTTATCTCTTTTTTTTTCTCTATGTTTATTTGTTACCCATTGAAATTTGTCTTGTTGTAATTTGTTATAGGGGTGGAACTTATGTACAAGCCAACTGGCTTCGTTCCCTCCTTGCACCGTTTAAATTTGTGTGCTAAATAAATAAACTCTAAACTCTAAACTCAGATCACAAGTTGCATATTTATTCAGCAGCAATATATTTGAACCATTTTAAAGTAAACTAGCTGATCTTTTACTCTCTCTTCAAAAGCCTGGACTGTAGGGATGTGAATCTTTGGGTGTCTCTATTCGATTCAATATCAATTCTCATACTGTATGCACATAGACATGTATCACCTGTAACAAAGGCGCTAATAACAAGCTCAAAGTTCAAAATGTGAAGATCTAACGTCACCTGACACCGATCAGCTGATCCAAAGCCTAGTTACAGACATTATATATAATAGAGCATTTAAATCTGATCAGTTAACGTTAGTAATCGGTTAACGAGCGCCTTGAATCGATCCAGAATCGTAGAGGATAAGAATCGTGATTTTTTTCCTCCCGCCCAGCCCTAGTGAACGGTCCACGGTACCTTGTGTTTGGTCAGTTGGACTTTGATCTTGTCCGGCTCGTTGGAGATCTCCAGCTCTGAGTCCAGTCTCTTCTCGGCCTCTTCCAGCCAGTCGGTCAGCTTCCTCCAGGCCTCGTGGAACTGAGCACAGAGCAGCACACACACGGGGTTACACAGAATAATAATATAATATAATAATAACCACTGGATCAATATGAAGCTGCATCATCATCATCAAATTCTGTATAAAGCACATCATAAATTACTTCCTGGCCATATACAAAAACATTTTAGTGATAGAGAAGGGGGATACGATGGAGTTTTAAACAACCAATTGTTCACACTACTCTGAAAAGCATGTGTGTGTCTGTCTGTGGGGTGAAGCTGTGGAACAAGTTCACTGATGAGATCAAAAAAAGTAAAAAAAACTGGTGCAATTTATATTTTTGAACATTTTGGAAAGATACAGTCTTGAAGGTGGGGAATGATTTAAATGTAGGTACTGTAGGAATGATTTGACAAATGTTAAATGTCTATTATTTTTTGCTTGGTATTTGCTTGAGTATGTACATGTAGGTGTGTGTATATGTGTGTAGATGGCATGTATGCACTGTCCTATTGTTACCTACCATGTTTTATGCTGTATTCTTTTAACTTTGTGCAAAAAATAAAAATTCTAATTCAAAAATTCAAAGGTTAGGGCATCTATGAGCTTGTAGCTTCAGCCCTGACCCTTTCGATCAGCCATGCAGCCCTGCTCTTAGAGGGATGTGTAACTGTTTTTTTTTTTGTGGTTTTATTCATTTATTTATTTTTGCTGATGGAAATAGACTCAAACTCAAACTCAAATGTCTCTCTCTACCTCTACTGTCTGATATTGTTTGTGCTAATGTCTTAGCTCTGTGTGCTACTTTACTTGCATGTGTTTCTAGCTGTACTTTCTTCTCTTGCTTTCTCTCGCTCTTCTTTCTCCCTGTCTGCATGTTATGTCTGCATGCCATGAGCTTTTGTCATGTTGTATGTCAGACTTCTTACCTGTTTTACTTGTTATTATGAGCTTTTACTAGGTAGATTGTTATGTAAGTTGTGTTTTGAAAGTACTTAATTGTTGCCCCCTTTTTTGGCTTTCAGGTTGCCTTTAACATCTGGCCTGGGACAACGGAGGAAAACTAGCCTTGTTGGCTAACTCTGGCCCACTTACAGTTTTTATTTTAACTCTGTTGATTAGTGGTGCACTGTCGCTATGAAATAAACTCAAACTCAAACTCAGATCTCTGTCTCTACCTGTTTGGCTCGTTTGCGGGCCTCGTCCAGGTGGCGGCCGCGGTCCAGCGACCTCTGCACCAGCTTGTCCCAGCGAGCCTGCACGCTGAGCAGCAGGTTCTTGATGAGCACCACGTCCTGCTTCAGGCTGGCGAAGCGCAGCTGAGAGCCGGCCTTCTCCAGAGCCAGGACCTGCTCCCGGTGGGTGTTCACCTCGTTCACAAACACCTGGACGGAGGCAGCAAAGTCTTAGATTCACATTCAGACTTTATGTTTCATAAAAGCAGCAAGTAACAAGCAACATTTTATTATTTAGATTTTTCTTTAAAGAATTTTTTTTAACTTTTTTTGAGAAAGTTTTACCATTTTTTTCCTCAAATTTATTTTTGTTTTTACTTTTTTCCCCAGAAATTTTACCATTTTTTTCTCAAGATTTTTTAAAAACTTTTTTTATTTATTCATTTTTTTAAACCTTTTTTTCCTAGAATTTTTTAAAACTTTTTTTGTGAAAGTTTTACAATTTTTTTCTAGAAATTAAAAAAAAAATGTAATTGTTTTTTTTTGTAGAATTTTTTAAAAACTTTTTTTTGAGAAATGTTTACCATTTTTTTCCTCAAATTTTTTAATTTTTTAAAAACTTTTTTTCCCAGAAATTTTACAATTTTTTTCCTCAAGATTTTTTAAAAACTTTTTTCATTTATTCATTTTTTTAGACCTTTTTTTCCTAGAATTTTTTTTTTACTTTTTTTGTGAAAGTTTTACCATTTTTTTCTAGAAATTAAAAAAAAAAAAGTAATTGTTTTTTATTTTTTTGTAGAATTTTTTAAAACTTTTTTTTGAGAAATGTTTACATTTTTTTCCTCAAATTTATTATTTATTCTTTTTTTTTAAACCTTTTTTCCTAGAATTTTTTTTTAACTTTTTTTTTTTTTTTCTAGAAATTTTACCTGTTTTTTCTAGACATTTTTAAACTTCATTTTTGGGAGAAATTTTACCACTTTTTTCCAGAAATACGTAGCTCTAAATTTCGTCCAAAAATTCAGGCCATTGACCATAATTTGAACGTAATTGATTAACGT
This sequence comes from Trachurus japonicus, assembly GCF_045865225.1. Classification (NCBI taxonomy): domain Eukaryota; kingdom Metazoa; phylum Chordata; class Actinopteri; order Carangiformes; family Carangidae; genus Trachurus; species Trachurus japonicus. Next base: position 2,358,273 of record NC_140917.1, on the reverse strand, counting down.
TCTTCAGTCTCAGAACAATTTTTGTGCATTTCTGGTGTTTGTTTCAAATTTTTGTCCAACTGGGGTACGTGGTCTAATTTGTGTCAATTTAGGGGTCCTGATGTAGAAAGAAAGTTTCAGAACCACTGGCTTAGAGAACCAGTTAAATATGTCGTTCCAACAGTTGTCCAGTACTGGGCAGAACCAGAATAAATGTGAGAGTGAAGTGAACTTTTGGCTTTGCCCCATCAATCCCACATGGGAGACACTGATTCAAATATTATATTAAGTTTAGTTTTGGCAACAAGCAACAAAGAGTAAAAGAAATGAAAATAATATGAGAAAAATGGATAGAAATAACACTTTTTTTACAGTTTCCACCATGCAAAAATGCGCTACAATCATCATAAACGTCATTTTAAACCATTAAAACTCTGCTTCTTGTGTCTTTACTCGGTTTCTACCTTGTGCTCGTCGATCTGGAACAGCACCGTGTCCAGGATGAGGCTCGGGGGCTGGGCCATGTTCAGCGTCTGTTCAGCCTGCGTCAGCCAGTTGATGGTGTCCTGCAGAGACGTCTGGAAGCCCGTTGCCAAGGAAACGGCCTCGTCCAGTTTTGCCTGTATTCACAGAGAGACGTTGTAAGTTAAATAAAGAAACAACCGACAACAAGACTCCAGATGCGCCGTGATGGGAAGACAGGACGAGGACGAAGACGAGTGTCTCACCCTGCGGTCGTCCATCTTGGTGTTGAGGCTGGCCCACTTGTTCTGCAGCATGGCCAGGTTCTGCTGGGTCTGCGTGGTCCCGGGGCCGGCGTCCTCTCCGCCTCGAGCCAGCAGCATGGACTCGCCCTGGTCCAGCAGCCGGTGGTACTGGTCTCCTCTCTGGGCCAGCTGAGCCTGCAGCTCCTGCAGACCGAGACAAACAGACGCACACAACAACACACTCACACATTAAAGATTCATGGACGTGACATCTGCAAAGTGATGAAGAGAGCGAGGAAGACGAGACTCCGAGCTTCACATGCTCTTATTATTGCTACATCTGTCTACATTAGCTAAGTACTTTCTTTCAGAATGTTTGGAGCAGCTGACAGATGAATTTCCTTAGGGATTAATAAAGTATCATCTATCTATCTATCTATCTATCTATCTATCTATCTATCTATCTATCTATCTATCTATCTATCTATCTATCTATCTATCTATCTATCTATCTCTTCACACAACAATCAACAAACTCACTCAACTGCATTCATTTTATGCTGAATCATTTCTCTGCAGCGGAGAATCTGTTTTGTTGCTGAACCTGCAGCTTTGTGGGTCTAATAATAATAATAATAATAATTTATATCTTAATTCATATATTTATATAGATTAAATGGAGGCATAGTGCTTTACACGAAATAATACTAATAAGCAAGATGGCAGCGCGCATGAGTGCAGCGGCATTTGGCTCTCTGGCATATTTGTTTGCATTTGTCGACACAGAGGCCACTGGCAATTTCGTTGTATTTTCTTTTACAATGACAATAAAGCTTCTGTTCTATTATATTCTAATAATACAAAATAGCAACAAACCTGTGCAAGAAACGTATGTACATATATGCACACAAAAGTGTTGTATCCATGTATAGTATTCATGCAATTGTGCTTTTTCGTTTTCTATGTCACTTTTCTCCACACTTTCTTTTTTTCCCACTATATTTGATTGAAAACTCAATAAAAACTATTTGAAATACATAATAAAAAACAGTAGCAACATAAAACAATGGAAAGAAAAAGGGTAGATGTAGGAAAAAAGGATCTAAACTGGTAAAAAGTGTCATATTAAGATATAAAACCATCAAAAAAACATATAGAAATCTTCAGTGGAGGCAGAATTCATTCTATATTATATTCTTAAAATCAGTTTTGAGCTGTTTCTTAAACCAATAAACAGGGATCACACCAGATCTTCGCTGCCTCAGCACATGTTTCACAGTTTATTTGAGTGTTTTATCTAAGACGTGAGGAATTATTATTGAGCTCAGAGGGTTGAGAGAGAAGAAGCAGCCGGACTCTTCTGGGCTTTAAAAACAAATCAGAGCTTGTTTTATAGTGTCTGGCAACCTTTCCTGAATTATCTTCCTGGTGACCTTGTTGACCTGCTTCAGAAAGGGCGACCATATTTTGCCTTCATCAATAAGTCATAGAACACTTTCATTTCCGTTCTCTTCTTTTTCCCAATATAGTCCCCATGTCAATTTTCGTATGTTGTATGATGTGCAATTCATCTACAGTACAGGCCAAAAGTTTGGACACACCTTCTCATTCAATGTGTTTCCTTTATTCTCACTGAAGGCACCAAAACTATGAATGAACACATGTGGAATTAACAAAAAAGTGTGAAATAACTGAAAACACGTCTTTTCTTCTTTGTCTTCTCTTTCTTCTTTTCTTCTTCCTCTCCTTCTTCCTCCTCCTCCTCTATCTCTGCCTCCACCAATTCTAGTTTCTTCAGAGTAGCCCCCCTTTGCTCTGATTACTGCTTTGCACACTCATGGCATTCTCTTGATGAGCTTCAAGAGGTGAACCTTCAACCTGACCTGAAAATGGTTTTCACTTCACAGGTTGACAGCCTTGTCAGGTTCATTAGTGGAATTTCAGTGAGAATCTACAATGTAAATAGTCATGAAAATAAAGGAAATGCATTGAGTGTGTCCACACTTTTGCCCTGTACTGTATGTGAATTAGTGTATTTCTGTTTTGCAGTTTGGCTGTGTCTGTGCTGTATGGTTTGTTGTTTGTTTTTGTAAAATCAATAAAATATATAAAAAAACAAAACAAAAAAAACAAGTCAGAGATGAAACGATGTTGGTGCAGGTGTGACGACGATGTGAGATGTTTCCTCCCGTGTGTGCAGGTGTAACGTGATTCTGCCGTTACCATGTGCTGCTGCAGCTGCTCTCGGGCCGTTTCTGGGAGACCGCCTGTCGGTTTGGCGGCAGACAGCTGGCTCTCCGTCCGCCGCAGCCACTGCAGGAACTCCTCCAGCTCGCCATGGAAACCTTCAGCCTGCAGAGGAGGAGGGAGGGAGGGAGGAGACGTGGGCATGAGTTCATTATTCTAGCTGCACCTTCAACAGTTCACAACAGTTCATTAAGTCCCTTTATTATTAGTTTTTATTATGATTATTAGTTTTATTTCCGAGCCAGACTCGGCCCTGGCTCAGCTTTTCTTTCCTCCCAGAACAATTTTTATTGTTTTCAAAGTTTCCACATAAATAAAGAAAAAAGGACATAGAGTTAAAGGGATAGTTCAACATTTTTGGCAAATTGGCCCATTGCCATAATCCCTATAGTCATAGCAGTAGGTTCATTACCTTTAATTGTCGGTGCAAGCTGTTTTTAGAACGGCGGAGCAGAGCCGTGAGCTGCTCAGAGCTACGCTACAGAGGCTCATTATGGGATTTTTTAATTGGTTTCCCTCATCAAACTCATCAAATACACAATCCAACAACTCCACAACGCTCTGGTGGACAAGTTGTGACCTGCACATTCACCACGCTATGAGATAATAACACAACGTTACCAGACAGAGTTGTTTTAGAGGGAAATGCAGAGACTGTTGATGAAAAACTGTCCCTGAAGGCAACGTGCATCAGTGGTTTTGCATGAATTTCCCTCTAAAACAACTCTGTGTGGTAACGTTGTGTTATTATCTCATAGCGTGGTGAATGTGCAGCTCACAACTTGTCCACCAGAGCGTTGTGGAGTTGTTGGATTGTGTAAATTTTTATGAGTTTGATGAGGGAAACTAAGAAATCCCATAATGAGCCTCCGTAGCGTAGCTCTGAGCAGCTCACGGCTCTGCTCCGCCGTTCTAAAAACAGCTTGCACCGACAATTAAAGGTAACAAACCTACTGCTATGACTATAGGGATTATGGCAATGGGCCAATTTGCCAAAATGTTAAACAACCGACCATGAAGGAGAGGAAGAATAGAAATAAAGCAGCAGTGAGTCTGATGAGGTGTGTGTGTGTGTGTGTGTGTGTGTGTGTGTGTGTAGTGTGTTACCTGCTGCAGCGCGGCCTCTAGCAGCTTCTGCCTCTCCTGTGTCTTCAGCAGCAGACTCTCCCAGCTCTGGTGCAGCTGCTCCAGCTGGTCCCTCAGGTGACTGGCCTCGTCTCCCGGCGACGACTCCAGCAGCTCGGCGCCGGCGCCGTTCACCGTCTCCACGGTGGCGTGATGGGACAGCACGTCGTTACGCAACACCTGGGATGGAGAGACAGAGAGAGAGACAGAGAGAGAGAGGGAGGGAGATTGTTGATTGAGGAGAGCAGAGAATCTGGACATTTTTAAAAGCAAACTGAAGACCTACCTTTTTAGCCTTGCTTTTAACTGATTCGTACTATTTCTATTATTCTGAAACATGCATTTAATTTAAATTATCTTATTTTCTTATTTATTTGTTTACTATTATTATCTTTTCTTTATTCTATTTTAATTCATCCATTCTTTTTTCTATTTTTCCCACTACACCTGTCTATTTTACTTCATTTTACCTATGTGCACTGTCCCACCCAAATAAACTAATAAAGTAAATTAAAGTAAAAAGTAGAAAGCAGGGCCGTTGCTAGGAATTCTGGGCCCCCTTAAAGAATACTAAAGTGGGCCCCTCCCCTTAACTTTTCCTTTTTTTTTTCTTAGACTACGTATGTATTATCGTTTTTTATTTAGCCTTCTTTGTTTTGATGCTAATGCAGCATTACACTGCAAAAACTCAAGTATCTTAGCAAGAATATTTGTCTTATTTCTAGTCAAAATGTCATTTCTAGTCAAAACAAATCTCATTCTACTTTAAATAAGACTCATCATATTAAAAGCAGCTTGTTTTTAGACACTTTTTACTTCTTTCAAGCATATTTTCACTTGGAATAAGTAGAAAAAATCTGATAGTGGAGCAAGTTTTTCTTCCTTATTACAAGCACAAAAAACCTGCTTTCACTGGCAGATTTTTCTATTTATTGTGAATTTAAGTGAAAATGATCTAAAAACAAGTTAATTTTTAGGTAATGAGTCTTATTTTAAGTGGAAAGAGATTAGTTTTGACTAGAAATGAGACATTTGGACAAGAAATAAGACAAATATTCTTGGAAAGATGTTGAGTTTTTACAGTGTACTATGAGTATTAGTCAGGGTCTTACGCAGAATAAATCAGTCATACAAAGATTAGACTACTGGGGTTTTTTATGGGCCCCACTGGGCGCTGGGCCCCTAGAGTTATCATCACCTTTCTCCCCTGTACAACGGCCCTGGTAGAAAGAATGTTTTTCAGAACGTCAGACAAGAAGAAGAAGAAAAAGAGGAGAAAAAGAAGGAGAAAAAAAAGGAGCATTTCGTACGTGGTGCTTGGCGAGCTCGATCTCGATGGCCTTGGGGTCGGAGCTGACCGGGCGCTGCGTGTCCAGCGTGGTGTGTGTGTGGCTCAGCCAGGCCTGCAGCTCCGACAGGGCGTGCTGGAACTGACCCAGGGCCAGCAGGGCGGCCTCCAGCTTGTGCTGTGGTGGTGGTGGAGCAGAAACACAGACACACACACACACACACACACACACAGACAGACAGAGGTTTTTCCTTCAGCGCTTAAAAATAGTCACTTAAATATTTGGCTGTAATGAGAAGCAGCTGTCAGATACATGCGATCCTGCAGAAACGGCTACGGATATATACAGTATATATATATATATACAGCTCTATACAGAAAAAATAAAGAGACCACTTCTCCAAAATGTTATAAATCAGCCGTTTCCAGTGTCTATTGAACTCCAACACAAGCACACCTCACTCTACTGAACCAAATCATATTTAATGAGGAAGAAAGATTATAAATACATATAAAAAAAAAAAACCCTGCTGCGATTAAAAATAGGGATTATTCAACCAATGTTGATTTCTAAACTCTTCCTAAGTTTAAAAAGTAGCGTTGTGTTGTTTTAAAATGAATATGAACTTGTTTTCTTTGCATTATTATACAAGGTCTGAAAATCAGAGGTGGGGACTTGGACCCGATTTTGATGACTTAAGACTTGCTTGATCAAATCAAAAAAAGACTTGGACTCGCTTGGGACTTGAGACTCTACTTGGACTTGAGAGCAAAGACTTGAGACTCTACTCGAGACTTGATGCCAAAGACTTGCAACATGGGACTTTCTCCCACCTCTGCTGAAAACACCAGAATTTCTTTTGTTATTTTCACCTGTTGCCATTTTCTGCAAATAAATGCTCTAAATGACATCAAATATGGGAGAAATTTTGTCGGTAGTAGGTTATAGAATGAAACAAAAGTGTTCATTTTACTCAAACACACAGCTATGAATAGTAAAACCAGAGGAACTGATCATTTTGAAGTGGTCTCTTCATTTTTTCCATATATACAGTATATATATAAACCCTGGAGGAGTGGGTGTGTTACCTGTCTCTGGGTGATCTTGTCCCCCAGGTTTTCCCACAGGTGGCGCAGCTCGGTCAGCGGCTCTTGGATCATGTCTCGGTCCGTCTGGTCCGACACTTTCTTCAGCAGCAGCTCCCCCTGGTGGCAGAGCTTCTCCATGTCGATCTGCTGCTGGTACACCTCCACCTTGTACTGCTGCTCGGGAAAAAAACACATAGAGAGCATGAAGCCATATGTAACAACATTTAAAAACATTAGCATCAGATATGAGATGAGATTTTGATGAGATAAAAAAAATTATTTATTTAACATAATTTAAAGCCAAACCATGTACCATCAAACATAATACATGTAAGGCATTAATAGCTATGCTGTTTATTTATTCTCTTAGCCTATTCTGTTTTTTCATGTATGCATTCATCTTTATTGTTTTACATTATTCATTCATGTGAGCATTTTTCCTTTCCTTCTTATAATCACTGTATAATTGATTGCCAGTATGTTATTATAGTTAAAAGTATATTATATATGGGTTATTGAAGTTTCTAATGGTATATTTGTGTTTATGTTCTGTATGTTGTCATTATTTTGAGTCTGATCGAGAGGATCTATATCCTGTATCAGATGTATTTTCATTAAATTAAATTAAATTAAATTTCATTAAGCCTGTGCATATTCTCATTTGTCCAGGTCATAGTATCTCAAAGGAATTTTAAATCGAAAGCAACTGGACTTAGTTATTTGTCTAGGAAGACGTTTCACCTCTCATCCAAGAGGCTTCATCAGTTCATGTAGCATCTGACCAGGCTGGGACTGGTCCAACTATCTGGTGTGGAGACTCACTATTTAACCTCTTGTGTGGGCGTTCACAAGGCTGATGATGAAGTGCCAACGACAGTCGTTTGAGTGACTGTCTTTGGTGGAAAGTTGGTTTCGACTTCGTTAGTGCTCTATTGTGTTATAACGACAGTCGTTGGAGTCACGTGCCACTTGTGAACAGTTGTAAATTTCATTAAATTTCTTATGAGGTTTTGTTATCATTGAATTGTTCCTTATTTTTTTTGTAACAAGTTTGGTTTTTGATCATTTATGTTCTTCATGGGTGAGGTTTCCATACAAGCCCTCGCAGGTTTCAGACCTCTCCTTCGCACATCCCAATCATAATAATTGTTTATATGATTTTAAATGATATGTTTGTGCAAAATAAAAAATAAAAAATAGAAATAAATGAGAGGACATGAGGTGCAAATATTCTATTTTACTCTATCCTAAATTGTATATGGTATATGTGTATCTTTTGTACTAGAATATTTGTAATTTATTCAATTTTATCATATTTTATTTGATCTTATTTTAATTTTTATTGCTACTTTTTACTATTTTTTGTACCTTTTGTTTCTGCACCTGACACTACGTCAAGTTCCTCATTAAACAAAAATGAAAATGTAAAACATTTCTGATTTCTGAGGATCTAATGCTGTGAAATGTGAATATTATTCTCCATTTCTTTGTCTACATGATATAAAACTGGACTTTGAAAACGGTCTGAAATGTAAAATGTGTGTAAATTGTTTTTGTGAGCGACTCCTCTAAAACTCTGAACAAACCTTGAGCTCTTCAATCTGCTGTTTGACTGTTCCCAGGTCAGTTCCCACCGTCGACATGTCGCACAGTTTGATCACGGCGTTGTCCAGGTAGTCGAACATGGACTGGAAGAGACGGATGAAGATGAGAAACAGACAAACAGAGGAGAAACACGTTTTGTTGTGTGTGTTTTGGTGCTGTCAGACCTGCAGAGCGTCTTGGTACTGCACCGACGCCGTCATGGCCTCTTCCAGACGCTCCATCCTCTCCCTCCACGTCCGGTTCAGACCTTCCCAGGCCGCGTTCATCTGAGACGGAGACAGGAAGTCGTCAGATCAGTTTATCGACATCTACAACCAGGGTCGGCCGCTGGCATAAACCCTCTATGTGGTTGTTTAGGGCCACAGCCGTTAGGTGGGAGGCCACATGATCAGAAAGGTACCGGGGTTCATCAAGTCATTTAAACATCCTGAGGTCTGCACGTGCAGCTATGAGCTTTATATGTAATGTGAAGTCAATATTCAGCTTCTTTTATCTCACATTTGAGACATTTGGTGAAAATAGAACGGCAGAATGACAACATTTGTGCTCAAAAAGCAATCTGACAAAATGTCATTTTAGACTTGTTTTCTACACTTATCTATTACTGTATTCATATCCTATTTCCAGCACCAAAACAGTTCATTCTCATGACTGAAGGAGTGTTTTCACAAGGGATTTGACATTTTTTCAAAAAGCAGACCTCAAATTTCCAGCATTTGTCCTAAATTATTTCTTTCTACAGTGTTCTAGGACAAACTGGCCTCAGTGTGCTTACAGCGGAGGTTTAATATTTAGACATAAAACACTTGAGTATTGTTACATCTGCAAGTATCTTAAAAATTATAGTAATAGTTGAGAAAATGGCCTCAGACCTCAGAGGGCATAAACACGTCTGTATTCAGTTTTAACCAGTGATTTGGTGTTTGCTCTTAGAGTGCAGGGCCACAAACAAAAACCTTGTTTAGGGGGCCACCAAAACCCTAGGGCCGGCCCTGACTACAACAACATCTCACTTCTCCTGACGTCGTCCTGATCTCTCACCTCGTCGATCGTCTTCTTCACTTCGGGTTTCTCCGTTTCTCCGCAGGCGAAGATGAGGTCGGCGCCGAGCGTCCGAACGAACTCCAGCTCCTCCCGCAGCCCGTCGGTCTCCGCCTTGATGGCCTGGAGGAGACGCAGAGAAGCCGAGGTTAAACACAAACAGAAACAGTCCATATCTCCCAGAATGCATCTGTCCCGGTTAGGGATGTCACGATTACTTGTTTTCACAATTAATCCTGTTGTCCCCTTATGGGTCAAATTGACCCAATCTGTTCCCTTCCTCCATCCTTCCTTTCTCCCTTCCTTCTTTCCACAATCCTTATTCCCTTCCTTCCTTCCTTCCTTCCTTCCTTCCTTCCTTCCTTCCTTCCCTTCGTCCTTACTTTCTTCCTCTTTTGATCCAATTGACCTGATCTATTCCCTCCCTTCTTCCTTCCTTCTTCATCCTTCCTTGAACGTCCATCTTTCTTTCCTTCCCTTTTCCCTTCCCTCTTTCCACAATCCTTGTTCCCTCTCTCCCTCCCTTCCTTCCTTCCTTCCTTCCTTCCTTCCTTCCTTCCTTCCTTCCTTCCTTCCTTCCTTCCTTCCTTCCTTCCTTCCTTCCTTCCTTCCTTCTTTCCCTTCGTCCTTACTTCTTCCTTCCTTTTTGACCCAATTAACCCAATCTGTTCCCTCCCATCTTTCCCTTTGTCCTTCCCTCCATCCTTCCATCCTTCCTTCCTTGACCCAGGAGGACAACAGGAGGGTTAAACGCCACAATTAATTAATCCTAAAGATTCCTTAATACTGTTACTTTCCAAAACGAAGATGTTGGAAACCTTATCGGCAGATGTGCGCCAAAATAAAGGTTAATGCACAGATACTGGTCCATTTAATTTGAATGAAAACAAAAAACGATTAACATAAACTTAAACAATTTGGTATAGATGAACCATTCATGACCTGAATATTTCAAACACTTCCTCTGGGGGATTAAAAATTGCTCATATATTAATAGATACTTGAAATATTTTGTATAAACAATGAGTAATGTAAATTATATTTTGACTATATTTGATTTTACACATTCATAGTGTTGTGAAATTAATTAATGCATAATAATCATGATAATCGTAATACCGTGATTATTTCTCTGACAATAATCGTACCAAGAAAGTCTATAATCGTGACATCCCTAGTCCCGTCTTGGTCTACTGTACTGTACCTCGGCGGCTTCGATCTGCTGCTTGATGAGCGAGGGGTCGACTCCGGGGTCTTCCAGCTCCCTGACGATGTCCTGGGAGTCTCTCAGCGTGCTCAGCAGCGCCGCCACGTCCGACCAGAACTTCCCGGCCAGGTCCAGCACGTCGTTGAGCTTCCCCTCCCGCTCCTCGGCACGCTGCCGGATCTCATCCCACAGGGAGCGCAGCCGCAGCAGGCGGGAACGCACGGCTGCAGAGAGACAGACAGAGAGACAGACAGACAGAGAGACAGAGAGAGGAGAGGAGGAGTCAGAGAGTCATAATGTTTCCCTTTGTTTTTAGATGTAACTCTCAAAGTAATGAATTGAAGACTTGTACTAATGTTTTCCAAGCCAAGAAAATGCTTAAAGACCCCCTAAAGAGGCATTTAAAAATTTGTAAAAATGCTCTGCTATGACTATTCTTTGATTAAAATTGCTTACCTACACAAAATTGTTTAAAATAACTCTCCAAGACACTAAAAACACGTCCATTATTTCTCCCTCATTGAAAAATTCATCTTCTATTAATATGCATGACTGCCTGGTCGGGGTTGCTAGGTAACGGCGGTGCGCGTCAGGGGCAAGGGAGACAGAAAGGTGATGTCAAAACACGAAGCTCACGTCAGGTTTCACGTGCAAGCTTGTGTTTCCTCCGGCGAGTAAATGTAAATTTCGCCGTCATCGCTGTTTAACGTACGTTACTCCCGCTTTGTACCCTGTTCATATTTTATGTATGTATGTTTGAGTCTGGTATTGAAACTGCATTTTCAAGTCTAAAATGCTCAGTTATGCCGTGGATTAGCAATTTTGCTCCTGAAATGCCTTGTAACAGAGCCCACACACTAAATTGACATGTTAATCATTTAAAAAAGTACATTTTTGGTGTAGGGGGTCTTTAAGGAAATAGCAATCAGAAATGATGATAAATGTAGCCAATGATACTTATAATGCTGTTTTTAGTTTTCATTATTGTCTTGTTTACATTATGGTAAGACTACAGTTTGCTCAGTGACTGACAGATAAGACAACTTTAAGTTCTGTTTATGTTTTTTTTGTTGTTGTTTTGTTTTGTTTATTTTATGGTGATTGGTTGTTGTTGTCATTTTGTTTCCTTTGTTTTGTATGTTTTATAGCAAGAATGTTGCTCAGTGACAGATTACTTGGAAAATGAGATATTAAGTGAGGGGCAGGCGATAAAAGATGTATCTTCTCCCTGCTCCCTTCCAACCAATGGAAGAAATGTTGTGATGATATTGTCAAATTGTGAAATTGCCTTGGTTGGAATAAATAAAAAGAAAGAAAGAAAGATTTTGCCACATGGAGTCCAGTCCTGGTCGGTCATGAGTCCACTCCCACTCCCACTCCTGCTGGACACTCGGGCTTTTCATTTGTCCTGCTCATGTGGGACATGTGTCGGGCTGCAGGGCATCAAAGCTGCGACTGCTTCACGCGACGACGTAACAAAGACGAGTGTGTTGTGTTTGGTTCTGCGGTGGCGTTGGAGGAATTCCTCAGGAACAGAGAGCGGCTCTCAGCTGAACTGGACCGACGCCCAAAATAAGGTTTTTAATCAGGAATCAGGTTTTCACCCAGATCTGGATTCCTCTCAGCCAGAGATGTTCACAAGTCTTTTTTTGCAAGTCCGAGTCAAGGCTCAAGTCTTTGGTCACGAGTCCGAGTCAAGTCTCAAGTCTTTGAGGGGTGAGACTTCATCAAGTCTCAAGTCTTTGGTCACGAGTCCAAGTCAAGTCTCAAGTCTCTAAAAAATAAAAGTCTGCTGTCTCTTCTGGTTAATGACCCTTCTATCATCTGCTGCTATCCGGTCTACTAAGAATACTGCACAGCTATATCTAAGAGATTCAAAGCATTTACTGTAGGTTATTATCACTCCTTTATCTATACAGTATTGATTAGTTGTTTATTATATGATCACTTTAAACAGGACATTGCAATGCAATATGAAGAAAACACACAATGAAAGCTTTCCTTTAAAGGAAACTGTATTCTGAGTCAAGAAAGAATCAAGGCTGCTCTGCCCCTCTGCACTGGCCTTTTCTCTTTTTTTTGCTTTGTTGAATTCAGAAAACCCAGATGAACAACATGGAACATGATTTAGGCTGTTAATTATAGGTCATAAGATCTGGATGGTACCTATAGCTCACATCTTTATGTGCAGCAAAACCTTTCTGGAACCGCATGTTTCTGAGAAGAACTGGCGACATGACTGCAATATTATTTGTTTTGCATATAGTGCAGAGATAATTATTATTATTATGATTATAATTATTTTTAATGAGGTAATTAGCTGCTGCGTCTCCCTGATAAATATGTTCACTTTGTGTCTGTAACTGTGACAAAACCTGTCAATGAATCTTTTAATCTTTAAAAACAAAACTGTCAATCACTCTCAGACCCCTCCCCTCCTCTCCTCTCCTTCGTCACTCACCCTGTGCGGCGGGGTCGTCGTGGGCGGCTCGTCCAATCAGCTCCTCTCCCCGGGCGCAGAGCGCGGAGAAGCTGGGCAGCAGCTTGTCCAGCTCCAGCCCCTGAGCTCGATGCTCCGCCAGCTGCTCCCTGATCTTCTCCACCTCGGCCGCCACCGGAGGAGGCTGCCGCAGCCGCTGCACCGCCCCCTCCAGAGTCTCCAGCAGCGGGTCCATCTTATCATGGAACTGAGTAGAGGAGGAGGAAACGGAAATTATTATTATTATTACTATTATTGATTGTCCTGACCACCCACTTTATAAGGAGTTTGACCTCATCCCATCTGGTCTCCTTTATCCCTGCTGCCATAGACAGGCTTCATCTCCTGGGCTAGGCTTGGCTATACTCTCAGGCCTCTGCACTTAAATGCACTTGGGTATTAACCCTCTATGGTACGCTGCATTATGATGCCAGTGGGGGAAAAAATGTTTGGAGTCTGTTGTTTTTATGTCTCAAAATAGACTAAATAAACATAATCTAAAGACATTTTTAAAAATTATTTATTTTTGGACGTTTTGGGGATTTTTTGACTGTAGCAACATTGTACCATTACGGTTCATCATCTACTGTATTAGAAACACCGACCAGTCTCTGTAGACTTTCACCTTCACCGGCCTCATCCTCATCCACATTCTCATTCTCATCTTCCTCATCATCATCATAATAGCCTAATGTTTAATTTACTGCATCCAAAATCTAATTTATTAAGGATAAAAAACAAAATTATGATGAATTATATGTTTTTGAACATTATATTTACACCTAAACACAAACTACCATAGTCTCATAATGCAATATTGATTCCATAATGGTCCACTGTCGCCTCAAGGCAACATTGCAATTTTCTATAATAGTACGTTGCATTTTAACAAGTTTCCATTATTTCATAAGTAAATAAATTGCATGGAACTATTAAAAATTAAACTTTACTAATCTATTAATGTTAATTTATTTTTTTCCAGATGAAAAAGGGCCAGGAAGTTACTGTATGTTTTCAGACCGTTTTAGTGGAGCAAAATGGCAAACCTGTTTCCTTTGAAAAAGTCTGCAAAAAAGGGTTTCAGTGGCTTCTTGAACGTCATGTGATAAATTAAAGCATTGTTAGTGGTTCTCTAAGGTCTCCTCTCTTTTTTTTTAAAAGTATTACAGCATTAAACTGGATGAATTGTGGAGATGTGACAGGCCAGAAAGTGGTATGCTGCCTGAGGGCAACATGGTACCATAGAGGGTTAAGTGTTGTTTGTCTTATTTTTATTCTTATTTTCAATTCTTGCAGCACTATGCACTTTAATGCATTGTGTAGACTGTTTACATTCTTACTTGTGCAGAGCATTATGTATTATGTATTATTATTATTATTATTATTATTATTATTATTATTATTATTATTATTATCAACAGTAATTTATTAGTAGTATGTTTTTATTACTCGTGCTGTTTTTTAATGTATTACTGCACTATGTTGTGGCTAGTGACATGTCGATGTCTTGGATGCTGTTTTCTTTTGTCTTGTGTCTGTAATGCTTCTTGCTGCAAATCCAATTTCCCTCAGGATATGAATAAAACTGAACTGAACTGAACTGAAAAGTTAAAACACTGAAGGAGGAGAGTGAGTGCGTGGAGGAGGGTGACATTTTGAAAAAAAAAACAGGAAGAAACAGAAAGAAAGACATAAACGTGGGTGTTGGACCATCTGTGACGGAGCGGAGGAGAGGAAACGTCTAATTAAAGCTTCAGAGTTTAAAGTCTCAGAGCGTCAGGACGACGAGTCGCTCCGACCACACGGAGGAAGAAGAAAACTGATCAATCACAACATAACACGACTAATTCTGTCTAAGAAAACACAGAAAAACACACACAAGTAGAAGATGTGACTAAGCTGAACAAACCACTCAGGACCGACACACACACACATGATTCAGATCAATGTTTAAATCAATAAAGCCCAAGTTTGGTTGAAGTGAAGTGTGATTAAAAGAGACGTAGAACTCCACTTATCAATGCAATACAGAACTGATCATGTCTGCAGCAGGTTATTATAGTATAGTTCACTAAAACTAAGACTAAAACTGAAACTAGCAGTGAAAAAAATTCTTTAGTAAACTCAGGGTTCCTACACATTTGAAATTTAAAAATCCCAGACTTTTTCCAGACTTCTCAGTAAAAATAATTTGTGACATTTGAGTATTTAGATGTGTATCATCATCAATAAATGATGCGATTAGTCATTTGTTTTCATTATTCTGAATTTGCATGCCATTATGTCGCCAAATAATTTCCAGGAGATACAAAATAATTAGCCCAAATAATTTCAGATGAGACCAAACCCAGATAAGTATTAAGATAAATATATTTCCTATCTATCTATCTATCTATCTATCTATCTGTCTGTCTGTCTGTCTGTCTGTCTGTCTGTCTGTCTGTCTGTCTGTCTGTCTGTCTGTCTGTCTGTCTGTCTGTCTGTCTGTCTGTCTGTCTGTCTGTCTGTCTGTCTGTCTGTCTGTCTGTCTGTCTGTCTGTCTGTCTGTCTGTCTATCTATCTATCTATCTATCTATCTATCTATCTATCTATCTATCTATCTATCTATCTATCTATCTATCTATCTATCTGTCTATCTATCTGTCTGTCTGTCTATCTGTCTATCTATCTATCTATCTATCTATCTATCTATCTATCTATCTATCTATCTATCTATCTATCTATCTATCTATCTATCTATCTATCTATCTATCTACCTACCTACAGTATCTACCTTATCTACCTTATCTATCTATCTATCTATCTATCTATCTATCTATCTATCTATCTATCTATCTATCTATCTATCTATCTATCTATCAAAATAAAAACTAGTAAAAACTAAACTAAAACTGCTTCATCACTTGCTGAACTCACTAAAACTAAACTGAAATAAAAAAAAAAGCAAACTAAAACATTTAATAAAAATAAAAACTATAAACTATAATAACCTTGACATCTATTGATCGTGTTGTTGTGTTGTTTTGTTTTGTGGCTTTTACTGATTCACAGTTTGTTATTTGACTGAATCATGTTTGGTGAGCGCAGCCTGAGCTCCAGTGTGAAGTCGTCAGTCGTCTTTCTTACCTCCACCAGCTGGGTGATGCAGTGAGCAGTGACCATGGAGAAAAAATGGTGGTGGGTGGGTGGAGGGGTGGGTGGGTTGCAACACACACAGCACATCCACAATGAACGAGGGATGAGGGATGGAAGAGGAGGAGGAGGAGGAGGGAGATTAGGGTTAAATTAGAGGAAGTGGGTGAGGAGGGATGGAGTGAGGGATGAGGACAACATGGAGGTGCAGGTTGAGGAGGAGGAGGAGGAAGAGGAGGAGGAGGAGAGAGGAGGAGGAAGAAGAGGAAGAGGAGGAGGAGAGAGGAGGAACAGGAGGAGGAAGAGGAGGAGGAAGAGGAGGAGGTAAAAACATGGATGGGTCAGTTTGTGGGAGGTGGAGGTGGAGAAACAATATCATGAGTTAAATCAGAGACATGCAACAGTAACAACACGTCAGGCATCAAAACACGAGCAGTGACGAGCAAAGAAAAAGTCAAATATGTGACAAGGAGACTAGAATTTAAAGTTAAAGGCATAGTTCAACATTTTGGCAAATTGGCCCCATTGCCATAATCCCTATAGTCATAGCAGTAGGTTCGTTACCACCGAGCCAAACTCATCAAATACACAATCCAACAACTCCACAACGCTCTGGTGGACAAGTTGTGAGCTGCACATTCACCACGCTATGAGATAATAACACAACGTTACCACACAGAGTTGTTTTAGAGGGAAATTCATGCAAAACCACTGATTTCCTGTCCCATCGGTAACAGTTTTTCATCAACAGTCTCTGCATTTCCCTCTAAAACAACTCTGTGTGGTAACGTTGTGTTATTATCTCATAGCGTGGTGAATGTGCAGCTCACAACTTGTCCACCAGAGCGTTGTGGAGTTGTTGGATTGTGTATTTGATAGCTCTGAGCAGCTCACGGCTCTGCTCCGCTGTTCTAAAAATAAAAATCTAATCTAAAAATATCTTGCACCGACAATTAAAGGTAATGAACCTACTGCTATGACTATAGGGATTATGGCAATGGGCCAATTAGCCAAAAATGTTGAACTATCCCTTTAAATAATAATAATAATAATAAACACATTTTCATTCTGACGTAAAATACACAACATAAAGAACTTGTTCAACAATAAATCCTCAACAGAGACAAAATATAAATCACATCAGAGCTCATGCTGCTGCTGCTGCTGTTGTGGTTTAGTTTAGTTTAGTTTAGTTTAGTTTCAGACTCTTCACCTGCGCCGACTGCGACACGGCCTCGTCCAGCGCCGTGGCTCGACCCTTCACCTCCTCCTTGATGGCCAGGTAGCGGCGCTCGGCGTCGGCGTAGCGCTGCGTCACCGTGGCGCCCTGCTGCGGGCTGAGCTGGGCCAGCTGCGGCCCGATCTTCAGCAGCTTGTCGATGTGCGGCTTGTGCTCGGCGATGGACTCACGCAGCAGCTGAGTGAGGAGGAAATTAAAACAGCGTCAGACAGGAAATGAAGAAGGTGCTTCTTTCTTTTTTTTAATTAACAAGTTCACTATGGAGTTGAAGCAGTGTCCAAGCATGAAACAGTTTAAAATGAGGTACAAAGTGTGTATTTTTCAGAGGTACAGGGATGAGGAAGATGTTGGGCAGCACCAAGTGTAATAAAGTTACTGCTGCGCTTATTTATTTGTATCTTTTTATACTGGTCATTATCTTGTGTTGTTGTTTTTTTTCCTTTTGTATGTATGTGCGCGTGTGTTTGTGTATGTATGTATGTATGTTTGTATGTATAATTAGTGTGTATAAGTAAATTATATTCAATTCGTAACATAAGATATGTTTAGACAAGGATCTTAGTTAGTCATATATCAATCAATCAATCAAAACGGCTATTTGTATAGCACTTTACGATAGCCGGACGGTACCCAAAGTGCTTTACATCAAAGCAGTAAGATAATACATCAAAACAATACATGAAAACACAAGAAAGTGCCACAGTGCTGCAAGAAGACACAAGAAAGTGCTACTAGTGCTGCAGGGTGTTAAAGGCCCTCTAAAAGTGCATACAGCAAAATAAAAACAGGCAAAATAGGTACATATTAAGAACAGGACTTCCCTAGTCAGAGTTAAATGCTAATCTAAAAAAGTGCGTCTTTAGCTTCGATTTAAAAAGACTGAGGTATATAAGGAGAGGGAGTGGGAGTTTATAAGTTTTACTTCTTCTCACTCCTTTTCGAATATGTATTCTCTATCTCATGTTTAAATGTTTTGTCTTATTCTCTTTTTTTAAATTATTTTATTTTCATATTCGAAATAAACACTTCAATCAATCAATCAATTAGTAGAATAACTGCTTTACTTTACATAGCATCAGTGCTAATTTCCATCCGGATTGATTGATTGATTGATAGGACAGCGTAGAGCAGGTTGCAAACATGAGGATGTTGAGGAAACTAAACTCCATCCTGAATAACGACAGGCACCCACTCCACGCCCTTGAGGCATTCAGAAATGTAGAACTGAGAGGAACCTCAAGTCTTTTTTACCAGCTGCCATTAGGCTTTTTAACTCACAGTAATCATGTGCATGTGCCATTTTGGCTTCTCTTAATATCTGTAATCATGTGACAGTGTCTCTCCCTCCTTTTTAAAATCTTATTTTAGACCTTGCTACTTTTACTTCTTTTTAAATCGCATTTTAGACCTTGCTGCTCTTATTCACTGACACAAGTTTGTAACGGGTTGTGCAATATTGTTGTTATTGTGTATTTTTGTGCATGATGCGTGTTTGTGGTCTTGTGTTGTCTTCTGCTGCTGGTAACATTCTAATTTCCTGCAAAGGATTAATAAAGTATCTTTAACTTTAACTTTAACTAAACTCGTCTCTCTCTTACTCTCATCTGGTCTTGTTGCAGGCGCAGTGCGTCGGTGTCGATGGCGGGCGGCGGCAGCTGCGTGATGAGCGTCTCGGTCTCTCCGAGCCAGGGCTCCAGCTCCTCGTCGGTCTCCCAGAACCGCGCCACCAGGACCTGGGCCTGCTCCAGCGCCGAGAAGCGCTCGCTGTGGCGCTGGCTGGCCGCGTCGTAGCGCGAGCTCAGAGAGTCCGTCTTCACCTGGAGGAGCAAACGGAGACACGCAGATGATTAATGACGATGAGGTCATCAACCTGCACCGACTTTTACTGTTTTTCCTCGATTGCTAAGACACATTTCTCGAAAGCTTCTCTCCTTTTCTCTAAACTGTGAACACAAACCCCAATTTTCAAGATACATTCACAAAACCTCAGACTCTTCTTGCAAAACCAAACTTTCACCTCAAAACAGTTCAATCTGGTGCCCAAACTGAACTATGTTGTCAAATCGTGCCCCGAGTCAATCAACATTAAAACCACTACTGAGCCAGTCACTAAACACTACATAGAAAAATAGAAAACACAAAGCTCAGCACATGAAGCTGTAGAAATAAATGTTTATAGTTCACTGTAGCTAAATGCATGTTGTAAAACAAAAAACCTGTGCATTTAGCACTTGTACACAGTACAGTAAAAAAAAAAGTACAAAAAACAGAAATCTTGTGCATTTACACGTAGCACTTGTACAGTACAAAAACAAACAGAAATCTTGTGCATTTAGCACTTGTATACAGTAAGCCTACGTAAAAATAAAGTACAAAAATATAGAAATGAGAAGTGCAGAACTCAGCCACAGCATCATTTCTCTGCACTGGGTTCATCCTGAACTAGCTTATATATGTTCCCTCACATCATTGGACACAAGTGTGATCCATTCTGAGTTGTTGTGTTTAACCGGTGACACCTGTGCTTTACTTGTATTTGACTTTTGCCACCTGTGCTCAGCATTATGCAACACAGGTGCATCACAGTGAAAATGTGTTGGTAAGTTGTGTCTAAACAGGTGAAAAGTGAGAATTTGGTTCAGACAACAGAGTTTAGTGTTTTAGCAACTGAGAGAAACTGTAATTTCCCGGCGCCGTACCATCAGCGCGTCCCTCTGTGCGTCGCTGCAGCTCTCCATGATGTCGTCTCTGGAGCCCAGCAGCTGGTCCACCGTGTCCTTGTGTCGGATGATGTCGATGTTAAACGCCCGCTGCACCTGCAGCTGAGCCACCGTCACGTCCGGCTCGAGGCTCAGCGGCCCCAGAGACGCCAGCTTCCGCTCCGTCTGCCCCAGCCAGGCCAGCTCCGCCTCCACCGCCTCCTCGTACTGAGACAGAGAGAGAGAGAGGAGAGAGAGGAGGAGCTTTAATGTCGCTCACTCAGCGGTGAAGTCTAGGTGATACTCAGTATACCCACTGAAAATGCATAAATACTTCAGTAAACCCACTGCAACAAAACTATCTAACTAAAGTAAATGTCAATGGTTCTCAAAGTGCGAGGGTTGACAACTTTTTCTGGAAATTTTACTACTTTTTCTTAGAATTTTTTTGATAAATTTGACCAGTTTCTTCTCAGTTTTTCTGTTCTTTCCCTTTTGTATTATTGTTTGCCCCCCCCCCTTTTTTTTGAGAGATTTTATCACATTTTTCTACAACATTTTGAAAAATTTTACCACTTTTTCTAGAATTCTTGAGTAATTTTACCAGTTTCTTCTCAATTAAAGAAAAAAACCTTTTACTATTTACTATATACTATTTTTTTTTACTTTTACCACTTTTTTTTTTATTATTGTTTGACTTTTGACCACTTTTCCTAGAATTTCTTTGATAAATTTTACCAGTTTCTTCTAAAATCTTATTATTATTATTTTTTTTAGAAATTTTACCACTTTTTCTGAGAAATTTTACCAGATTTTTCAAAAAAATTGCAATTTTTTTCCAGAAATGTCTCTATAATCTTTCAAAAATGTACGCATGTAATTTAAACGTACATTGATTGTTTGCGTATTTCTGGTGCTTGCTTCAAAATGTTGTCCGATGGGGGTGCGTGGTCTAATTTGTGTCAGTTTTAGGGTCCTTAATATAAAACAGTTAGAGAACCAGCGGTCTATGTGATCAAGTATGAACAGTTTACCACCTAAAAAGCAGTTTACCCACTACACAACATTAGACTACACCACTACGCTCACTGGAGTTAAAACATCCACATCATTCACACATTCATGGATCCGGCTGCTGCAGTACCTGCTGTGACCTCTGGATGGCGGCTTGCACCAGCTGCACGCGCTGAGTGATGGTCTCGTCGGCCTGGCGATAGCGCTGGTTGGCGTCGGCGACCAGGCGGTCCAGGCCCTCGCGGGCTCGCCACGGCACCAGGTCCAGCAGGGCGCTGCCCACCTCGTTGACCGTGTCCAGAACCAGACGCTTCTCCGCCGACACCTTCTTCAGCTCCTGAACCACAAGACAATCATGGGTTTTATTGTTCTGCACTTCTGTTTTTTTTGCTTTATCTTCATGTGCAATTGATTTTAGATTTTTTTTTATTTCCTTACATGCACTCTTTTCTTTTTTATCTCTTTTATCTGCTGTAACACAGTTTGATACAGTAATAACAGGGTTAGAAACACCTGTCTGTCCAAGACAATAAAGTTTTATTGGAAGAGGAAGTGAAGGATTAAGAGTCACAGAGAAAATCCTGAAGACTTTTTAAATAAACTGTTAAATAAAAAGTAATTAATTTGACTAATCCAGCAACAAGTGACTCAGGTTTTTCTTTGTTTTTCTGTGTCTGCAGTGGAAGAAGTGTATTAAACGGTAAAATGCTGCAAATGTCATTGTGCAGCGACAGATTAAATGGCAATAATGTGCAATTGATTTTAGATTTTTTTTTTTTAAAATGTCCTTATATGCACTCTTTTCTCTTTTCTCTTTTTCTTTTCTTTTTCTTCTTTATGCTGTAACACAGCTTGTTACAATAATAACAGGTTTATAAACACCTGTCTGTCCAAGACAATAAAGTTTTATTGGAAGAGGAAGTGAAGGATTAAGAATCACAGAGAAACTTCACATACGAGTGTTAAATAAAAAGTAATTAACTTGACTAATCCAGCAACAAGTGACTCAGGTTTTTCTTTGGTTTTTTGTGTCTGCAGTGGAAGAAGTGTATTAAACGGTAAAATGCTGCAAATGTCATTGTGCAGCGACTGATTAAATGGCAATAATCCTCTCAATGGCTTTTCCCCCACAAAAAAATCAATGTTTCCATGGTAACTCGTCGGTGGGAGGTTGATGTTGGAACGACTGAAAATGTCATCGCAGACGGGAGCTGTCAACAAATCAGGGAAATAAAGTAGTTGTTGGTTCGTTTTTTTTTTAAGGCGAGACACTAACAGGCAAAAACACTGCTTTGTTGGGCTATTTTTCTTCCTTAACATGTTTTCTTTCAGAAAAGTCAAAAGAAATGGTAGAAAATCCACATTAAGGTTTTTGTTTCACTTCATTTTCTTTCCTTTCGTCAGTAGATTTCTCTTAAATTTACCAAAAGTTAACAGCTATTGTGACAAACTGTGCTGCTGTGTCTGTTGTCTGACCCATGTCATGTCAGGTATCATTGTAAAGTTCTCTCTGTATCCGAAAACCAATCGTAAAAGTACGATTTACATTAACAAATCTATGGAATTTTACAGTACAAGTCTTTAAAGTGAGTTTTTCCTCAGACTCTGAGCTTCAGCAGCACTTACAGACACCAAACCTACAACATTTTATTCCTAAAAACATGGCGATATTGGATTTTTTTAGGGCTGGTGACAGTATTTTCTCATTTACAAAGTGATAAAAAGAGATATCCAGAATCCTCCTCTGTAAAAACTTCTGACTCTAATATGTCAACAAAATAAAACAAGAATTTTGAAAGTAGCTTTATCCATTGTTCAGATTTTGGTTCTGGAAATGTATGCAAATTTGCGCATATTTAACTAGATATTGCCTCATTTACATAATTTAAACATACAATTTGACAAAACTTGTAATACAAAAAATATTTGTCTTAATGTGAGTGATAAACTTGGGAAGTTTCATGGTGATATCTGTTAGTTAAAAATGTTACCCTATTCACCTGTAGTGTCTCCCCCCCCTTAATTAAAGTGGAAAAATGTGTCTGATTCAGTCGGTAAAGTTTTGTCGTTCAATCACGACTGAACGCACAAAGTAAAAGACACAGAGGAGGAAGAAGAAGAAGAAGTGTGAAACATGTGTTGTGGAAACCAGAGCAGATGTGAAGGAGGATGTTGAGTCTGACGCTCAGTGACTCAGAGTTAATAATACACCTGGAGGCAACGAGTGTTATGTGTGACATAAACACACACACACAAGCTGGGTTTCCATCCAAATGTATCGAATTTAAGAGCGGATTTTGTGAAAATGCTCAAAAACCAAATGCGAATTTATGACCGTTTCCATTCATTAGTGTTTTGCGATTAGGAGGAGTGCACCGTGAGATTACGTCACAGTTGACACTCAGTTGAGACTCAATTTACGGACTTTCCTATATTCCTATATATATATAGACTATAGACGCAGTCCAGCAGCTCTTCACCCACAAACTCTGCCTCAATTCGCATAATCTGTTTCCATAACAAAAAGTCACATTTTCATTTAAAGCAGAAGTAAGTGATATATTTGTGTTAATCTAAGTCTTAAATAGTTGTATCTTCCGACAGCAATCACTTCTATAGAGTGTTTGGTCTGAAACACGGGTCTGTCAGTCACTCTGCTCTGCTCTGAGCCCAGGAGAAAACTTTCCTTGTATCCTACAACCTTTATCCAATGAGGAGAGAGAACGGCATAAAGGGGCAGTCCTCTCTGTGTGTGCAGCCAAGGGATGCGCCTGAATGTGGTGACGTAGGGACGAGGACCAATAGATCCATGACGAGGGCGGGGGCTGCTAACTCCATCGGCTGACAAGACGTTATGGTGCGTTCAGGGCAACTCGTAACTCGTGTTTTTCCGACCTGTGAAGTCGTACCAGTTCGATCTGGTTCGAGTTCACGGGTCAGAAGTTACGAGTGGCCGTTATAGTGACTTTCACAGGTAAAACAGGTCGGAGAAACACGAGTGGGTTGCCTGAAACGCTACAAAGTCGTAAGTTGTGACTTGAAGCTGTAATTTACGGTTTCAAAAGCCTGCCTGGAACGCAGCATTAGCGAAAACGACTGGATCGCTTACTTCTGCTTTAATCGATACGCTGACAAATCCACCCCGCCCCAAAGCGTAAAAACTTTTATGTGCATTTACTGCCTTTTTTCGAATTTCTGGCGTTTCCATTCAAGTATTTATTCGCAATCTTTGAAAACGCGAATGAAAAAAGGTGGATGGAAACACAACTACAGACACAGTGACACAGTGGCCTCCCAGTACCTTCTGTCTGTCCTGATAGGCCGGCGAGGCGTCGGGCTCCACGTTGTTAAGCTCCGCCTCCACGCCGTCCAGCCACTGGTTGACGTCGTCGTGGGCGCTGGCGAAGCGCGTGGCGAGCTGCAGCGCCTGCTCCAGCGTGCGGAGCGCCTTGCTGCTGCTCGCCGTCATCTCCGCGTAGCGCGACTTGATGCCGTCCAGCTTCTCCTGGATCAGGAGAACCTCCTCGCCTGCACACACACACACACACACACACACACAAACACAAAACATCAGAGGTATAAACTTTATGTTTTATTTAATTCGTCTTTATTCATCTATTTATTTATTTTCATTTAAAGCAGATATCAGTGGAATGTTTTTGTCAATATAAGTCCTAAATAGTCCTATTTTCCGTCAGCAATCACTTACATGAAGTATTTCAGCCTAAACACGAGTCTCTCCGTCACTCTGCTCTGCTGTAACCCGAGGAGAAAATTTTCCTTGTGGGATACAAGTGTTATCCAATGAGGGGAGAGAACGGCATGAAGGGCTGTGTGTGCAGCCAAGGGATGCGCGTGAATGTGGTGACGTAGCACGAGGACCAATTGATGCCTGACAAGGGCGGGGGCTGCTAACTCATGGTGCGTTCAAGGAAACTCGTACTTTGTGTTTTTCCTTCCTGTGAAGTCATACCAGTTCGATCTGGTACGAGTTCACGGGTCGGAAGTTACGAGTGGCCGTTATAGGGAACTTTCACAGACAACAGGACGGTAAAAACACGAGCTACGGGTTACCTGGAACGCTACCAAGTCGTAGTTGTGACTTGAAGCTGTAACTTACGGTTTCAAAAGCCTGCCTTGAACACAGCATTAGCCGAAACGGCCGTGCCGATGATATCTGCTTTAATTTATTTTCTCTGCATATCAGGGCCGTTGCTAGGAATTCTGGCCCCCCTGAAAGAATACTAAAGTGGGCCCCTGACTTTTCCACTTTTTTTCTTAGACTACATACAGTATGTATTATCATTTTTTATTCAGCCTACTTTGTTTTGATGCTAATGCAGCATTACTATGAGTATTACTCAGGGTCTTATGCAGAATAAATCAGTCATACAAAGTTTAGACTACTGGGGTTTTTTATGGGCCCCACTGGGCGCTGGGCCCCTAGAGTTATCATCACCTTTCTCCCCTATACAACGGCCCTGCTGCATATTCATGAACATACAATATGTAGCCTAAATATGCCAGATTTAGTTCTAAAGCTAATTTCCATCTGCAGTTTTGTTATCCGGGTTTTTTTTATTATTAAAGGGACAACGAGGAGTTTCTATTTGGTTATAAAAAGTCTGATATTAATGTGGATGAATCTACGTTACCACTTGTTAATGGCTCGATTTTAGATAAATCTATGGTTTTGTCTCTATGGTTATTTTGTTATTATTAGTGGTGGTGGAAATGCTGGGCGAGCCGACCAGCGTTTCTTTACTTTCGGTTTCGTGGCGAGTCATGAGAATAACGCCGCCGAATCTCCGTTTATGGTGGGAACTACGACGGTATGTGATCGTCTTCCAACCTCTGACTTTAATTCTTGATGAATGAAAACATGAGTCTGTCTTGCGCCGGTCAAAGAATTTCACGGCGCGGAGGCTCATAAATGTAGTGTGGAAACACTTCGCTTTTCCAAAACTCCTCGTTGTCCCTTTAACTTTTTATTTGAACTTCAAATCCAACACATTTTATTAACATTCATGTTTTTCCTAATAAAAGTTGTTGATTTTAAGTTCATGTCTGCTTTAATTGTGAGTCTTTATGTGTATTTGACAGTGTTGTTTTGTGTGTTTTATTAAAAGACAAACCAAAGACTGCACAGTAGCTGAAACTACACGTCCTATACATCATATATATGTTACCTGTGGTCTGTTTGAGTAAAGCTTGTCCGTTCTTGATGGCCTGGTCCACTGTTTTCTTCCTGCTCACGATCTCTTCATTCAGAGACTGAGGGAGGAAGAGGAAGATGAAAAAGAGTCATTAAACTGCTCTTGTGTGTTTCAAATCTGCTCTTTTTTATTAAATAATATTAAATATTATCATATTACATGTGTGCAGAAAGTTTGTTGCACATTAAAAACGTGCTTCTGGTTGAAACACACAGGAATGAGTCACACCTGGATTTATCTGGATTTATCACATTTATAAACAACTGTAACTTTAACTTCTTACATTGATCTTTGAGCCACAGTTCCTGGAAATGAATCAGCTGCAGTCACAAGATAAACCAACCGTCTGCTTCAATGTTATTATTTGATTTTTTAACAGTGTATTTTTAAACCAAACACAGTTTAAGGCCTTTCTGGACAATATCTGTCACTGTTTTTGATTAATGTCTAATAAAGTTACATTTGTATAAAGCAGCTTATTCATCCATGATTACACATGTGAAAAAGAAATCTCTTTAAAGGGATAGTTCAACATTTTGCCATAATCCCTATAGTCATAGCAGTAGGTTCGTTACCTTTAATTGTCGGTGCAAGCTATTTTTAGAACGAAGGAGCAGAGCCGTGAGCTGCTCAGAGCTACGCTACGGAGGCTCATTATGGGATTTCTTGGTTTCCCTCATCAAACTCATCAAATACACAATCCAACAACTCCACAACGCTCTGGTGGACAAGTTGTGAGCTGCACATTCACCACACTATGAGATAATAACACAACGTTACCAGACAGAGTTGTTTTAGAGGGAAATACAGAGACTGTTTATGAAAAACTGTCCCTGAAGGCAACTCGCATCAGCGGTTTTACATGATTTTCCCTCTAAAACAACTCTGTCTGGTAACGTTGTGTTATTATCTCATAGCGTGGTGAATGTGCAGCTCACAACTTGTCCACCAGAGCGTTGTGGAGTTGTTGGGTTGTGTATTTTATGAGTTTGATGAGGGAAACCAAGAAATCCCATAAGATAATAACACAACGTTACCACACAGAGTTGTTTTAGAGGGAAATTCATTTAAAACCGCTGATGCGTGTTGCCTTCAGGGGCAGTTTTTCATCAAGCAGTCTCTGTTTTTCCCTCTAAAACAACTTTTAGAGGGAAAAAGTTGTGGAGTTGTTGGATTGTGTATTTGATGAGTTTGATGAGGGAAACCAAGAAATCCCATAAGGAGCCTCCGTAGCGTAGCTCTGAGCAGCTCACGGCTCTGCTCCGCCGTTCTAAAAATAGCTTGCACCGACAAATAAAGGTAACGAACCTACTGCTGCTATGACTATAGGGATTATGGCAATGGGCCAATTTGCCTAAATGTTGAACTACTGTTTCCCTTTAAGGTGCATTTTGAACAAATGAGCGAATTATTTGAATCGACACCTCTCTCTTGTATAAAAATTCAGTTTCGCCGTCCAATGATGTAAACCCTGCTCTCTCTACAGTGTGTACTTGTGTTCCTCCTGTCCTGTCTGTCTGTGTGTGTCTGTGTGCGTGCATAGCTCCAGTTGTCGTTACCAGAGTGTGTTTGTGTTGCTCTGCCAGCTGCTGCGGCCGGTAGCTGTGCACCGCCACCTGGCCGAGCCTCTGAGCCACCTCGGCCAGCCAGTTCAGCACCTCCACCTCGTCCTCGCCGAACAGCTGAGCGTTGGCCAGCGCCTGCTCCAGCAGCGCCGCGCGCCGCCCGCTCCAGTCGGCCAGCTCCGAGTGGCCCGACCGCACCGCGCCCACGCGCTCCCCCAGCCAATCACGGTCCGCCGCGCAGCTGAGCGGCGTCAGCGATTGGCTGAGGGACTCGAGGCGGTCGACCTCGGCCTCTCGAGAGGACACGTCCTCTTGGAGCGCCTGGGAAGTGTGTGTGTGTATGTATGTGTTTGTGCATGAGCGTGTGTGTGTGTGTGTGTGTTTAAAAATAAGATGAAGGGATGTGAGAACAGAAAAGGAAAATAACAGAAAAACAAAAGACAAATAATAAAAACTCAAAATATGACAGATGAGAAATCATAGAGAAACAGGAAATCATAAACATCAACGATGAGAAACTGAAACAACTGAGATGAAAATGAGAAACTGAAGGGAACATGAATAAATCAAGACGTGACTGTGACTTATAATAATATGAATCTTTAATATGTCTGTATTATGACTCTACATCTGTGGTTTCTACTGTGCTGTCTGAACCCATGACCTTCAGTTGGACCATTTTGCACAAAAACACCAGCAGCACCCAACACAGGCTGCTACTGTTTTATATATTATATTTTAATTTCTATGTTCTCACTTGAAACAGATCATGTCTTATCTGTTGTGCACTTCATTGTTTATATGTTTTATTTTAGCGTTAGGTAATGCCCTGTCTTGTGTTTTGTATTTTATTCAGACATCTGAAGACCAACACGGAGCTTCTTCCGTCAGGCCATCAGACACACACACACATACACTTCCATGCACTACTGCACTTTGGATAATATACAAATATCCATCGACTTTGATTTTAATAACATAAAAAATACACTTATTTTTCTTCTTTTTTATATTGCTTGCCATTGCACTATTATATTATATTTATTACTACCAACCTCTTTCGGTTTTAAATATCCTTCTCTTTCTTCTTTAATTTTTTTTCTATGTCTATTTATGTTATGCAAATGACCAAAGGTACATACAAATTCCACTGTAATTACTTGTAATTGTATGTTACAATAAAGTAAACTTAACTAAACTTAACTTACTACTTACGTACGTACTGTCTAGAGCTAGACTTCAGCTCTGTATACTACCTACTGCTGTAACATGTTATGTCAAAATGTCATAAGTAAAAGAATGTTATGTCAAAATGTAAAAAGCAAAAGAAAAGAAAAGATCACGATAAAGATTTTATTCTGTGGGTAATGGGGGTGGGACTAGATCAGCTTTTGCTTCTCCCGCTTTCCCTTTCGGCCATGTGTATTGTATTATTTGAACTAAGATGAAGTGTGATGATGATGATTTAAATTGACATGCCCGAAATAAACAAATAAAAAAAATAAACTTAACTTATTCTGTCAGGTGGGACAGAGAGAAACGGCTTTTCGATCCATCTGGATGTTTGGTACATGTGGTTGAACGTTGTATGTTTTATTTATATTTTTCTTCTGATCCGACTGTGCATCTATTTTTATTTCCACGACCTCATGTGAAGCACAAACACCTGAACGCTCGGGGACGTCGACACCCTGGTGACCTGATTTAAACCATCAGAGGACCAGGTATGTGTGTGTTTGGTGTGTGTGTGTGTGTGTGTGTGTGTACCTTGTGCTTGGTGATCTGCTGCGTGATCTTGGCCGTCTGGGTTCCCATGGGCTCGGCGGAGCTCAGGCGTCGCTCCGTGGTGCTCAGCCACTCGCCCAGCGGCTCCAAGGCCTCGTGGAACTGAAGCGCCAGAACCTGCAGCTCCTCCAACTGTCGCTGCCTGAGAGGTGGGGGGGGGAGGAGGAGGAGGAGGAGGAGGAGGAGGAGGAAGAAGAAGAAGAGGCTTTTATTGGTATTTTATTGCTTTTTGCTGATTTTGTGACATCCAGCTGTCGCCTTTATTAAAAAAAACGGAAAGGAAACGTTATTAAATATCAAAGAAATGTGTTGTTTGTGTGTGTCTGTGTTAAACAAAGCATCTCACACTGTGAATTTATATATATAATAATAATACTACATTTTATTTGTAAGCGCTTTTACGTATTTACGGACAGTTACTTTGTGTATGTGTTCTACCCTATGTGGTACAATATTTTATTCCATTGTTGTTCTTTTTAAAGGTTGCCTTGTACAATCTGGCAGAGGGACAGTCGATGAAAACTATTTTTAAGATAATTCGGGTGTGTTTTTTATACAATGTTTATTTTGTCCCTTTTCAAATAAACTACAGTAAAGTGAAACTGAATACAGATGCTCAAAGACACTTTAGACTTTATACATCATAAAATAGAGCAAAGTCAGAGTGGAATTCAGATTAAAAACAGCAATAAAACAGTATAACACACACAAAAATGATATATTAAAAGCATATATTAATCTATATATATATATAGAAGACTGTATATGTGTGTGTGTGTGTGTGTGTGTGTGTGTGTGTTAACTCCACAGTCTTGTGTATCACACTTGGCTGCAGGTTTCCAGGCATCGACCTGCTGTCAACGTGTCAATTATGATTTGTCTTTGTCGTGCCACATCACATTCTCTCCCTGTATGTGTGTGTGTGTGTGTGTGTGTGTGTGTGTGTGTGTGTGTGTGTCTGTGTGTGTGTGTCCTTGTCCACCACACAAACCAGAGGTAATGATACTCTTCTCTGTTAAAGCGCCCGGAGATGAAACAAGAAAACAGGAAGTCACCGGAGCAGCTGATCATTATTATGTTTTCAAACATCTGTCACGTCTTGTTCCCCCCCCCTCCCCTCCCATCCTCCCCCTCCTCCCCCTCCTCCTCCCCCGGGACACTGACCTGGCCCCGGCCTTGTCCAGCAGCTCGCTCCACCTCTCGGCCAGACTCTGGAGCTGGGTCTGGATCTTGTCTCGGTCCTGGGTCTCGGCCGTGGCGGCGATCCGCTCTCCCTCGGCCCGGATCATCTCCACCGTCGGCCGCCGGTCGTCCAGCAACCGCTGCAGCAGCTGGAGCAGCCGGGGACAGATGTGGTGACCAGTCAGTCGACATGGCAACACAACATGATAGCAGTGCTTTCATATGACAGCATGTAATAATGTTATTTATGGTATTTATTTATTATTTACTGGTTCTGACCCCTGACTTGCCTTAACTTTAACCTTTTTGCACGCACCTTTTATCCACAGATTTATTTTTGTGTTCTAATAACTTTTTAATCTATCTATCTATCTATCTATCTATCTATCTATCTATCTATCTATCTATCTATCTATCTATCTATCTATCGTTCTATCTATCGTTCTATCTATCGTTCTATCTATCTATCTATCTATCTATCTATCTATCTATCTATCGTTCTATCTATCGTTCTATTTATCGTTCTATCTATCTATCTATCTATCTATCTATCTATCTATCTATCTATCTATCTATCTATCTATCTATCTATCTATCTATCTATCTATCTATCTATCTATCTATCTATCTATCTCACAGTATGTGTTTGTTTGTATATGATATGTAACAATAAGCCTCATTAATGAGGTCTGGGTTTGTTTTGGTTACTTCTGAATACGTTTAATTTTTACCTTTACATACTACATAATATAAAAATATTCACTATGCACGTTTGGTATCTTTTTTTTTTTAATGACAATTATTTATTAATTTATTAGTTATTTTTTCACTTTACCAGATTTTTTTTTGTATTTTTGGGCCCAGTATGTTAATAAAGTAGGTTAGAGTAGTTATCAGCTGATTCCACCACTTGTTTCTGTTTTGTAAAATGCTCATCTCATCCCACTTTTACGCTGCAAATATCGAACTTGCACCGACCAAGAATGTTGAACTATCCCTTTAACGGGACAAACTTTTATTCACACACACACACACACACACACACACACACACACACACCCTCCCTCTCTCTCTTTCTCCGTCACGGATGTAAACACGTGTGATTGATCGTTGGCCGAGGCTGCAGCTCTCTCATGTGCACAAACACAGGAAGTGTGTGTTGGATAAACAGGGAAAACTGTGAGTGTGTCTGAAAACAATACGAACCCACCATGCATGTGTGTGTGTGTGTGTGTGTCTCTGTGTGTGTGTGTGTGTCTGTTTTTATGCCAGTCTGACTGGCAGACGGTCAACTGGGACGGTTCGGATGCCAGGCAGACGGATCATCGCCTTTGTGTGTGTGTGTGTGTGTCTGTGTGTGTGTGTGTGTGTCCATTGTTTGTGGTTAAAGGACACCGAGGACGTAAATCAAACAAAGTCCAACACATTTACAGCAAACGGAAAAAATACTTTCTCAGTTCTCACACAACAACAATGTTTGGAAAATAAAATTATCCAGAAAAATAAAAAAAAAGTGAAAAAATAAATTCAAATCTGCTTCAGTTGATCCGTCAGGAAACTTTGTGTCTGACGATCAGAGCTTTAAAAAATCCCCCAAAATGGAAAATATGAGGAAACATCAACTCTTCAACACGAGTCCTCACTGAGCTGCAGCAGTGACATGACGCAGCTCACTGTTTTCTTTATTAGAAGTTAAAATAATCACCCTACCGCCCCTTTTCTTCTGAATCACATCATTTTTATTCTCCTTGATCTGATCAGAGATAATTTAATAATATTTTTATTCCTCAAACTCATCTTTATTCTCAGCTGCTCTGTTACAGAGTGAGAAAGGACCTGTGACTGTGTGAAGCAGCTTCAGGGCGTTTTTAGGAAATATTAGTTATCTTAGTCCAGTTATTTTCTCATATTTCAGTTTTTTAATCACAAGTTTTCTAGTTTTTTCTTGTAAATCTCTTCCAGCTCCCTCTTATATCTGTTTGTTAATTTATTAAAGTTGTTTTTTTGGGGTTTTTTTTATTCGACACCTCCGTCGTACCTTCTGTTCTTGGATCTGGGCCTTGACCACGCGGTATTCTGCGGACGGAGGCTTCTGATTGGCCACCAGCTCCTCCGTGTCGCTCAGCCAGCTCAGCAGCGGCTCCAGAGCATCCTGGAATTTCCCACAATGCAACAGGGCTTCCTGCAGCTGGGCGATCCGCTCTGCAACCTGAAGGAGAGAGAAATAATTCAGGTGAGTGAAGCTGCAGGAAACTGGAGAGGCCATGTTGGATTTTTTGTTTTGTTTTTTGGCTTCACGTTGAGTTTTTTTGGTAACTCTTTACTTGAATAGGTATTCATCAGATTGACATAACACTGTCATAACCATGACATAACAGCTGTCATAAACATCAATGAATACTTATGACAGCTGTCGTTAAGTGTCATTCGGTAAGTTATGTCACTTTTGATGCAAAGTTGACATTATTTGAGATGTCCTTGTTATGAGAACTAGTCATCATTTTTAAAGTTTTGGTCTGCTATCTTTGTATGACTGATTTATTCTGCGTAAGACCCTGACTAATACTCATAGTACACTGTAAAAACTCAACATCTTTCCAAGAATATGTCTTATTTCTTGTCCAAATGTCTCATTTCTAGTCAAAACTAATCTCTTTCCACTTAAAATAAGACTCATTACCTAAAAATTAACTTGTTTTTAGATCATTTTCACTTAGATTCACAATAAATAGAAAAATCTGCCAGTGAAAGTAAGTTTTTTGTGCTTGTAATAAGGAAGAAAAACTTGCTCCACTATCAGATTTTTTCTACTTATTTCAAGTGAAAATCTGCTTGAAAGAAGTAAAAAGTGTCTAAAAACAAGCTGCTTTTAATATGATGTGTCTTATTTTAAGTAGAATGAGATTTGTTTTGACTAGAAATGACATTTTGACTAGAAATAAGACAAATATTCTTGCTAAGATACTTGAGTTTTTGCAGTGTAATGCTGCATTAGCATCAAAACAAAGAAGGCTAAATAAAAAACGATAATAGATAAAATAAAATAAAAGAAAATAATAATAATAATAATAAAAAGAAAAAAAGAAAAAAAAAAGGAAAAGTTGGGGGGAGGGGCCCACTTTAGTATTCTTTAAGGGGGCCCAGAATTCCTAGCAACGGCCCTGTATGACAGTTTAAATTGTCTTTATGTCAAGTTCTCATAACAAAAACATCTCAAACAATGTCAACTTTGCATCAAAAGTGACATAACTTACCGAATGACACTTAACAACAGCTGTCGTAAGTATTCATTGATGTTTATGACAGCTGTTATGTCAATCTTATGAATAAGTAAAGTGTTACCGTTTTGTTTTTTAATAGTTTTTTTTACCCGTTTGTTGAGCGAGTTCCAGCGGAGGTTGGTGGTCTCCAGGTCGTGCTCCAGCGCCTGCGTGTCCGTGTGTTTGGCGGCGCTCTGGATCAGACCCTGACCCACGGCGTTGACGTGCTGCAGCTTGGGCTGGATGCCGTCCACCTGCTCCCGCTCCACCGCCTGCAACACAGAGATGGAGATAGAAGCTCGTTAACTGATTGGCCGACTGACTTTTAAAGGACAATTTCGGGCAAATTCACCTCGGGGCTGTATTTTCCCAACATTTTAGGTCTAAAAGAAGGAATCTGAAGATTTTCAGTTTAATTGAAGTGGATTGAAGTTCTGCTGCTTAGGCTGTTTACATCCCTCAAAGCCACAGACAGCGTCAGATGGCGACTCAAACATGCACCCAGAAGTTTATTATTCACTTCAAGCAAGTAAAGAGTTGATATTCCTGTGTTTATGACACAAACGGGAGCTTCCCACTGCACCTGAACACACCGAGCGTCAACTTGGGTCTCGACTCCGCCAGACTTTGAATTAGATCTAGTTTTACAAACATGTCGGCTTGTTGAAGTAAATAAACTTCTGGCTGCATGTTTGAGTCGCCATCTGACGCTGTCTGTGGCTTTGAGGGATGGAAACAGCCTAAGCAGCAGAACTTACATCCGCTCCCATTCATCGCTGCCGTGGCGACGCGGGGACAGACGCAACTACCGCAAAACAGGAGAAATTAAACTGAAAATCTACAGATTCCTTCTTTTAGACCTGAAATGTTAGGAAAATAGTTGAATTTGCCCGGAATTGTCCTTTAATGCATCACTAATGAAGGAATAAAAAAGGAAGAAGAGGAAACACAGGAAGAGGAGGAGGTACAGGAATATACAGCGGGTCAGAAATACACCACACACTCGATCTCTGTGACGACAAACGGAGGCGACGCTGCAGCTACATTTAGCAGCGAGAGCGAGAGAGAGAGGGAGGGAGGGAGGGAGGGATGAGCAGAGATAAGAGAGGAGTGGGAGACAGGAAGAGAGACGAGAGAAACGAGGGAGGAGGAAAAAAGAGGAGGGGGAGGAGGGGATTATGGGGATTAGAGGGTTCGACGAGTATAAGGGGCTGGAAAAGGCTGAGTCGACAACACACAGAAACACACAGACTATAGAGTACAACACAACCTGCACTTCAACACACACACACACACACACACACACACACACACACACACACACACACACACACACACACACACACACACACACACACACACACACACACACACACACACACACACACACACACACACACACACACACACACACACACACACACACACACACACACACACACACACACAACTTCACTTGTCTGGCCACATTACTCACTGACACACACACACACACACACACACTTGTCACAGCGGAGGCCTGTAGCCATCTTGTGCCGACAATAGAAGCAGCCACCCGACAGTAAAAACACAACCAGACTCCACTTCCACCGGACCAGAGGGCCCACAACACAACACAACACTACACAACACACAATCTGATGCTACTGTTTCAAACACACACGCACACACACTGGTTCTCAAAGCTCGGCCCGGTCCAGAGCTACGAGGAGTTTTAGATGCCAGTGATCAATATCTATAATCAATAAGATTCACAAATGTAAGAATTTGCTGCATTTAAACTGAATATATTAGTTTTTTTTTTAAAGGGATAGTTCGACATTTTGGCGAATTGGCCCATTGCCATAATCCCTATAGTCATAGCAGTAGGTTCGTTACCTTTAATTGTCGGTGCAAGCTGTTTTTAGAACGGTGGAGCAGAGCCATGAGCTGCTCAGAGCTACGCTACAGAGGAGGCTCATTATGGGATTTCTTGGTTTCCCTCATCATCAAACTCATCAAATACACAATCCAACAACTCCACAACGCTCTGGTGGACAAGTTGTGAGCTGCACATTCACCACGCTATGAGATAATAACACAACGTTACCACACAGAGTTGTTTTAGAGGGAAACACAGAGACTGCTTCATGAAAAACTGTCCCTGAAGGCAACGTGCATCAGCTGGTTTTGCATGAATTTCCCTCTAAAACAACTCTGTCTGGTAACGTTCTCCTCCTAAAACTATAGGGGATTATGGCAATGGGCTAATTCGCCAAAATGTTGAACTATCCCTTTAAGTCACAGGACAAAAAAAACAACAAAACACACCTCACTCAGTTTTCACATCGTCACTTTATAGATTCACTGATCGATTAAAGAGTCAGAATCGTTTCTAAATCAAACCAAAGGAGCAAAGGAAAATCTAATAACTTGAATGATTATTAATATAATTATTATCTATCATTCATATTGATCTACTGTATCTGTGTCACTTCTTTAACTCGACTTTATTTCATAATCTCTGACCAATTAAATGTTTTTTTGTTTTGTTTTCTCTGGTTCTTGTTCTTGCTGAAAAGCAGCACTGACCTCAGACCAGCGGCTCCGTCAATAAAAGTCAGAAACATCGTCCTGATGTTTCTCAAACTATTTCAACAAATCCACAAAGCGACTTTCCAAATTTCACGGCGGGATTTCACCACTGGGAGCTTCCCGTCAGTCTGGAGGGGGGAGGGAGGGAGGGGTGTGTGTGTGGGGGTCTGTCTGTCTGTGTATGTGTGTGTGGTGGGTCGGTCGCTGACATGAAAACGTTTGAGAAGTCTTGACATTCAGTTTCGGGGCCACAGAGGGAGAATTAGGGGCCGGTGGTTTGAGACGCTGCAGCAGCCAAACCCACACGGCCACACAAAGAGACTCACACACACACACACACACACACACACACACACACACACATGACTTTGGTAAATCCAAAAGCCTGGGGGGGGGTAGCTGGTGTGACATGACTGAGGGTGTGTGGGGGGTTGGGTGGGAAATAGTGAAAATGAGGGTTTGTGTTTGAGAGCGACGCAGCGGAGTCTGGAGGAGAATCACAGAGAAGCTTCAACACTCTGAAATAAAATAACAACAAACCAGTTCACAGAGAAACTACAACATCTGAGGAACCAGAGAGCGACAAGAAACAAACACAACGGGAGAGAGAGAAAAACGTCTCTCTGTTAGGATTTATTAACTCTATAAGAGCTTTTATGTTGTTGAATTAGCTCCTGATGCATTCAAAGACCTCAATGAGACTCGGTTAAAGCAGGAACCATTCAAGATGAGTGACGTACAATTATACCTTTACAGAGGACATATGGGACTCTGTGCTTGATCGGATACACTCCTCTTCCATGTGTTCCCGACATGCACTTTTGCAATTTAAAGTAGTGCATCGTATTCACATATCAAAAACAAAATGAGCGCGTATGTATCCTGATGTTGACCCTACATGTGATAAATGTAAAGGCGCACCTGCCTCACTCTACCACATGTACTGGACATGTCCTTCTTTAGATAACTTTTGGACATCGGTCTTCCATGCTTTATCAGAAATCCTTCCTCATCGAATCAACCCAATCCCTTGACTGGCATTTTTGGCATTGCCTCAGATTTGAATTTACCTAAAGTTATGCTCAACTTTCTGGCTTTTGCCTCTTTACTAACCCGACAATCTATTTCACTCAAGTGGAGGGACCCAGCTCCTCCTTCCTATTCACACTGGCTCAGAGACATGATATCCTGCATGAATCTAGAGAAGATTAGATACACTATTCGGGGATCAGAGAACAAATTCTACAAGATATGGCGCCCCTTTTTGGTATTCTATGAGGAACCTTCAACAATAAGTAAACTATTTTCAAGTTTACTGTATGTCAGTGGCTGTATACGTGTTCGGATGTTTGGACAGGGGGTTGTGTTGTGTCACGGGTGGATGTTGTACAAAAAATCTAAAATGTTTTTTACCTGTACAGTGATTGTCTTATACTCTGTCATCAATAAAAAGACCATTGAAAGAAAGAAGATGAGTGACGTACGAGAAATTATTGAGTTAAATAAAATGCACTAAATAAAAACAAGTAAATAAAAAACTAAAGATTAAAGCTGCACAATTAATCACAACCTGAAATCACAATATGACCAAACTCAGACTGCAGGAGCTGCAGGTTTTCATCTCTTACAGATAAGACTCGTTTGTTTCTATTTCTTCATCTGGTTGTGTTGACGATGTGCAGATCTCATGAGCCTGCATGTCGTTACAGTATAAATCTGTTTCTCTGCATCACACAGGTGAGTTAAAGTCACTCAGAAAGCCAGAAACCTGCAGGAAGCAGCTGCAGCAGCTTATCGAAGGAAATGTCAGAAATATAAATATATATTTATATAACAGAACAGAATACAGATAGAAACCGTGATGCACGTGTGTATTAACAAGCAGATAAAACCTCTAAGGACAAAACCGTGCAAAAGTGCAAAATCCAAATCACAGGAGCTGCTGAAGCTGATAAAGGTAGAAAAGGTGCACCGTCAGCACCATCGGGCTTGTGTTGCCATGGAGACGACAGATCACAGTCACAGTGGTCAGGACGTGCGCTGCTGCTGCTGCAGAGACACGGGGACGTTTCTGTCCAATCACATCGTTTAGTTTCTGTTGGTCTAAAGTGAAGCAGACGAGACTGAAATCACAACATCTGCTCTGATGATCACAACGAGCTGCTTTCACTCTGCAGCCGCTAAAAATACTACATCACACACACACACACACACACACACACACACACAGACGTTTGGGAGTGTTTAAAAGTGTCAGTGGTTTATGACGTGTTGTGGATGTTTACAGAGCTGCACACACACACACAGACACACACAGAAACACAGTGAGTTTGTCCATGTAGCTGCAGCTGGAACGTGTGTGTCTGTGTGTGTGTGTGTGTGTGTGTGTGTCTGTCTGTGTGTGTGAGTCTCTGCAGTGGCTCATAATCAAAGGCTTTACAGGTCTCTGCTCATCTGGTTTAAATACAGCATCAGACTGCAGGTTATCCAGGCCAAGGCTGTGTGTGTCTGTGTGTGTGTGTGTGTGTGTGTGTGTGTGTGTGTGTGTGTGTGCAAAAGTGCAAATCAATGTGTGTAATTATATGTGTGTGGAAAGAAATGATGAAGCACCGCTACAGGTAGAAAATCTCTGCACAAGATCAAATATGAATGAGCAGCATATGTGTGTGTGTGTGTGTGTGTGTGTGCGACTGTGCGTGCATATATAAGTGTGTGTGTGAGTATATGAGTGTGTGCATGTGTGTGTGTTCCTGTCCAGTTTGCACGCAGATGTGTTGTCGTGGTGACGGGCGTCATCATACTGTAGCTGCTGCCTGGAACAGGAAGTCTGTCGGCCAGAACAACAATGACTGCAGCCGTGACCCACTCCACCCTGCACCGCTCCGCCCGGGTGTGTGTGTGTGTGTCTGTGTGTGTGTGTGTGTGTGTGTCACAGATAGAGGGGAGTGGGGGGGGGGGGCAGAAAAAGGAAACAACAGGGAAAGTCCACCCACCCACCCATCATCCATCCATCATCCAAACATATACATACAGTGGGATGTTCAGTATAGAAATGTATGTTACAGCGTCTCCGACCTTCACTACTGCAAAAACTCTAAATCTTTCCAAGAATATTTGTCTTATTTCTTGTCCAAATGTCTAATTTCAAGTCAAAACTAATCTCTTTCCACTTTAAATAAGACTCATCACCTAAAAATTAACTTTTTAGATTTATTCTCACTTGTTTAAAACAGATTTTCACTTGAAATAAGTAGAAAAATCTGCCAGTGAAAACAAGTTGAAAGAAAAACTTGCTCCACTGTCAGATTTTTCTACTTATTTCAAGTGAAAATCTGCTTGAAAGAAGTAAAAAGTGTCTAAAAACAAGCTACTTTTTATGTATAACTGAGGCATGTATGTATAAATATACTTATTTTAAGTATAATGAGATTAGTTTTGACTAGAAATGACATTTTGACTAGAAATAAGACAAATATTCTTGGTAAGATGTTGAGTTTTTGCAGTGCTCTTCCTGTCACATTCTCTTTCTCCCCCCTCCCCTCCCTCTCTCTCTCTCTGAGTGGTTGAATCCACTAAACCAGAGCTCTGGAAAATGTCCCACATACTTGTCATTCCTCCCCGAACTCGGCCAACACGCAGCAACACACACACACACACACACACACACATACACACACATGGACTGAGCTGAGCTAACTTAACCATCTCCACCAGGCCTCTTCCTCCTCCTCCTCCTCCTCCCCCTCTTCCTCACACCGTGTCATCATCACTCATCCCTCTTCTACCTCTTCTCCTTCCTGCTGCCTCCTCTCTCCTCCCATCATCCTCTCTGTCTCTTTCTCTCTCTCTTCGTGCGACGACCACAAACCAAACCAAACCAAACCAAACCAAACCAAACCGACTCTTTTCGGCTTTCGTTCTCACCTCGGCCGCAGATCAGCGACGATCCGGCCGTGAAAACACCGGGATGAGACAGAGGAGATCTGACTAAAGCTGGGAGGGGTGTGTGTGTGTGTGTATGTGTGATGTCATCAGCTATGACGCTGCTGAAGCTGCTGCAGACGATGAAAGTCGATGAAAGTTAACGTTTTCTTTTCATGAAACTGAGAAATTTAGTCTCAATATTATAAAAACCGAGTCTGATTCTTCCGTACTTTGACAGACTTACTCTGTTTGCCTTTATTTTAATGCTCTTTATTTCCACTATGTTTTGTTGTTAGTTGTCTGCTTGTCTCTTAGAATTAGACTTTCTTTATTGTCATTGCACAAAGAAACACAACAGTGATGATTTTTGGCAACAAAATGTCGTTGCTTGGCTTCCAGGAAGGACACAGAAATAGGCTATTTAAATAGATCTGTAAAGAATACAAAAATATAAATATAAATATGATCTATATAATTGGTGCAAGTAACAAAAGAGCTGAATAATAATAATAAAATAATAATAGCGGGTTTGCTTGTCTTTTGTTTGTTTTCATTTTAATGCTCTTTATTTCCACTATGTAAATGGAAATCCTATGTACAAAGGGTACTAGGCATAACCTTTTGCTTGCATGTATTACTGACCGATCTATGCATTTTGTCAGTCTCTTCTTTTTTTAATCGACTGAATGAATAAATAAACTAAACTAATAAAACTAAAACTAGAAACATTTAAACATAATAAACTTGTTGCATGTTTGTTCTTTCTGTAAATCTGAGAAATCTGATGATGTTTTATCAAACTCTCTCTGCAAACGGCTTCTTTTATTTGACTGGATCCTACTGTAGGGCTGTGCCAAAAAATCGATTCACATAAGAATCGCAATTCTCATTTAATACGATTCAGAATCGATATAAAATGTCCCAAAATCGATTTTAAAGAATGGAAAAATGAAACAACTCTGCTGGCTGTCGGCCTCCATTTCCTTAGCATTTAATCGTGAGATAGTAAAAGATTCACACCCCTACTGGACGCAGAAATGTTTCATCTTCTACTGAGAACGTTTCACTATTTTCTGACTTTTAACAGACAAAACCTGAGGAATCCTGATATGATCTGCAGGTTATTTAATCAGGAGAGTCTCTTAAAGTCTCTGACACTTTGCTTTAAATATTTTAAATCCATGTCGAACGTGACGGATTCTGTTTCGCTCTCGAGCAGCGGCGTCGGTCACAGTCTCGTTAAGCGTGACGACCTCGGGACGAAACGACAGCGGTGGTGATGGTGGAGGAGGCAAATCAGGTCAGAGAGTGTGTGTGTGTGTGTGTGTGTGTGTGTGTGTGTGTGTGTGTGTGTGTGTGTGTGTGAGAAAGTGAAAGCACATGACTGAGAAGCTGCTTCATGTTAACGACATACGTGCAGGTTAAACACATGACTCTGAGAGCAGAGGGTCCAGGAGAGCAAATACTGACCCAACGACCTCTCAGGAGTGTGTGTGAGTGTGTTTGTGTGTGTTCATGTGTGTGTTCATGTGTGTGTGTGTGTGTGTGAACTGTGCATGAACATGTGTGTGAGCTCTATATTTAGTGGTCATCTGTCATCTGACTGGTGACACCGAGGTGACGATGGCGATCGTCCAAAACTTCACTCAGAGGAAATCGATTTCCTGATCAGGACGGATGAGAAACATGGAGCATGAACACACATGCAAATATGCACACACACACACACACACAAATACACACACACACACACACACACACACACACACACAGAGAGACAAAGTAAATAATTTGGTGTTTCTAAAGTAAAAATTGTTGATTTTATAGCGAGTTAGAAACAGGGGCAATTCTGCTTTTCTCAGAAAATCAGCTCCTACTTTTGAATGGGAGTGAATGAGAG
This sequence comes from Trachurus japonicus, assembly GCF_045865225.1. Lineage (NCBI taxonomy): Eukaryota > Metazoa > Chordata > Actinopteri > Carangiformes > Carangidae > Trachurus > Trachurus japonicus. The sequence continues at coordinate 2,316,015 of NC_140917.1, read as the reverse complement.
GAAGGGAGGGAACTGGCTGCACTCAGAGGCTCACAGTTCAAATTCTGTTAGTCTCCCTGACTTTTTGCGCACATTGTGAGAAACAGGACAAGTTTGTCTACAAAAGTGGAGAAAATCATGTGTGTTGAGTGTCATTTGTGGCTGTGGCGACAGGTTAGAGAGCAAAGTGTCAGAGGATGTTTTGACCATATGTCACTCTAGCTGATGATGTCACCCACTCTAGCTCTGAACATTCCGTGCCATTGACTCCCATGTTAAATTTGAATTTTGTAAGAAATGATCATGAACTGTTAAAGAGTACTCATCAATAATGGTAGAAGATATAAAAAAAATTGAATGCAACGTGAATACTTGAAAGTTTTGTGAACGTTTTAGAAGTGGAATGAAGTCTGTAGGTGAAAGTATGTTGAAGCAGTTGAAGTTCGGCATTCACCCTAATTCACCCTAATGATGTGACGTTCAGGATCATTTAGGATTTTGCAGCTGCAGAGTTTTTCAAAGCGTTGCTGTCGTTCTGCTCTGAACCGGGTCACAACGGATTTCCACAACGACACGATCACATGACCGGAGAGCTTCATGGGAAGAGCAGGAAGAGCAACGTGCCTCTAACACGGCAGAGAAGAAGAAGAAGGAGGAGGTTTTTTTTTTTTTTCAAGCACACTTTATTTGCATATTACACTACAAAAACTCAAATATCTTGCCAAGAATATTTGTCTTATTTCTAGTCAAAACAAATCTCATTCTACCTAAAATAAGACTCATCACATAAAAAGCAGCTTGTTTCTAGACACTTTTTTACTTCTTTCAAGCAGATTTTCACTTGAAATAAGTAGAAAAAGAAGTTTTTCTTCCTTATTACAAGCACAAAAAACTTTCTTTCACTGGCAGATTCTTCTACTTATTTCAAGTGAAAATTAGTTTGAAACAAGTGAAAATGATCTAAAAACAAGTTCATTTTTAGGTGATGAGTCTTGTTTTAAGTGGAAAGAGATTAGTTTTGACTAGAAATGAGACATTTTGACAAGAAAAAGGACAAATATTCTTGGAAAGATTTTGAGTTTTTGCAGTGTAGGTACGTTTCCCAGTTTTACTAAAGTGCTGCAGCGGTCAAAGACAGTGCTAGTTTACATACACATAAATAAAACTAATAAATATATAAATCACGAGGCTACTACTACTCAGAGAAAAAATGTTTCCCTCCTCCTCTTCCCTCACTTCCTGCCTCTGCCCTCGTCTCTCACTCTCTTCCTGTCTTTCAACCCTTCGTCCTTCCTCACTCCTTTCTCCTTTCTCTTTCTCTCTCTCCCTTTAAATGCAACGAGGAAGGAAACTCCAGAAAGAGAGAGAAATCTGTTTCCAAACAAACCCAGTTGTTGATGTTGGAGGAGGAGAAGTGAAAAAGTGAAGTCAACAGGTTAATAACGGGTTAATAAACCCCATTTTGAAAAAAACAGAGAGTCCTTATTTAACATCAGCAGCACACACACACACAAATCTCATGCAAATGTGGCCGGGCAGTCAAATCAGAAACGGCTTCATCCTCCTCTTTCATGTTCTCAACACACACTCACACACACACACACACACACACACACACACACACGTAGAAGCTGTGAATCAACTCCCTGTGATACGAACAGACCGAGGAGGAATCTCTGATTTGAGACGAGACGTTCGAATCTAACAGGAGAACGACGCTCCACCGTTTTTAATAAATATCTATTGTGTTTGATGGTGTAGCTACAGTATGAGAGGAAGAGGGGGGGGGGGGGGAGGGGGGGGGGGGGAGGAAGAGGAAGAGGGGGGAGGAAGGAAGGGGGAGGAGGAGGAAGAGGAGGAGGAGGGTGATGCAGCAGCAGACTCAGGCACTAAATCTGTAAAATCATTTAAAAAAACGCTTCAAATATTTGATCTACGCTTTTTTTTTTTTTGCTTTCATGCTTTTTCTATGTTCGAACACACACACACACACACCCTCCTCCCCCTCTTTCTCCCTCCCTCCCTCCCTCCCTCCCTCGCTCTTTCACAGGTTTGTCCCGGAGGCGTTTGTTCAGAACCAGAATTATCACATCAATCAAAAACACAAACGTATGAAGGCGCCGTCGGCCTGAAGCCACCTGTTTCTCTCTCTCTCATCCTCCTCCTCTCTCTCTCAGCACTTCGGCTTCTGTTGCCTTTATATATGTTTATTTTTTTTCAAATTTTGTTTCTCGTCTTGTTTTGGAACAAAAAAAATGCAGTTTGTGCAGATTTCATGACAGGGTATATACAGGAATTTTGATATTGAAGTTAATTCTAATACCTTCTTAAGACTTTTTCAAAACCTTCTCAACATTTTTTAATACCTCACCGGCGCTTCAAGCTGTAACCATTTACATCAGTGACACTTTTAACCAGGGCCGTTGTATAGGGGAGAAAGGTGATGATAACTCTAGGGGCCCAGCGCCCAGTGGGGCCCATAAAAAACCCCAGTAGTCTAATCTTTGTATGACTGATTTATTCTGCATAAGACCCTGACTAATACTCATAGTACACTGTAAAAACTCAACATCTTTCCAAGAATATGTGTCTTATTTCTTGTCCAAATGTCTCATTTCTAGTTAAAACTAATCTCTTTCCACTTAAAATAAGACTCATTACCTAAAAATGTACTTGTTTTTAGATAATTTTCACTTAAATTCACAATAAATAGAAAAATCTGCCAGTGAAAGTAAGTTTTTTGTGCTTGGAATAAGGAAGAAAAACTTGCTCCACTATCAGATTTTTTCACTTCCAAGTGAAAATCTGCTTGAAAGAAGTAAAAAGTGTCTAAAAACAAGCTACTTTTAATATGATGTGTCTTATTTTAAGTATAATGAGATTTGTTTTGACTAGAAATGACATTTTGACTAGAAATAAGACAAATATTCTTGCTAAGATACTTGAGTTTTTGCAGTGTAATGCTGCATTAGCATCAAAACAAAGAAGGCTAAATAAAAAACCATAATACATACGTAGTCTAAGAAAAAAAAAGGAAAAGTTAGGGGGAGGGGCCCACTTTAGTATTCTTTAAGGGGGCCCAGAATTCCTAGCAACGGCCCGGCTTTTAACTGAACAGTTTTAGTTTTTGTGATAAAGACTAGAGACCACTATGATACAACAGAATTCAAAAAAGGGCTGGGATAATAAATCAAAGGAAAAGTTTATCAAAAAAAAAACATTGCTCAACTCTCAAAAAAACTAAAACAACAATCTTCTTTTCTTTTTCATGAACCGGTTCATCTTTGTTTTTTAATAAAACAAATAAATTCACACACTTCCGCAATGTTTTTTTACAGCTCAAACTCTTGGACAGCTAATTCAGAAGAAATACCTTCAATATTTAAGACTTTTATAAAGTCGTGAAAAGACTTTTTAATACTTTTTAAGGGTCTTCATTTTCCCAAAATTGATTTATCACCTTTTAATACTTTTCACGACCCCGCGGATACCCTGCATGAGCCTGTTAGTTAGTTACAGGATACTGTATGACTAATATATACTGAACTCTTATCGCATGTGAGTTCAGGTTGTGTCACAAGCAGAAACCTGCAGAAAGAAAACGTCAGAAATATTAATATAAACCAGCCACATGCTGATAAGAGTGTGTGATGTGTCTGCACTCGTTGCTGCTGCTCAATGATCAAGAGCAAAAATGCAAATCCAAAAAAAAGCTGTAGTTGTTTTCTGTTTTTTTTGATAAAGGTGAAACGTGCACTGTCAGCATTATCAGGATTATGTTGCTATGGAGACGGCCCTGTACAACAAATCATATTTTCGGGACGTACCAGGACATGTTTGTTAATAAGACTTTAATGAGATGCAATTAAACTTGGCTCAATCTGATAAGAAATGATATCAATTAAAATACAGGCATCGGATGATTTTCTCAAGGACTGAAGCTAAAATGATCATTATTATTATTCAATATTTCCTTGATTAATACTGATTTTGTATTTACGTTTATGTTTTTACTGGTGAAAAAAGAAACAGAAAATGAACATTAAAGATGCTGTGTCCATAAAAACTAATAGACGTGTATACAGGGTTCCTACACATTTGAAATCTCCAAATTCCATACTTTTTCCAGACCCTAATTTCCAGACTTCTCGGTAGGGCTGACCTCCAAAAGTCGACTATTCGACGATTCGATTCGGAGGGGTCTGATTCGACTATGAACCTCGTAGTCGAATCTAACCAAGACCATACCATTCTGACTATATGGGGGTGCCCACGGCTGCTGAGCATAAATTGTTAGCCTACATAGAATGTCTTTTTTCGTTATAAAAAGACTATTTTGATACAAAAGCTGCACACTTTCTGTTAATAAAGAGTTCAAAATGATGTGTGCGTTTAAACGGTAGTCTTAGCTTCTTACTACGTATTAATAAATCACCCACTGCAGTTGCACAATCAAATGAGCGGAGGTTTTTTTTTTTTTTTTTTCTCAAATGAGCGGAGGTGAGCAGTAGGACCGTCAAAGTCACGGTACTCAGAAGTCACTGCAGAACACTCACGGAGTGGCAAAAAGACGAAGAGGCAGAGCCGCCAAAGTTTAAAATCAAGGAAGTCTGACAGTCTAACTTTGTCAGCATTTATCATGCATGACCTGACAGAACAGCAAAACATTGTGAGGATACATCTGACTTTGACCGAGTTACATTCAAGAACCTGCTTTCAATCACGGAAAATAAATTAACTCCAGCGGTGATTTTTTTTTCGATGGATCAGCTGTGTTTACCGTTTCAAGTGTCAATAGTTCTGATGGTTAGACAGATGAATTAGTCCCTAACACATCCTAAAGTTTGACATGTCAGAGTTTTTCAGAAGAGGAACTTGTTTTTTTTCCGACTTCCGAGTTGTAATGAACGCACCATAGTTGTGCATTATATAAACAAATCATGCAATTAATCATTTGTTTTCATTATTCTGAATGTGTATGCCATTATGTTACCAAATAATTTCCAGGAGATTGTAGCTATAGGTAGCACATACAAAAATAATTAACCCAGATAACTTTTATAATAAGACCAAACCCAGATAAGTATTAAGTATTAAGCCAGATCATTTCCATACAATAATTTCCATTTTCCATACTTTTCCAGACCTGGAAATGTATAAAATCAAATTCCATACTTTCCCATACTTTCCATACTTGCGTAGGAACCCTGTGTATATATATAAGTGTATATACGGTATGTTCTAATAAAGGTTTAAAGGTTAAAACGCACAAATATAACTAAATAAATGCAGAAGGACTCAGCATCATCGGTCTTGTGTTGCTACGGAGACGCAAACATGACGTCATCATGTTTAAAGATTCTTTAAAGTTTCTGTCGGTCGGCGCAGAACAAACACTGCTGCTGCTTCTGAATCAAACATGTTCTGTCTGAGCCGCCGCTACCAACACCCCCCGAACCCTCACTGCCCCCCCACCGCCGCTCGCCGCCGCTCGCCTCTCCATCATCATCATCATCATCATCATCATCGGTCAGTCTGTCTGTACTGTTCGTTCTCTGCTTCATCATCAAACAGCATGCAGAGCAGAGCGGGTCCATCTGTCTGTCTCTCTGTGTCTGTATAGGACGGACACACACACACACACACACACACACACACACACACACACACACACACTAACAGACACACACACACACACACACACACAAACAGACACACTAACACACACACACACACACTCTTTCTCTTCTCTCTTTAAAACCAGCTCCATATTAATCCAGAGACCTTCTGCCTGTGTCTGTCTGCCAGCGTCGCTCTCTTATCGCTGCACCAAAGAGCTTCGTGTTGCGCTAAAAGGTGCCCCCCCTCCCTTCCTCCACCCCCCCCCCCTTCAGCCCCCCACCTCACCCCACATACCCCCCACCCCAATGAAAACAATAGCTTCCTCCACCCAACCTCCCTGTCTCCCTGTCGCCTGTCACAACGTCTTTGTCTCTCTACCTGTCCTCCTCATCCTCCTCCTCCATCAGCAGCTCACTGCAAAAACCAAGAATATTTGTCTTATTTCTTGTCAAAATGTCTCATTTCTAGTCAAAACTAATCTCTTTCCACCTAAAATAAGGCTCATCACCTAAAAATTAACTTGTTTTTAGATCATTTTCACTTGTTTCAAACTAATTTTCACTTGAAATAAGTAGAAAAATCTGCCAGTGAAAGCAAGTTTTTTGTGCTTGTAATAAGAAAGAAAAACTTGCTCCACTATCAGATTTTTTCTACTTATTTCAAGTGAAAATCTGCTTGAAAGAAGTAAAAAGTGTCTAAAAAGTCTTATTTTGACTAGAAACGACATTTTGACTACAAATAAGACAAATATTCTTGGAAAGATGTTGAGTCTTTGCAGTGCTTAACATGAAAATTGCCTGTTTTTGTCCATATTTCATTTCTGCACCAAAGCAGAATATTAAAGTGGGGGTAGATGGGGAGCACAGAAATAGAAAAAGAAAAAGAAAAACTAAAATCCAGTGCAGCAGAGAGGAAGGAAAAAGAAATAAAGAGGAGGACAGGAGGAGAAACAGAGTCCAGTGTTTTCTCCGGCACCTTCTTATCTGAGATCTAAGTTTATATTCCAACTTCACACACTGTTTGTGTAGCTGTGTTGCCCCCCCGGCCTGCCTCGGTATTTACCTCTCACCTCCTTATCTCAGCAACAAAACCACCCGAGCATGGCCGGAGAGTGGAGGGAGGGGGGGAGAGGGGGGAGAGGGGGGAGAATGAGGGTCTGGGCTCTCGGGCTGAAAGGGGATTTCATCACACAACAAAAGTGCATGTGTCACCTTTCAGAAATGTGCACAAGAAAGTGGAGGCTCAGATTTCTTGTTGAGTCGTCATCCATCATTCATTACTGAGGAAACATAAAGGGCTCAGTGTGTTTCTGTGATTCTGATGAACGGAGCAGGACTCACTCATCATTAAAGCTTCTTCTTCCTCTTCCTCTTCCTCTGAAAGGATGTGTGCATTATTAAATGCCGCTGCTTCTTCTTTTTCTTCTCTTGGAGGAGAAGGGAATTAATTGGAGCCCAGTTCTGATGGCTGCGGTGTGAACGACTTTGTAGCTTCTGCTCTATAAAGTTCGCTCCACGGTGCGTTCAAAGACTCTTTGACCCGAGGAAGGATAAAGACCGAGATAAAACATTTTCTTTTCTCTTTTTTCCCCTCCAAAAGTCTGCAGATGAAGGAATTATACTCAGTTTGGATTATTAAAATCATAAAATAACATAATAATAACTGAAGAAGCGGAAAATGTCACTTTTAAAATCAACAACAATGAAAAGAAGATGGAAAAAGAAGAAAATAATCCAAAATGGTGACTGAAACTGTTTTACCTGCACAATTATTTCCTTTTTTTCTCTTCCTGTACATTTGTGCATGTGTGTGTGTGTCGATGTGTAGATGGATGTGCATGCTTGTCCTTGTGTTGCGGCTGCTTGACGGTACAGATATAGATCATATGGAGACAGACGTCTGGTAACAACTGGACTGCCACTCATCATCGTTTTATCTTACCTACAGTACTGGACTGGACTGTACATGCACTGGGTTGTTATAAAGTCTGCACCAACAAGAAATAAAGATATAAATGTAGCAAAAACAAGAATTTAACTGGTGCAGAAATCAAACCAACAACATGACGCGACTCTGAAAGCTAAAGTAAGCAACGGGGAATGTCGACTTTTCAATGTTTTGCACGACGGGACTCTGAGTGAAGTGAAGCTGTAAGAGAGCTGAGCCTGAGTAAACACGACATGTGATTACATTAAAGTGAAGCCAGAGCAGAGCTGTGACTGGACCGAGAACAAACAGATGAGGCCTGATAACACACACACAAACACAGACACACAAACACACACACACACACAAACACATAAATATAGTTAAGTGTACTGGTAAACCCACGCAGGGTGGACGAGCAGTGACATGGAAACTACAGCAGCAGCTTCATCATCTACGTGTGTCTGATATTAAAGAGCAGGATTTCTCCCGTGGTTATGCTACATTTTTACCTACAGAGTTGTTTTAGAGGTAAATTCATGGACAGTTTTTCATCAACAGTCTCTGTATTTCCCTCTAAAACAACTCTGTGTGGTAACGTTGTGTTATTATCTCATAGCGTGGTGAATGTGCAGCTCACAACTTGTCCACCAGAGCGTTGTGGAGTTGTTGGATTGTGTATTTGATGAGTTTGATGAGGGAAACCAACCAAGAAATCCCATAATGAGCCTCCGTAGCGTAGCTCTGAGCAGCTCACGGCTCTGCTCCGCCGTTCTAAAAACAGCTTGCACTGACAATTAAAGGTAACGAACCTACTGCTACGACTATAGGGATAAACAATGGGCCAATTTGCCAAAATGTTGAACCATCCCTTTAAACCTCCTCCATCACCACCACCACCAACAGGTCTGGAACCAGGTCATCCATCGATCTAAAGACTCTCTTGTGACAAACATCAGGTTTTGATTTCAGCCACAGACTCACACTGTGTTGTGTTAAACGTTGCATGTTTCATATGCAAAAAAAAAAAAGAAAAAAAGAAAAAAGAGGAACTAACGACATAATAACGGACAGACAGACGCACGGTAACATGTGCAGCAGCAACGCAGATCTCAGACAACCAGACAAATCTGGGTCAGACAGTGAATCACAGACAGACGAGGCTCCTAGAAAGCACGACGACAGGCTGTCAAACACACACACACAGACACACACACACACACACACCTTTACATGCAGCCCACACACTCACTCAACTCAGCTCAAACACAAGAAGAGGTAGAGCAGCGAGCGACACGGAGAGAAACAGAAGGAGCAGCAAGACGAGCCGTCACCGTGACAGCTCCGTCTTCTGCAGCGTTTAGCGGTACGACATCGTGCACGAAGCGTTATAATTTTTATGTGACGAGTCTTATTTTGACTAGAAATGACATTTTGACTACAAATACAAGTCAAATTGACAAATATTCTTGGAAAGATTTTGAGTTTTTGCAGTGCTTAACATGAAAATGGCCTGTTTTTGTCCATATTTTTCATTTCTCCGTCTTCTGCTCCGGGCTGCGTCTTCTGCAGCGTTTAGCGGTACGACATCGTGCATGAAGCGTTACTGCCGTCGTGCACAGAGGAGGAGGAGGAGGAGGAGGAGGAGGAGGAGGAGGAGGAGGAGGAGGAGGAGGAGGAAGACAGTGAGTGATTACATTCTCAGAAACTCAAATCAACCCCCAAACACTCAGACAGACAGAGCAGGACCGGGAGTCTGTGAGAACCCCGAGACCTTTTCTCACCAATTACTTTAATAAACGAGATGGAAAAACTCTCAGCAGCAGCAGCCATGATGACTTTGTATGGATGGAAACACGGCATTCAGCTCTGCATACACACACACACACACACACACACTGTAAACACAACACAACAACATAACAACATAACAGCAGCAGCAGCGACGCGTCCTTGAGATAAATGTTCTAAACTCTGCACTTGAGATCAACATCACAAGTAGGCCGCTGCAGGCACACGCTGCTCTTTTAGCCTCGCACAAAACATGTGATCAATCTCAAATATGTGCATGCACTGTAGATTAGCACTGACCCCCCCCCCCCCCCTTCAAACACACACACACCCTAACACACACCCAAACACACACACACAGCAGCGACCCTGAGGGTAGTTTCCCATAAGCAGCAAAACCCCCCTCTGAGCATCGTATTGCAATCATTTAAAGCCCCACTACTGAAACACAACTAGCTAATTATGGTGTCTGCATACCTCCACCCCCCCCCGCCCAGCCCCCTCCTCACATACATTTTCCATGCTATGTCTACATCAGTTCAACTCCAGGCTCAGATACCTGACCCAATTCCCTTTTCCATGCTGTGTCTCAGCTTGTTCACAATGTCCAACATCTTAATGCTCTAATTGCTGAGTGAGAACAGATCTTTTTTCTTTTTTAACACTCTCCATCCTCCACAATCTTCTCTCATTAAGGCTAAATAGATCAATAAACCAACGTCTCACTGGTCCAATTTAATCCAGGACTGTGTTTATGGACTCTGGGATTAGTTCTGCTACCAGACAATAAACACACACAGTGTCGTCATGCAAAAGTTTGGGCACCCACTGGTTTAAAATCTTTCTGTTAATGTGAACAGTTAAAGCAAGTGGAAGATGAAATGATCTCCAAAAGACATAAAGTTAAACATTAAAACACTCTTTTGCAATATTTTAAATAGCAATATGAGTGTATTACTTTAGTTTTCTACAGTTTCAGAGTGAAAAAGGAGAAACAAAGCAGCAGCCTGCAGAAGAACGGGAAACTGCAGGAGACTTGAGCTCTCAGAGAACTTTGACCAAGGTATCAGAAAAGATATTTACTATTTACACACTGTGATAGTTTCCAAAGGGGGGAGGCTAGTAGCTACTAACTATGCAGGGGGCCCAAACCTTTGCTGAGGGCCCTTTTACTTTTCTGTCTGTTTGAAAATGTAAAAGATGGCAATAAAGAAAAAATCATATCGTTTAAAAGGTAAAGGGAACGTGTCATCTGTAACTTTATGCCTTTTGGAGATCATTTCATCTTCCACTTGTTTGCAACTTTTGCATGATACTGTGCAGTTTCAGAGTGAAAAAGGGAAACAAAGCAGCAGCCTGCAGAAGAATGGGAAACCCAGGAGACTTGAGCTCTCAGAGAACTTTGACCAAAGTATCAGACAAGATATTTACTATTTACACACTCTGATAGTTTCCAAACTATCACATAACTATTTGTTGCGGGCCCTTTTCCTTTTCTGTCAGTTTGAAAAAGTAAAAGATGACAAGAAATAAATAAATAATAAAGGGAATGTGTCATCTGTAACTTTATACCTTTTGGAGATCATTTCATCTTCTACTTGCTTGCAACTTTTGCATGACACTGTGCATGTAAAAAAGTAAAGTAAACCGCCTCCCTGATGTGTTTTATATCGTATTATTCAGAATGAGAGCGAGAGCGAGAGCGTACCTCGGCCTGAGTGTCGGGGTCGCAGCATGGTGACGTCGGTGTCGAGCTGCGTCCCGGTTCTAACGGGGATCCAGAGCGGGAGGTCTGGTTTGTCTGCTGCTGGGTGAAGAGACTCTGTAGCAGCCCGGGCTCCAGCTGCTCCCAGACCTGGTCCCGGGACGACGCGGCCGCGGCGGCGGCGAGGGGAAAGGGAAGGGGAAGGGAAGAAGGGGAAGAAGGAGGGAAGTCCAGAGCGGATCCGTCCGACTCCCAGTCGCTGTCCCCGGTCACGGAGCCGAGGACGAACTCGGCCCCGTCCATCCCGGACTGCGTCCCCTCGGAGTACGAGTCCTCCAGTTCGTCGTCGACGCAGCAGGCCGAGCCGACAGCGACGACGAGGTCCGGCTGCTGCTGCTGCTGCTGCTGCTGCGGCCGCTCCGGTGCCGCCATGTAAACAAAGCTGTCTGGAGAGAGGAAGGCTCCCTCTTCATCCTCATCCAAATCCTCTCCATCCTCCTCCTCCTCCTCCTCTTCCTCCCCTTCCCGCTCCTCTTTCGGGCCGGGGAAGCAGCAGAGGGTTTTGGGGATGGGACTCGGGGGGATGGAGTCGCTGGGGGACTGGGGAGGGGCAGATACAGCCAGGTAAACGAAACTGTCCGATATCACGAAGGCCTCCGAGTCTTTACTGTCCGACCCGGCGCCGGCGGTGGAGTCCAATTTGGAGGGAGACTGAGGTAAAGAGGCGGGAAGAGGAAGAGGAAGAGGAAGAGGAGTAGGAGAGTCTGAATGCGGGAGGTTAGAGTCTGATTTGGGGGTGCTAGCTGTCACTTCTGATGTTCCCAGATCCGAATCCAGTCCTGAGAGTCCTACATCCGTCCCCTCGGGGTCCGGCTTCGGCTCACTGATCTCTGAGGGGACCGGGTCTTCGTTTCCACAGGAAGTTTGAACGTCAACATCCTGCATACATTCATGGTCGATTACTTCTTCTATTTGTCCGACGGTGTGCAGGGGGGGCTCCAGAGAGAGATCCACCAGAACTCCCTCGCTGCTGTTGTCCAAACTTGGCTCAGATTGATCGTACACATCCCACTCTGTTCCCAACTCCTCTTCCTCTTTCAGATCTCCTCCTCCATCCTCTCCCTCTTCCTCCTCCTCAGCGTAAGGGTTCAGAGGACTGTGCGACCGGGAGGAGGGGACTGCGGCTCTCTCCTCCTCCTCCTCCTCCTTCTCTATGTCTCCTCGGTCCGACGACGCTCCGCTATCGGGGTCCATCTCCATCTCCGTCTGTGCGGCGGGTCTCTCCTGTTCACAGTCTGTCTGAGTGATGTCGCTGCTGACACCGGTTGTTCTTCTGTCCGGTTGGGACATGTGGACGCCGCTGGAGGAGTCTGACTCCACCTGCTGCAGACCGAGAGCCGAGTCCGTCGGGCAACTCGTCTCCTCCTCTTCTTCCTCCTCCTCTTTCTCCTCCTTCTCTTCCTCCTCCTCTGCCTCGACCTTTTCCTCGTCGTCGCAGTCCTCGTCGATGAGGCCGTGCTCCTTTTCACAGTCCTGCGCTCGCATCAAGTCAAAGTTCGTGGCGTCCGTTGCGATGCGTTCAAAGTCCAGAGAGAGAGCAACGTCGTCATCATTTTCTGCAGAGTTCACTTCAGCAACTAGAGGAAGAGTCGCTTCAAAATCTGCCCATGCAGTTCCTCCTCCTCCTCCTCCTTCCTCCTCCTCTTCTTCCTCCTCCTCTAAACAAGGAAGCGCGTAAGGATCGAGAGGCTCAGGATCAACGCTCATCTCCACTCCTTCCTCTCCTCCGTCCTCGTCCTCGTCCTCCTCTAGACATTGCCGCTCCAGCTCCAGGAAGAGGTCGTCGGACTCGGCGGCCGAGCTGGGGCACGGCGAGGCGGTGGCGGTGGTGGAGTTCGGGCCGGGGGGGCCTCCGAAGCCGGTCGGCGGCGTCAGAACGGGCCAGTGTCCGCCGCCGCCGCCACCGCCGGAGGAGTCGCCCGACAACTCCCATCGCTCCGATTCCAGTGTTTCCCGATCCCAAGCCTGGTGGTCGACGATGATCTCCCTGTTCTCCAGTTTGAGAACGGCCTCCCACTCTCTTTCCTCTCTCTGCGCTCTCTCCTCTCTCTCCGCTTTGTCCCGTTCTTTCTTCCACGCCTCCTCCTCCTCCTCCTCCCTCTCGTTTATTATTATTATCGTCCTCTCCTCCCTGCGCTCTTCCCCTCGTCCCTCGTCGTCCTCGAGCTCCGCCAGGATCCTGAGCTCGTCCTCCTCGAATTTGAGCTCCGAGGCCGTGCGCTCCCGCAGCTCGACGCCGACGCCCCAGCCCAGCAGCCCCTCGTCGCCCCCCTCCTGACTGATGCAGGGGGAGAGGGGCAGACCGCCGTAGACCAACTCCTCCTCATCCTCCTTCAGGAACGGCGACGGGGGATCCAGGAGATAAAGCGACTCCTCGTCCGTGTTGCAACAGTCCTCGCCCCCCATCATCAGCGGGGGCAGCGGGGGCAGCATGGGGAAGTTGTGCCTCAGCAGCCCCACCGTTTGAGCCCGTTTGCCCGGCGTTAAGCTGCGCGGCCACGTGCGGGCCTTGGTGGGGGGGCAGAAGACCGGCTTCGGCGGGATGAGAGGAGCGCTGTCTCCCTGGTCCTGGTCCTGGTCCAGAAGAGGAGAATCCCGCTCCGAGTCCGAGGTCTTAACCGACTCAACGGGCTCCTCCTCGGGGATTTGCCTGATTCCGCTTCTAGTAGAGGAGCTGGTGGTGGTCCGTCTGCTCTCCACCTGCCGGGGGCTTTGGTGGGGGGTATTTCCAGCCCCCGGGGGCAACTGGCTCTGGCTGAAGGCTGCAGGTAAATGTTCTTTGGAAGAAGGAGACAACGGCATGTGCGCGTGAGTTGTGAGTTTGTGTTGTTGCTTCTGCAGCGCTGCATGAAGCTGCTTCTGCCGGCTGAGCGGATGCTGATGATGCTGATGCTGCAGCAGAGGAGGCACGGGGCTGACCGCGGGCGTCAAGGCCGGCGAGGACGAGACGGGAGGCGTGTGGGGCGCGGACGACAGCGGCGAGGGCGTGTACGGAGGTAAGGAAGGAGTGGATGAGGTAGGAGAGGGAATGGGCTGCAGAGGGGAGAGAGGGATCCCCGCCCCGGACAAACGCTTCTCCGCTCCGTCGACGGACGACGAAAACTCGAGTCTCTCTGCGAACTCGGGGTAACTCGGGGGCATGAAGGCTTTCCACGAGCGCCGGTTGGGATTGTCCTTCTTATCGCCGCCTTGGTGGTGGTGCCGCCGTTTGGCCACCGCGGCCACAACGCCGCCGCCGCCGCTGCTGGACGAGGACGGAGCGATGATGGGCAGACCGGGGCCTACGATGCCCACGGGCGGCGACATGATCTGCGGGTCGCCGGTGAGCTTCAAGGCGTCGAAGATCACCCTCTCGTCCAGTCTCTTCACCCCACCGGCGTGGTGGTCGGCGGCGCTCCGGGAGACGAAAACGCCCCCTAAATCGGCGCCGATGGTGCCGTTGCTGGACAGCGTGCTCCCCTCGCCTCTCGCCTCGCCGCCCGATCCCAGCGTGCTCCTGGAGGGTTGGCACAGTTTGGTCCCTTGGTCGATCTGCTCGTTGATGCGCATGGTGTCGTATATGGATCTCTGCGGGACGTAGCAGTCCTCGATGTACGCCTCGTCCTCGTCGCCCTTCCCGAGGCAGCGCGGGTTCTGCCTCAGGCAGTCCGGCCGGCTCAGAGGTTTACCCATACTGAACTATTCTATTCACCTGTCGAAGTGCTGCCACAGGTTGAAAAAAACAAAACACAACAAAAACCCTGTAGTGGTTGTGATTTAAGGTGCAGGAGTGGAGAAATCAAAATTTAAAAAAGTCGAGAAAACCTTCAAATGTCCCCGATCCGATAATAATAATCCACAAATTCACACAGTCCATTTGGCTGCAAACAACAAAATCCTTCAGGTTTCACATTATACACATAATTTGTCCTCGTCCACAGTCTCATTCCACCGGCGTGCAACGCTGACGTCGTCGACTATGTCACTTCAACCGGTTGTTCATCTGAGATGCTTTGTGGCATCGGGGAGGCAGCGAGAGAGACGGCCCTCCTCCTCCTCCTCGGCACCATATTAATCAGCAGCTCTGTTTATCTGAAAAGAGGGGCTGCTGCTGTGGGTGTTTTTTTTGTTTTTTTTAGGAGCGAGGGAGAGGTGGAGGGAGTGGGTCGTCACCTCCTTCTCTGAGAAGAAGTGCAAAGTCTAGGTGAGGTCTGAGGTGAGCGACGGCGTGCAGATAACATCCCTTTGTTTTGCCTGACGTCTCCTCCATATTCACACACAGCGACAGCGACAGCGACTCATTCCTTGACCTCTTTTCCTTTTTTTTCCTGCCTCCTTCCTCCTCTCCTTCCTCCTCTCCTCCTCTCTCTCTCTCTGTGTGTGTGTGCCACAACAGGAAACAGGAGAGCGAGAGGCTTGGACAACTTCAACGGTCTGTCTCAGTGAGAGGCAGGCAGGCAGGCAAGTGTAAAAGTCTCCTTTTAAGGTGAGAAAACCCACTCTGTGTTATATAAAAGAAAGGCTGCGTGGGGTGCAACGAATAGGAAAAAGTACAATACTCCACGGATTTGTTTCACTTTTATCCTCCTTTTGTTCCGGGAACGTTTTATCACAGGAAGAAATAAATGAATGACAATGTGAAAACACTCACAGATCGACAGACAGAGAGAGAGTGAGTGTGAGAGAGTCTTTTTTCCAAGTTGAGAAAAATATGAAAATAGAAAATCCCTTTTTGTTTTTTTTACCGAGTCACTGCCACTTTGTGGTTTCGGTGAGTGTTTCGGGAGCAGTCCAGGGATTTTCTTCTTCTTCTTCCTCTTCTTCTTGTTTTCCTGTCGTCCGCTTCCATCACAAAGAATCGGGGCTTTGTGCCGGCACCACGACAAGACAAGAAGACACTATCTCCATCATCGTCATCATCATCATTGTCATCATCATTATAAGCGAAACGGAAACCAACTCATGAAGTGTCCGCCGGTATTTGAGAAATGAAAAACTACGGTAGTTAAATCCAGAACAAAGGGAGGAAAAGAAAAAGAGAGAGACGTGGGGTTGTTGTGAAGAAATCCCTCCTCGGTGTCAGTCTTGTCTTTTATCTCTCATCTCATCCTCAGCTCCAGGGGAGAGAGATGATGATGGTACAGTAGATTGAACGCAGGCAGAGGCAGAGAAGAGAAGAGGGGGCATCTGGGGGTAGATAGAGAGAAAGGAGGGGTAGGTGTAGGAGGATCGTGGACCGTGCAGGGCAGAGCGGTGAGTCGTGGGACTGTATCCAGAGGGCAAAGACCCAGACAGAAGCAGACGATCCCCGGACGGACGGACACGCTGCCTCCACATTCACTCCTTTCTCTCGCTGCCGTTATTCCTCTTCCTCCTCCTCCTTCTGCTCCTTCTCTTTCTGCTTCTATTCCTCCGCACTGAGAATGAAACAAAGTGCCACGCAATCCCAGCAAGCTCCTTCTTCTTTCTCTTCTTTTTCTTCTTTTTTCCTCCGAGTCGTGTGCTCCCCTTCCTTCTTTCTTTCTTTCTTTCTTTCTTTCCTTCTCTCCCAGCCTCTGTCTGTTCTCAGGCCGCTACACAGCTGAAATGGTTTGCAGCTGCTAAAAAAAATCTCCCTCTTTTCCTCTCACTCTCGCTCTCTTGCATGCAGCTTGCTCCCCCCCCTCCCTCTCTCTCTCTCTCTCTCTCTCTCTCTCTCACATGTCCTCTCTCTCTCTCTTTGCTCGCTCACTCACTCGCTCCCTCCCCTCCTTCTCTCTCGCTGTTTGTGTTTGAATTCAGCTCCGTTTGTTCTGTTTCCTGCATCGGTATTAAAACACAGGAAGTGCTCCAATCTCGCCGGTTTCCTCTCTCCAGAAAAGAAAAAAAAAAAAAAAACCAGACGGGGAGAGAAAAGAGAAAGAGAGAGAGAGAGAGGTGTGGGGGAGTTAAGTAGCGGTAGATAGAGAGAGAGAGAGAGAGGAGGCAGGGTGTGAAGAGGGGGCGTGGAGCCACAGACGAACAGAGGAGTTGTGCAGAGGAGGATTTTGTTTTTTTGCTTTTTGTTTTTCATGAACATAAAAACTCAAATATCACCCGACGATTTTTTGTTTTCTCTCTGCTGCTGCAGAAACTGACAAAGAAAACTACGAATTAAATAAAAAGCTTTAATGAAAAGAGGAGGAGGAGAAAGAGGAGGAAGAGGAGGAGGAGTAGGCAGCATATTATTGTACAGTATCACTCAGTGTCTGTGGGATGGACACAGCATTCAACACTGCTTTGTAATCCACTCTTTAACTCTCCAGAGGCGAAAATCTGACCCACACCCCCTCCACCCCTACAGTCCTCCCAGAGGGGAAACGATACAGAGTCAGAGGGAAAAAAGAAAAGAGAAACAAGGAGAAAGAAAGAAAGAAAGAAAGAAAGAAAGAAAAGAGAGGGGGCGGGACTGTTAGAAAGAGGCTTATCAGTAATGAGCTGCCTCTCTCTCTCTCCACAAAACAATAGTCCACACACACAGACGAGACGGACGAGGAAGTGAGTCCAGTCGTCTTTTATTTATTCACTCCATTATTTCCTCCTTTGTCGAGAGTTTTCCCAGAATTCCAGAGGAGAAAAAAGAGAGAGAGAGAGAGAGAGACAGAGGAGCCGCCGGTGTGAAGAATAAATATGGAAAAGATGTAGACACACACTAAAGTCTGTGATATTCACAGACTCCACTTGTGCATTCCCGTCTGCGCCTTCACTGAAACCCAATCCACCCGGGGAGTGTGTGTGTGTGTGTGTGTGTGAATGTGTGTCAGAGGGGCCAAGAGGAAAAGGGGCCGTGCACAAAAAAAAAAAAAAAAAAACAGAGGAGAAGAGAGGGAGGTGGGGGTGTTTCTACAAGATGCCACACAAATCCTCCGAGCAGCAGAGAGAGACAGAGAGGGAAGGGGGGATAGCAGCAGCAGACATGGCAACCTGCAGCCCTGCAGAACAGGCAACTTTAAGCCACTTTGTTTTTCCTCTTGTTATCCAGAGTTGCACAGCCCTTCCTCCCCCCTCTTTCCTCCTCTTCCTCCCCCTCTTCCTCCTCTTCTGTTTGTTTTCAGTCTGATCTGAACCACAACGCGACCTGACAACAGGAGCTTCTCTCTCTGTCTCAACTGTTGCACCGAGCCGCCCCGTGGCCTGCATGTCAAATATGCTAAATACTCCACTCTTTCTTTTTCACCACCTCCCTCCCTCCCTCCCCCCCTCCTCTCTCTCTCTCCTTTCCCTCCTCCCACCTCTAACTCACCCCCTCCCTCTCTGTGTCAGTTGCACTGCAGCTGTCATTGCCGCGTCCAAGGCAAACGTCTTTATAGAAACAAAAGGGGTTTGTCACTGGTTTTGCTGCACACACACACACAGAGAGAGACACAGAGAG
>NC_140917.1:2247563-2292563 GCF_045865225.1 Trachurus japonicus | reverse complement strand
CACTTATGTTGCTGAAATATTGTAAATTTCCTCCATCATGGAATGAATAAAGGAAAATCATATCTAATCTCATCTTAAAAAGATAAAAAGTTAAAGACAGCAACAATAAAATGTAACAAAAATAAGTGTTAACACTAAAAAAATAGTGAAATTATAGGACATCACAGCCAGACTTGTTAAATCAGCTTCTGTTTGTGCTTAGTATTGTGTTGTGTTGTACGATTGAGTTGCTGATGTGATTTTTTATCAGCGACAGGAAACGAGTCTCAGCTCTAAAACACGTTTTTCATTCAACGTCGTCCTGAGAAACATTTAAAAAATCTGGACGCTACTGATTTATTGTTCCCAGACCTGAAACTCTGTGACTCACACACACACACACACACACACACACACACACACACACACACACACTCAGAGGTCTTGGAGGAAAAAGCCGCAACTTTACGAGCGACAGATGTTCAAACATGTGTGTAGCCTATATGTGTGTGTGTGAGTCGCTACGTTTAATGACCTAAAATGCACAGTTTAAAGGAATAGTTCAACATTTTGGCAAATGGCCCATTGCCATAATCCCTATAGTCATAGCAGTAGGTTCGTTACCTTTAATTGTCGGTGCAAGCTATTTTTAGAACGGCGGAGCAGAGCCGTGAGCTGCTCAGAGCTACGCTACGGAGGCTCATTATGGGATTTCTTGGTTTTCCCTCATCAAACTCATCAAATACACAATCCAACAACTCCACAACGCTCTGGTGGACAAGTTGTGAGCTGCACATTCACCACACTATGAGATAATAACACAACGTTACCACACAGAGTTGTTTTAGAGGGAAATACAGAGACTGCTTGATGAAAAACTGTCCCTGAAGGCAACACGCATCAGCGGTTTTGCATGAATTTCCCTCTAAAACAACTCTGTGTGGTAACGTTGTGTTATTATCTCATAGCGTGGTGAATGTGCAGCTCACAACTTGTCCACCAGAGCGTTGTGGAGTTGTTGGATTGTGTATTTGATGAGTTTGATGAGGTGAAACCAAGAAATCCCATCATGAGCCTCCGTAGCGTAGCTCTGAGCAGCTCAAAAAACAGCTTGCACCGACAATTAAAGGTAACGGACCTACTGCTATGACTATAGGGAATGGGCCAATTTGCCAAAATGTTGAACTATCCCTTTAAATGCAGGAGCAGCTTCTCAGGTGAGACGGAGGACAGGACAGGACACCCGGTGTGGCCCAGTTGGGTCCGGCTCGGCCCAGTTTGACTCCAGTTCACCAACATCGTTAAAGAGTCGCTGACACAGGAAGGACGGTGAGTCAGAGACACTCAGGAGGACGAGGGGGGGGCGGGGGGGGGGGGCAGAGGGGGGGCGCTGTCATGATTTAGGACAAACACGCGTATGCAAAGACACACACACACACACAC
The DNA here is from genome assembly GCF_045865225.1 of Trachurus japonicus. Taxonomy (NCBI): domain Eukaryota; kingdom Metazoa; phylum Chordata; class Actinopteri; order Carangiformes; family Carangidae; genus Trachurus; species Trachurus japonicus. The sequence continues at coordinate 2,291,141 of NC_140917.1, read as the reverse complement.
ACAAAAACACACAAACACACACACATTCCTGGTTCTGCTGTCACACAGACTAACCAGCCCTTCACAGGAATGTCCATCTGCAGCTTTAAAGCCTCGTAACACTGCTGCACCACAACACCAGCAAGTGTGTGTGTGTCTGTGTGTTAGTGTGTGTGTGTTATAGTGTGTGTGTTAGTGTGTGTGTTAGTGTTAGTGTGTGTCTGTGTGTGTGTGTTTTCACATCCCACCCAGAGATTGTGTCAGCTGCTTAGGGACAGAGGGAGTCAGGGGCATGTAGAGAGATGTTGATGCCCCACCCTCATATATATATCTGTGTGTGTCGGTGTGTGTGTGTCTGTATGTGTGTGTGTGTGTGTGAGGGTGGGGCGAGTGAGGAGACAGCTGAGATTCCGGTTGCACCCCGAAAAAGACAGGAATTAGAAGCATCCTGTGATGCACGGTTCACACACACACACACACACACACACAGACACACACAGACACACACACCTCTCATCAGCCCACGTAGCGACCTCTAAATACAAACACAGATTCCACAGTAGCACATATGTGCAGACAGGACGCCCACATAGAAACATACAGACATGATGGACAGCAGAGGGAGGGGCTGTTGTTCTTATTTATATAACATCAACTTTGATTTGAACTAAACTTTATTTAAAACTTGATTTGTAAACATCTCTGTTGCTCATCTTGAGTTTTGGGCTGTTACACTGTGGACCAGGACTGACATGACAAATTAAAGCAGAAGTAAGTGATATTTTTGTGTTAATATAAGTCTTAAATAGTTGTATCTTCCGACAGCAATCACTTACATAGAGTGTTTGGACCGAAACACGGGTCTGTCAGTCACTCTGCTCTGCTCTGAGCCCAGGAGAAAACTTTTCTCGTATCCTACAAGTTTTATCCAATGAGGAGAGAGAACGGCATAAAGGGGCAGTCCTCTCTGTGTGTGCAGCCAAGGGATGCGCCTGAATGTGGTGACGTAGGGACGAGGACCAATAGATCCATGACGAGGGCGGGGGCTGCTAACTCCGTCGGCTGACAAGAAGTTATGGTGCGTTCAAGGCAGCCCGTAACTCGTGTTTTTCCGACCTGTGAAGTCGTACCAGTTCGATCTGGTACGAGTTCACGGGTCAGAAGTTACGAGTGGCCGTTATAGTGACTTTCACAGGTAAAACAGGTCGGAGAAACACGAGTGGGTTGCCTGGAACGCTACAAAGTCGTAAGTCGTGACTTGAAGCTGTAATTTACGGTTTCAAAAGCCTGCCTGGAACGCAGCATTAGCCAAAACGACCGGATCGCTTACTTCTGCTTTAACTAAACTTTATTTAAAACTTGATTTGTAAACGTCTGTGTTTCTCATCTTGAGTTTTGGGCTATAAACTGTGAACTAGGACTGACATGACACATATTTTAACTTCTTGTGTAATCTCCTTGAAATTATTCCTTGTTTGGTTTATTTGGTTCTTTATTGTTCATTCATATATTTCGATCATTATTCTTTTTGTGTAATTTCCTCGTAAATGTTCATTTATTTCATATCATCTATATATTTCTGATTGCTCATTTGTATATTTTGTTTTCTTTAGTATGATATTATATTTTATTGTTAGCTATAGGTGGAGGCAGCTGATAAGCTCTGGGAGTTTTCGCCTCTTCCTGCACTTTAAATTGTTATATTGTTACTTTTACTTGTGTAATTTTTAACTGTGCAAATAAATAAAATCTAAAATAAAATCAAAATGAAAATCTAGATACTGTTTACATCTTGCTGCTGAGATATTGCATTGTTACTGAAGCTGCTAATGTTGATGCTGCTGTGTTTTTATCTTAGTATTTATTAGTATATTTACTATCTATTTTGCCTTTTTTTAATTTTTATTTTATAGCAGGAACACACCGAGACCGGGGAAACTGTGTTTTGTTCCTATCATGCAAAGTGTTACAAATGACAATAAAACTAGTCTCAGTTTGAGTTTTCTTTTGTTTCTCAAGGTTTATGATCTACAGTACGACGGAGTATTAGGGCCACATTGACAAATAAAAAAATCACAAACTTTGAGAATAAAGTCGTAAATTTAAAAACTTTATTCTCGAAGTCTGTGTTTTTTTTTTTCTCAATGTGGCCCTAATACTCCGTCGTAATGATCTCAGTTGTTGTTTTATTAAAGTTCACAACGGTTCAATAATCTAAAAGGAAAAGAAACACTTTTAAAAACTTCCTTTGTTAAACTGTTACAACAAGGATTTATGATTCCTCTCCTTACTGACACACATTGTCTTTGTTTTTGTTTTTTATGTATGTTTGCTACAAGACAGATTATTGCACCTAACAAGACGGACAGAGAATAACTCATAATCCTCCCGAGAAAAATCTAGTTAATGAAGTGAAATGGAAAATAAATTAAATGAAAAATGAAGCGGAGTTGTTATTGATCGTATAATAACAAAACTCCTGCTTGTAAAATGAAATAAAAGCAGGATGAGTGTGAAAGAGAAACTCTATAAAAAGTTAAAAACCTTCCATATGTGATATTTAATTATAGTATAAATCACATTATTATAGGATGTGACAGGTCGTCATTGACAGAGTTGAGCTCTGACCTCAGGAAACATCAGATTAATGAATTAACATATTTACTACAATGGGAGAGAGTGGGAACAGTGTGTGTGTGTGTGTGTGTGTGTGTGTGTGTGTGTGTGTGTGTGTGTGTGTGTGAGAGACAGTGTTTTCTCTGTGAGATCACTGTTGGAAACTTTAAACAATAATCTGACAACGTCACCTCCCTCTCTCCCATGACCCCTCACCCCCCACCCCCTTCCCCTCATCCCCCCTTCCCCCCCCCTCTGGTCCACTTCCACCACCCAAACCCACAAAGACACACTCTCTCTCACACACACAGACACACACACCCCTCGTCTTTCTAAGCATCGGTATGACATCATCCCTGTGGATTGGGAAATGGGGTCTGATGGGGGAGGGGAGGGGAGGGAGAGGGGGAGAAAGAGGAGGGAGGGAGGGGGGGTCTGATCTGTTTTGGAGCCAGACGACATGTTTAGGTTTGAAATGAGCCGAGATGGATCAGTTACAGAGGAGGGAGGGAGGGAGAGAGGGAGGGAGGGAGACACCGATTCATGTGTCTCTGATGTTTGTATCCGTTTAGTTTTTATGTTCCATCAGACTTAAAGGGTCAATCAGTTAATAAATCAATCAATCAAGCTTTATCTATGTGGTTAGGGATGTCACGATTATAGATTTTCTTTGTACGATTATTGTCAGAGAAATAATCACGGTATTACAATTATCAATGAATGTGTAAAATATAATTACAATACTAATTATTTATACTAAATATTTGAAGTCTCTGCTATTACATATATAACCATTAACCACTTATTAATTAGATTAGATTAGAAAACTTTATTGATCCCCAAGGGGAAACTGCTTTGCCACGCAATAAAAACACAAACATCCACTTAACAAACAATACAAACATTTCCATACCATTGCACAAAACTTATCAACATGATTGGATACTTCATACAACAGAGTAGGCTGCTCAAAGCAATCCTCCTGGGGAAGTGTAATATTCAAGTCATTCATTCTCATCTGTACCAAATGATAAACCAAAAGTTTATCATTGTTTGTTTTTTAGCACAAATTACTGGCTAACATTTAAATTCCTACCAATCGTATGTTAGGTTAGGTAAATGGACCAGTATTTCTTACATTTATCTTCACTTTGACGCCACATCTGCCTCTGTGTTTCCAACATCATCTTTTTTGGAAAGTGACGGTATTTGGAAATCTTTACGATTAATTAATTGTGGCGCTTAATACCACGATTAATTGTGAAAACAAGTAATCGTGACATCCCTATATGTGGTCATACAAGTGAATAGTTGAAATAATACGAGTTTAAGTGAATAAATAAAGGGATAATGGTAAAAGCAGTGCACTATAATCATTGCATTGAAATCAATCACTTCTTGTACTGTACATACTGCTGGACTGCAGATACTGTTATGTACGTATATATTGCTTTTTATAACTTTGTATTTATTATTTGTGCTCTTTTTTCCTCCCCTTATGTTGCTGAAATATTGTAAATTTCTTCCATCATGGAATGAATAAAGGAAAATCACATCTAATCTCATCTTAAAACGATAAAAGTTAAAGACAGCAACAATAAAATGTAACAAAAAGCCAGACGACATGTTTAGGTTTGAAATGAGCCGAGCTGGATCAGTTACAGAGGAGGGAGGGAGGGAGAGGTGGAAGGTTTTGACGTCTTTTCTTTGCTCTGTCGCTCCTCAGACAGTTGGAGGAGGAGGAGGAAGAGGGGGAAGAGGGGGAAGAGGGGGGTAAAGATGGAGGACGAGACGAGAAACGTGCTATTTCTTTATCTATTTGCCTCCGATCGACTCGACTCTTCATCTTCTGCTCTTCTAACTCCACAATACCCCCCCCCCTCCCACCCCACCTCCACTATAAATACCCCCCTCTGCCCCCAAATAGAGCGGCAGAGCTCCACATACCCCGCAGACAGTAGCTATTATCCATCCTGCCCCTGCTATTACCCCTGCAGCCCGTCTGTCTGCCCCTCGCCAGCTCTTTCTCATTGATCCTTCCTCTTTATTCTTCTCCTCTTTATTCTACAACGACTGCAGGAAATCTTTTTATTTCAGCTCACGATTCTCCCTCTGGTTTAAAAAAAAAAAATCAGCAAAAATAGACACAAAATGGTAAATTACACTATAAAATAATGTGTCAATGTCGATATTTTGGTGAAATAACTAAAAGAAAAGAAGAAAATGTCTTCTAACCAAACTAAACTCCACATTAAAAAATGTAATGCAACTTTATTTTCTGCTTCTTTTTCATCTAAATCTAATAAAAAACATCTGAGCTGTTTTTGTTTAAATCACAGCGACAGATTCAAATGTTTTTAAATAACCAAAATAAGGTTACTGTAACGTGGTTTATAATTATCCTCTGTATTACATTTAAATAGTTATTATATTGCAGGTTTTATCACAATGACTCAGGCTGCGTTCAAGACAATCACATTTTGGTAAAAACAAGCTCCGAGTTGTGAAAAATAATGGACGAATCATCACGGTAAAACTGAAGTTGTAACAATTATTAGTTATTTGTCGATGTTTTCACACATCTTCATCTGCTTCCAAAATAAACCAAAATATTTTTTCATGTTCAGCAACTTCTTTCGGGCGTTAAACTGTGGCGTGAACGCTGTGATGTTGGAAGTTGGAGTTACGACTTCCGAGTCGCCTTGAACGCAGCATTAAACTCACAGTATGAGATTATTAATATGATTTTAAAGATATTGCGAAAAACTGTGCTTTAAAATCTACTCTTATTATTTTATTTTATTGCAATAAAAACTTTAATTCCTTAAATCTGCAGTTTATATAATAATAAAAGATCCAAACCTGCACGTCTGTGTATTGATAGAATATTGTGATGTCATGTTTATGAACTTACTCATCCAGATGTTTAGTCTCTTTCTGCTGACTCACTTCCCTGCAGCCCGTTTTCATTTACAACTTGAAAATAAAGTTCAAACAGGAAGTGAAGAGATTTGAGGGATTTTTATCTTAAACGCCCTTTTTCTCTTTCTTTTTTAAGAAACACAGAAACCTGCTGCTTCTCTTTGAATCAGGTGAAAGAATCAGACACATCACACGTTACAGCTTCACAGGACTGTTTCAAGTGCTGCAGCCTATTTATCTTCTCACCGCTTCTCTCTCCTCTCTCCCTCCTCTCCCCTCATCCTCTCATCCCTCCCTCCCCCTCTCCTCTGTCTGTTCTCTGCCACACATGCACTCGACTTGCTCTCATTATAACAAGAGAGAGAAACGGAGAGAGAGAGGTTAGTGGGACAAGAGGGTGAGTGAAGATGTTTCACTAAACATCTAAATAATCAAAACGGAGAGAGATTAAAAAGAAGAAAAAGAAGAAGGAGGAGGATGAAGAGAAACAGAAGTAAAAAGGTGTCTCATTAAACGGAAGAAAAAAATAAAGATAAAATAAGAAAAGAGCTTTGATCCGCCCACTCGGAGCTGAGCGGCGAGCGCTCTCCAGGGAAACGAGCAGAACTCCTACAAGTGCATGAAAATGATTAGAGCTCAAATCTCATGAGTCACCAATCACTCCATCCAAAAAAGAAAAAAGAAGAGAGAAAAAGGAGAAAGAGAGAGTGAGAGGGAGCGTGGGATTCGTCCTCATGCATAGTTTAGTTTTCCAAAGTGGACAGGAAGTGACATCATGGCGAGACAATGCGCTCTTTAAGGACGCCGGTGGCGGTGGCGATGGTGCTGAGGCGGAGCTGATTTAATGACATTTAATGAAATTTAATGAAAAATATCTGATACAGGATATAAATCCTTTACATCAGACTCAAATAAATAAAAAAAACATACAAAAATTAAACACAAATATACCAACCATAAATACATATGACAGAATAATCCCCAAAAATCTCAAGAAAACTACAAAAGTCTATTTTTAAAAGAGTTGACTGTGTGATTCCACAGGTGAGTTAAAGGACGAACACTAACTAACGAGCACAACGACTTGTTTTATTATTTATTTATGTAACGAGGCGTTCAGTGTCGGCTCAGAAAAGAATAAATCCGACTGTAAACACACGAGACACAAAGACAGAAGAGTCTGAATAAACAGCAGCAGCTTTTTCTCTGTCTGCTGTTTATTTACCACCAGTTCACACAGAGTTTAAGTTGTTTACGGTGCGATGCGTTCACTGACTCACTGTGACGTGGGAATTCGCTGCTTTTGGTGTAGAAACACTGAGGAGAAGGTTTGACTGGATTTCTTTTTTTTATTTATCAGCTGTTCAACATGTAGTTAAAGGGATAGTTCAACATTTTGGCAAATTGGCCCATTGCCATAATCCCTATAGTCATAGCAGTAGGTTTGTTACCTTTATTTGTTGTGTAAGCTGTTTTTAGAACGGCGGAGCAGAGCCGTGAGCTGTTCAGAGCTACGCTACGGAGGCTCATTATGGGATTTCTTGGTTTCCCTCATCAAACTCATCAAATACACAATCCAACAACTCCACAACGCTCTGGTGGACAAGTTGTGAGCTGCACATTCACCACGCTATGAGATAATAACACAACGTTACCACACAGAGTTGTTTTAGAGGGAAATACAGAGACTGTTGATGAAAAACTGTCCCTGAAGGCAACGCGCATCAGCTGGTTTTGCATGAATTTCCCTCTAAAACAACTCTGTGTGGTAACGTTGTGTTATTATCTCATAGCGTGGTGAATGTGCAGCTCACTACTTGTCCACCAGAGCGTTGTGGAGATGTTGGATTGTGTATTTGATGAGTTTGATGAGGGAAACCAAGAAAGCAGCTCACGGCTCTGCTCCACCGTTCTAAAAATGTAATGTAACTTCTCATATAACGAAATACAAAATAGTTTCTGTGCCGCCACCTAACTAACTGCACCTCAGACAATTGACTTTTAAGTTTAAATACACGGTGCAAAAGCCAGATGACCGCAGTGTCCTCAAACGCCTCACAGACGGCGGCTGAGGTAAATAAACAGAGAGAGGAAACAGAGAAATGTGATTCGCTCCAGAATCAAATTTAAACCATCGTCCATCACCACAACAAGGAGCCTGAAGCTGGACGGGCGCGGCCACGTACGTGTGTGTCTGTGTGTGTGTGTGTGTGTGTGTGTGTGTGGATGGGAAATGTTGAGGAAAAGGCAGAGCAGCATCATCATCATCATCCTCAGTGTCCTTTAGAGGGGAAAGAGCTGCGTGATTCAGCAGCGTGTCAGAGGATTTCAAAGAGATTCGTGACTCAACTAATCACAGTCTCCGACTCCTGACACACAACAGGAGCTCCTTTTACACACACACACACACACCGACACACACACACACACACACACACACACACACACACACACCGACACACACACACACACACACACACACACACACACACACACACTCACGCACCCTTACCTCATGGTCTCTGGAGGTATGAGTGAGAGGAAATGATGGATTCAGACCTCCACCGAGGCTCTGAAAATACTGGATGTCACTATTCATCTCTCACACACACAAACACACACTCATACGCGCACACACATGCAACCCCGCACACACACACACACAACCCCGCAAACACACACTCAGCTCTATGATGAAGATTTTCAGTGTGAATTAGTTTGGAGGATGTGAAAAGGACGAGTCTGAACAAACTGAAAAACATTTTCACCCTGAACTGTCAGATCGTCTGCAGCTTTCAGTCACACACACAAACACACACAGACACACACACACACACACACACACACACACACACTCAGACAGACACACACACACACACACACACACACACACTGCTCAGGTGTGAACGACAGTAGAAGATAAAGAAATCACGCAGCACATGCGGCGATGTGCACACACACAGACAGGTGAATGAGCAGCGTTCCTACCTTGAAGTCGTGCAGCTGCTGTTTGATCATCTCGACCTCGGAGCCCACGACGCCCTGAGCGTTCAGCCCCTCCTCGGCCCGTCCCAGCATGCTTTGCAGCTCCGCCACCAGCCGGTAGAACTCCCCGACCCGCCCGGCCGCGTCCTCGATCTGGTCCAACCGGGCCTGGCCGCGCTCGCTCAGCTGGAGAGGAAGCAACGAGTCTGTTAAGGCAGTGGTTCTCAAAGTGGGGTCCGGGGACCCCCAACTTAAAAAAACATATATATTTTACCACTTTTTCTAGAATTTTTTAAAAATAAATTTTACAATTTTTTCCTATAAATTTTGTAACTTTTTTTTTTTTTGAGAAATTTGACAAACATTTTTTTAGAATTTTTTTAACTTTAAAATAAAATGAACCAGTTTTTTCTAGAATTTTAAAAAACTTTTATTTTCTTTTTTTAGAATTTTTAAAAACTTTTTTTTTTAGAATTTTGAAAAACTTTTTTTTCTTTTTTCTAGAATTTTGAAAAACTTTTTTTTCTTTTTTCTAGAATTTTGAAAAACTTTTTTTTCTTTTTTCTAGAATTTTGAAAAACTTTTTTTTCTTTTTTTTTAAAAAGAATTTAAAAAAATTTTTTTTTTCTTTTTTCGAGAATTTTTAAAAACGTTCTTTCTGGAAATTTTTATACTTTTTTTTAACTTGTTTTGGACAAATTTTACTTTACGTATTTCACTTTTTTCCAGAAATTTCTCTAAAAATTTTCTCGGAAAATTTAGGCCATTGTCTTCTATCTCAGAACAATTATTTGTGTATTTCTGGTGTTTGTTTGTCCAAATGGGGTCCGTGGTGTAATTTGTGTCATTTCAGGGGTCCTTGATGTAAAAAAGTTTCAGAACCACTACGTTAATGCAGGTATTATCCTCCTCCTCACCTTTCCGGCCTGGCGGCTCAGAGCTTCGGTTTCCCTGCGCAGCGCCAGCAGGTCGGGGGAGGAGCCTTCTCTCCGCAGCATGTTGGTGCAGTCGGCGGCGTGTCCCTCCAGCTCCGTCCTCAGGCTGGACAGACGGGACAGGAAGCCGCGCAGGGCGTCCGCCTGGGACGCCAGCGAGTCGGCGTCGCGGCCCACGGGGCTGAGCGAGTCCAGCTCGTCGTCCAGGTCGGCGAGGCGCGAGAAGACGTCGCGCACGTGCGACTGGACCTCGCCCACGCCCTGCAGCCGCGACTCCAGGGAGGAGCAGCAGTGTTCGATCTGACGGAGGAGGAAGATGGAGATATTGTGAGATTTTGAGAGTTACAGCTCATTCGCAAAAACACCTTTTTAAAGGGATAGTTCACCCAAAATTTAAATTTCACTCATTATCTACTCTACATCTACATCTCTCTGTTCTACACACAGTTACTACACACATTGCACATTTTCTACTTTGCACTAAAATCAACGCTGCCAATTTGTTGTTGTATATACTTTTGTACATCAAATTTTATTTTATTTGCTATTGCTATTTTATTATGTATAGTTTGTTCTTTATATTTTACTATTTTATTATGTATAGTTTGTTCTTTATATTCTTATTCTTTATATTCTTATACTATATGTTGTTATCGTCACTGTGTGTCTGTGTAATGTTGCTGCTGCACTGTAATTTCCCAGCTTGGGATCAATAAAGTATATCTATCTATCTATCTATCTATCTATCTATCTATCTATCTATCTATCTATCTATCTATCTATCTATCTATCTATCTATCTATCTAGAGCAGTATGGGAGCTTCCGCTACAAACAAGCTTAAAACATAGACTTATTTAATTTTTTTCGGAACAATTTCTCATGTCGGGGCTTCAATACAAAAGGGACATTACAGATGAGCACTATGGAGGTATTTGGATGTTTTTTGGTGTGTCTTTTTGTTACGAAGAAAAGTGAGCTCCGTTCTCAACCGTCATATGGACATGCACTGCTGCACGGAGCCCCGCTGTAACTCAGAGAAGCCACGGAGGACTCTGAAACTTCTCCCAGCCCTTAGTCCACATGAGGGGGAGGAGATAATGAGTGAAATTTGAATTTTGAGTATCCCAATATCCCTTTAATAGAAACATCTGCAAATATGAACAATATGTTTTAGAAATTTCAGAAATATCGGTTTCATTTTGCGAAAACCTGCAGCTACAGATGGAAACACTTTTAATCCAGGTGGAAGTTGAAGGGTTTCATTTGGCTCTGATTGGTTCGTTCTGCGGCTACAACAACAACAACACTTCATGCATCATTTCATCCCTGATGATATTCGTGGAGTTTCTTCAAACACATGAATCAGACAAACAGACGCCGGACGAGTGGAAACAGAACAATGTGAAACCAGAGCAGGAAGTGATGCAACACAACAGCCTGTAAAAATAAACCAACTAACAGAGACGTTATCTAAAAGCAGAGAGAGATCTGCATCGTCCGCTGCAGCTCTGTCAGATCAATATTTCAAAATAAAAGCTCGGCTCAGAGAGACAGAGAACCTTACATGGACTATTCAGAGGCTGAACTGTTGGAAAATATAGACACAAAGCCTCAAAGTTTACATTTCAAACTGTGATGAAGTGTCCGATGTCCACAGTGACCATATATGAAGAGTGCAACGGTAACGGCCCGACGACGCTGCTCTGCTCTGCTCTGCTCTCTCTCAGCTCACACACACACAAATACACACTTTAGACGTGACAGACACCCTCTCACACACTGACCCTCGGTATAAATAGTTGCTGTGGTTGTACAACAGCTCCTCGCTCCAGACTGAATAAACGCTGGACGTTTCTGTTCTGATATATGGGTCAAGTTTTATTTCCGTCGTTATATTAACCAGATTTCATTTATGATACCGAGCTACAAACCACAGACTCAGGATCTCATCAGGAATTAAACTGCTTTGAAATGAACTGATGTGTACGTATATGTCCTTTATATTTCTGCAAATAAAGATCATATATTATAAAGACTTGTACAGCTCTGGAAAAAACATAAGAGACCACTTTCACAAATGTTTCTTAAAAGCATCTCTACATGTATGACAGTCATTCTTTTCTTTTCTTTTTTAAAAACCACTGCTGGGATTAAACATTGACATTATCCCACAAAAACTGATTTATATTTAACTCTTCCTGAGTTAAAATATTCTTCCTGTGTTGTTTAGGAATAAATATGAACATGCTTTCTTTGCATTATTATTATTATTATTCAAGGTCTGAAAAGACTTGATATTTTTTGTTATTTAGACTAGTTTAGTCATTTTCAGCCAATAAAAGCTCTAAATGACAATACTTTTATTTCAATTTTGGGAGTTGTTGTTAGTTGACAGAATAAAACAAAAAACATTTAATTAAATTTTACTCAAACACATACCACTTCTTCACTACACTTCTTTGCTTGGATGTAGGTATTATCTACAGTAATTTGTGAATTAATTCTTTGTAACAAGGGGTAGACAATATAAGTTTGCTTCTTTCTGCCCCCTTTCATTCAAGAGTTACAGTATTGTCATTGTTTTTTATGAGTTTTATTTAAATTTTTGTTTTTATGCTCGATAAATGAAATAAATAAATAAATAAATAAACTAAACTAAACTAAACTAAACTAAACTAAACTAAACCTATAAATAGTAAAACCAGAGAAACTGATCATTTTGCGAGTGGTCTCTTAATGTTTTCCAGAGCTGTATGTTTTTGATCGTCTTCCTCTGACTCCTTGTGTTTTCATTTTTCCTCCTCACCTTCCCGGTGACGTCGTCGTACTCCTTCTCCGTGTCCTTGGCCTGGTCGTGGAGCCTCTGCGCCCCCTCGGCGGCGCCCCCCGGTGTCTGCGGCGCGTCCTGCACCAGCCCCCGGGCCAGGTCTCGGAGGTAGACCACCTGAGGCTGCAGAGACCTCAGGTTCTCCTGCTGGCTCCGCAGCCGCTCCAGACTCTTAGCGCTGCAGGCCTGAAGAGAGGAGGGGGGGGAGAGGAGGGGAGAGGGGAGAGGGGAGTCATCAGCACCGCAGAGGAAACTGAAGGATGGTGCATTCCTAAAGATCGCTAATGAACTTTATCATTATTTATGCAAAATTCTTTATGCACAAACAAAAATTTGCAAATTCGATTCCTAAATTTGCCCCTTTTCTACTACTTTACTTGATAAACAACAAAAAAAGCAATACATTTCTAAGTTATTATGAAAAGTTTTTCCCAGAAACCTCTGACTAACTTTTTATTTATAACTGCCTTGTCCCTTTTTACTTTTTTCTATGTTAAGTTAAAGTTAAAGTTAAAGATACTTTATTAATCCTTTGCAGGAAATTACATTATTGTTACCAGCAGCAGACGACAGCACAAGACCACACACGCATCATCCACAAAAATACACAATAACAACATTGCACAACCCGTTAAAACATGTGTAAGTGTATGTATATTTATTCATTTACTCACTTTTTTTTTATTTTTTATTATTATTGTTACCATCATTATTTATATTATGACTTCTTATTCAAACTATATTTTATAATTTACTCCATCATTGTACTGTCTTTTCATGTTTGATGTGCTGTTCCACACGAATGTATACCTTGTTGGTTTTGTATATACAATATTTGCTAATAAAGTTAAAAGGGTTATCCCAGACACGTGGTCTCTCTCAGTAGGCTACCTGAGGTCCCAGAGCCTCCTGGACTTCTATCTGGTGCTTGGCGGCCTCCATCCGGCGCTCCACCGCCTGCCGTCCCTCCTCAAACTCCTTCAGACGTCCGGACAGCTCCTCCAGCTGGGAGCAGCGGCCGTGCAGCCGCTCGCCCAGAGCCTCCACCCGCCGGTTCAGCTGGGCCTTCTCATCCCGCACCTGCAGCACGTTTAGTTACATTACATCAGGGAACTCTGGTACTTTTACTTCATTTGGGACTTTTCAATCATTTTACAGACACATCAGCATTCAGACACTCTAAACCAGTGTTTTTCAACCTTGGGGTCAGGACCCCATGTGGGGTCGCCTGGAATTCAAATGTGGTCAACTGAAATGTCTAGTAATTGATTTGAGAAATTACTGATAAATAGATTTTTTTAAAACTAATTATTATTCTTTTTAAAAGTATGATTAAAAATACTACACACAATCAACTGTATTCTATACTTTCACTTTCTCGAATACAAATCGAGTTCAAATAAAATGGCAATTTTCCACCATGGTGGACAATAAAGATTTGCATTCTTGATTGACGGTGGGTTCTCCAGAAATGTTTGATCTCAAAATGGGGTCATGAGCCAAAAAAGGTTGGGAACCACTGCTCTAAACCCTTTAGGAGTCTAACCCTAACCCTATTTTGTTTTTGAATACTTTCGATTTTGCCTTTACTGTACTGTATAAACCACATAAGACAATGTTTCACATGCCCAGGGGTTTAGTATCTTTTCTTCCAGCACAACTTCACCGATATGATCTGATTATTATTTTTTCACTTTAACCTACTTTATTAAAACACATTGGGCCCGAAAATCACCAAATACGAAACATAAAATGTACCCCCACCCCCTGATCCACGTCAGACGCCTCTGATATGTTCATCAACTGATTTGACCACTTGTTCCCGAATATATGGAAATATAGTATATTCTATAATATTTTTTGTGCTTTCAAATTACAACTATCATATCTTCTTTCAAAGACAAAAAGAGTTTAAAAACTGCACTTTCGATGGAAGTTGATGGCAGTGCTGCAGGTGCTCTCGTTTCGTTTTTACGGCGCTTTGAAGACGCCATGACCCCAGAGGGTTAATGCTGGTGACATGCAGCCTAACTCACTTAACTTATTGAGTGCCAACCACGTAATTTCTCGTTTTTCGTTCCCATGCGTTGAGTGCCAAAAACGAGATTTCTCGTCTTTTTTTTAAATTATGAAACTAGACACTTATACACACCTTTATGTGTAAATTTGGGGACTCTACGACGAGCAGAACTGAAATAGATGACGATAAAAACTCTCTAAAGCTCTTTTCTAGAAAAAAAGCAGGGATTTTGGTGAAACCCAGCCATGTTTAGCTTGACTTTTCTCAGGAACGGAGGCACGTAGAAACAAACGGTTTGTGGCCATTTGAAGCAGAAAGTTACACCTTTCAAATGAGCCACAGTATATGTTGGTGGCAATAATATATTAATTAATAATAATTGCCGGTAAACTTTGGAAAGGAGCGCGGCACTCAATGAGTTAATAAAGCAGCTAAAGTCAGATTAATATTTATTTAACGATGAACCAGACTGCGTACCTCGTCGTCTCCGATGCAGCAGCGCTCCAGCAGCTGGTCTGCGGCCGTGTTGAAGGCCTCCACCAGCGGCTGCCGTCTCTCCAGGTCCAGGCTCAGCGCCCGCGCCCGCTGCAGCGCTTCGTCCAGAGCGGCCGAGTCCAACGACGGCCGGATGTCTTCGTCCTTCCCCTCGCAGTCCGACAGCCAGGGGATCAGCTCGGCCTTGTGCTGCTGGTAGGTTTCAGCTTTGCCCAGCGTGCTCTTCAGGCGGCTCTCCCGCTCCGAGACCCTCTGGTTCAGCCCGTCCCAGTCCTGTCTCAGGGAGGCGAGGCGGGACTGCAGCGTGGAGCGCTCGTCTCCGCCCGCGGGCAGCGTGGCGAGCAGCGACGCTCCCTCCGCCTGGATCAGCTCGTAGGAGCCTCGCTGGCCGGCGATGGAGCGCTGCAGCTCGTCGGTCCGGGCCAGCAGCGAGCGCACGGCGTCGGGCCGACAGGGTAACGAGTCAGAGGAGAGCTCGCTGGGGTCGGATTGTTTGTCGAGCCACGAACGCAGCTCCTCGAACATCTGCTGGAACTGCTGCGTGGAGGAGAGCGCGGCCTGCAGCTGGGAGAGGCCGTCGGCTGCAGCGGAGCAGAGCAGAGCAGAGCAGAGCAGAGCAGAGCAGAGCGCACGGATTAGTGACATAAACACCGAGCCAGGACCCTGTTGTGTTTATTTCTCTGGATTTTTGTTAGTCGTAATCAAAACAAAGTTAAAGCTTCATGGATCAAGTTAATCTCCAATAATTCACTGTGTGTAGTAGAAGAATCACAGCTCCAGCAGAAAACACTTCCATAACCAGGGTTCCTACAGCTTAAGCCAAGTTAAATTTAAGACTTTTTAAGACGTTTTTAAAGCCACTTGAAATGAAATTTAAGACCGACTTCACAATAAACACAAATGCAAAAACAAAACAAAAACGTCACCACATCTATTACATAGGGTTAGGGACAATTTTACCCACTTTCCTATGTGGTCCAAGGTAAAGTGACTGCTACATGAATGATTGGGGGGGGGGGGGGGACTGATTTGGGAGCTGGTGGTGGTAAGAAATGTAGGGTTGACGGCCGCCACTAACTTCTCTATGTCAGAATGTTACCAATTATTTTGAGATTTGAGACTAATTATAACCATAAAATCCCACTCACCAAGTGTTAACATTTTTAAGACGTTTGAAAAATTGATTTAAGACATTTTAATGCCAATTAAGGCCTTGTTTTTAGATTAATGAATTCAATGCCTTTTAAGACTTTTTAAGGATCCTTAAGAACCCTGGATGTGAAACCCAAACCCAAACACCGACCTGCTCGCTCCTCCAGGCTCTTCAGCGGCGCGCTGACGCTCTCCAGCCGCTTGCTCAGCTCCTCCTTCAGGTACGGCTCGGCCACGATGGCGCTCAGCTCCCGGCAGAGCGTCCCGGCCTCGGCCAGCTCGCCGCGCCGCCGCTCCAGCTCCGAGCGGATCTCTCCGGTCTCCTGCAGCCGCCGCTTCAGCGCCTCGGGCTGAGCGCTGAGCGACGCCTGAGCATCCAGCCGCTCGCTCAGCGCAGAGACGCTGGAGGAGAGGTCTCTGAGCAGGGCCTGCAGGAGGAGGAGGAGGTTACATCACTGTTGTCATGGTGACGCCCGAACATGTAATTAAACACATATGTGACCTGATCCATCAAAATGAGTCACAGTGACCCAAATTTCAAAGTTGAGATTTTGATATCAATGGCAAGATTAGAAAATAAGCTTTAAAATGATACCTCTCTTTCACTCTCTTATTCTGTTCTAAAACCTGAGAAAATAGCAGTTAAAGTTTTTGCCAGTGACGCTAGCATCTGTTCCTGTACCACGTGATTACACGCAGATACGGTCCCTTGTTGTCACAGAGGCACCATTCAATGACCCTCGGAAAGCAGAGAATCTCACAATTCAGATGCTTTTTACAGCTCGTCTCTGTCATAAACGGTTCAGAAGTTGTCATGTTTTGTTGATGTTTTGTAAAACATGTGCAAGCGTTGTGCCGATGCTACGTTCGATTTAGCATCGATGCTACTCGGTTTAGCATCGATGCTACGTTCGGTTTAGCATCGATGCTACTCGGTTTAGCATCGATGCTACGTTCGATTTAGCGTCGATGCTACTCGGTTTAGCATCTGTCCCTGACCCGTCCCTTCTCGTCATAGAGGCACCATTCAATGACCGTCGGAAAGCGTAGAATCCCGCGATTCAGATGCAGTTTACAGCTCGTCTCTATCGTGAACGGTTCAGGAGATATTTCATGTTTTGCACCGATGCAACGCTCATTTTCAGAGGGCTAAAGTTGCAAGTCAACTTTAATCATCATTTAGCCTACGTGCCTTTTCTCAATTATCTGGACTATGAAACTTTGGGAGATTGTTTTTGAATGTCATTGCTTTGAAATTAGGGCAAATTTTTTCGATCCTGGACGCACCTGGTAGCGCTGGCTGGTCCCCTGGGCCTGGTCGATGTGGTCGGACCGCTGCGTCAGACGGCCCGTCAAGTCTTCCCACTGCTGCGAGATGGAGCCCAGCTCGGCCCGGACCTCCGCCAGGTCCTTGGGGTCCTGAGCGGCGCCGTCGCTGCTCTGGGACAGAATCCCCTCGGCCGACTGCGTCAGCTGGTCGAACTGGGGCCGCCGGGTCTCGAACTCACGCAGCATGAACTGGAAGAGAAGAAACACACAGGACGGTTTGATGTTTTATATAAATAAACTTTAACGTGCAATAACTCCTGTGCTTTAGTATTTATCTCATTATGGATGGATGGATGGATGGATGGATGGATGGATGGATGGAATGAACGATAGATAGATAGATAGATGGATAGATGGATAGATGGATAGATAGATAGATACAGTAGATAGATATAGATAGATAGATAGATAGATAGATAGATAGATAGATAGATAGATAGATACTGTAGATAGATAAAACGATAGATAGATAGATAGATAGATAGATAGACAAAAATATAGATAGATAGATAGAATGATAGATAGAATGACAGAACGATAGATCGAATGATAGATGGATGGATAGATAGATAGAACGATAGATAGATAGATAGATAGAACGATAGATAGATAGAACGATAGATAGATAGAACGATAGATAGATAGATAGATAGAACGATAGATAGATAGAACGATAGATAGAACGATAGATAGAACGATAGATAGAACGATAGATAGATAGATAGATAGATAGATAGATAGATAGATAGATAGATAGATAGATAGATAGATAGATAGATAGATAGATAGATAGAGTGCATATGAGTCATGAATTGATTAATTAAAGAGGAATAAAATAGCAGAAAATGATCAGTTTTTATTTTTTTTAATATTATTCTTATGTATTAAATAGCATTGATTAAGAGCGTCATCTATTTCTACAGATCTGTTGTGGGGTTTTTTTCATGTAATTTCCTGCAAAGGATTAATAAAGTATCTAATTTACCTCCATAAGTTTCTTATCAGTTAATTAAATCATTTTAGACTTTTTAATTTAGTTTTTCTGCACCTCATTATCACTCTCCCTTGAACTGTTTCTTAAATGCTCTTTCTCAGTTTTACCTTGTCTTGTTAAACACTTTGCACCTGCTCTAAGATGCCATAAATAAAACTTAGAATTATTATTATTATTATTCTAAAAGGCAAGCAGTTGGATGAGAGTGGATGTGAGTTGTGTTACAGTACCTGTACTTGTTGCCTCTGTGTGTTGAGCATGTTGGGGTCGATGCTCAGCGGTCCCAACACGCTCATCATCAGCTCCTTCTCGCGCAGCCACGGGCCCAGCTGATTGGCCGACGAGGCGAAGCTGCCCAACCGGTCGGCGCAGGTCTCTAGCTCCGTCTGCCTCTGGGCCGCCGTCTGATTGGCCGTCTGCCAGCGCGACTCTGCAAAAGAAAAAACAAAAAAAAACCACGAATATAAGTGTGTTTGTTTGAAATTAAATCTGAAATTAAACAATAAGATGTTTTTTCTTTTTCTTTTTTGTCTTCCCTCCTCCTCCTCCTCCTCCTCCTCCTCCTCTCTGACTCATGTTCTGGGCATCCTGCAGTGTGTGTGTGTGTGTGTGTGTGTGTGTGTGTGTGTGTGTGTGTGTGTGTGTGTGTTATGAAATGAAGAGGTATAAAAGCCTCCGTCTTGGATTTCAACCTTAAATATTTCGGTCTCAGTTACCTCACAGCGGCCGATGGTAAAAATATCAAGTATGAGAAACGAACAAATGGATTTGACAGGAACACGTCCCACTCTCTCTTTCTCTTTCTCTCTTTCTCTCTGAGGATAATATTGATCTCTCCATTTCTCTGAAGAACTAACACACACACATACATACACACTCTCTCTCTTCTCTCTGACAGTTTTTAAAAACATGCCTCAATAAAAACAACTCATCCTTTTCCCTTTTTTTTTTTTTCTTCCTCTCCAGTTTCCATCCTTTTATTGTTTTCTCACATTTTTATAGAAGAGCGGTGGAAAGACTGATTTTCACATTCCTCTCAGTTGACGACTCTTCATATTAAGATTACATTACATCCAACCTGAACCCCATAATGACCTCGGATTCTTACACAATCTTAGAAATCTTCATATCTTATCGTTTTTTTTACGTGTTCATTCTGAGCTGTTTACTATTCACACAGGCTTTAACCTCTGACATGCTGCACTTTGCTCACCACTTCAATGTCTTAATGGTTTCATCCTTTCGATGTTACCATTTTAAGTATATATATAGATTCTTCTCTTTATTATTATTCCATCTCATTTTACTTTTACGTATGTTTTTTTTACCTTCACATCAATATATATATTTTTTATCATTAATGCTGATTTTATGTCTCTTTATGTGAAGCACTTGGTGCAGGTCATTTTGTTATTGCACTTTTCACACATCTCAATTTGTTCATTATTATCATAATCATTATCATTATTATTATGTATATATATTTTTATAGTAAAGTATCACTGTGTAATATTTTAACACTAAACAAACATGGTCTATGTATATATGTTTTATCTTCTCAAGTAATTTAAAGTGCAGAACAGTGTATATATTTTATATTTTTCTCTGAACACATCTCCCAACATTCAAGACCATGCTCAAAACACATTTTTATACAGTTTTTTTGTGTGTTATACTGCTTTATTGCTGTTTTTTTTAATTGAATTTCCACTCTGACTTTGCTCTTTTTTATGATTTTTAAAGTGTTAAGTGTCTTTGAGCATCTGTAAAAGCGCTTACAAATAATAATTTTTTTTTTTTTTTGTACTAAACTGTATAGTGCGTCTCTATTTTACGTTTTATATCTTTACTCTTGCTGGTTTTTTGTTTTTTTACTGCTGCTGTAGCAAGTGAATTTCCAACATGTGGGATAAACTGAAGTCTCTTATCTTATTGTGCAGCAGCAACTAAACAGGACAGTATCTCCAGTAGCTGTGTAGCTGCAGCCTTCTTTAACATTTATGTTTTTTTCTTTGTGCATGTGCTTCAGCTGACTCTGTATCACTTCTCTCCTCTTTGTCCGCTGCAGGCCACCGTACCTATCTCTTGCAGCTGCTGCCTCCAGCTGTCGGCCTCTGGAGAATCGGGGTTGTCGGCGATCAGTTTCCTCAGCGTGCTCTTCAGCTCCTCCACCTTCCCAGAATGCTCGGCGAGCTCCGACAGCAGCGCCTGCACAGGGAGACGATGCAAATTAAAAATACATCGACATTTGTGCAACAAGTCGAATACATGAAGACGAGTTTAGAAGTAGGGATGCAGCGAGGCCATCGGCCATCGGCAAAAAAAGATGACATTCACCGGGTTAGGGAGAGAAGTCTAAGTAATTTGACATATTTGAGCATTTTATAAAAAAAAAAAAGTAATGCTACTTTTCCTGGTAACTACTTTTACCATGTAGCAACTCTAATACTAACTCTAGGCCACTGTAAGTGTTTTAAGGTTATGTCAACTAAAAATTGACATTAAAGGTTGTTTTTGTTCCATCAATTTTGTTTCAATTTGTCTAACTGAATTTGTGCTCATTAAATAATATGATGAAGAGCTGAAAGACTTTAAAAAATAGTTCAGTCATGTTTCTGTGGCACCAAAGATGGAATAAATTACAAAAAGAAAAAACATCGGCATAGGCCAAGTTGTTCTTTTAAACATCGGTATCAGCATCGGCCCAGAATTTCACAATCGGTGCATCCCTATTTAGAAGTTTAGAAAAATCCAAGTGGGGCAGTTAAAAGTGAACCGTCCTCCACAAGGACAGTCAGTCGGTCGGTCGGTCGGTCGGTCGGTGTGACCGTGACAACCAGAAGCTCCTCTACCTTGTTCTCCTGGGCCTGGGCGCGGACCGCCTCGGGTTTGGAGGGCGAGGCGGCGCTCTGGCCCTCTTTCAGGCTGCGCTCCTTGTTGCTCAGCCAGCTCTTCAGCTCCTCGGCGCCCCGCCGGGCCTTCTGCCTCAGCTCCAGAGCGGCGTGCTGCCGGCCCAGACGCTCCTTCAGCTCGCCGCCCAGCGCCTCGTAGCGGCCGTTCACGTCCGACACGGCCACCTGCAGCTCCGTCAGGTCTGAGCAGGAGAAACAAGATGGCTGCTCAGCTCAGCTCAGCTCAGCTCAGCTCAGCGTTTAAGATAAGATTGACATAAAAGACAGTTTAAACTGTCATAGCAGACCTAATTGTTAAACTTTAAAAATTATGTCAAGTTGTCAGAACAAAAACATCTCAAACAATGTCAACTTTGCATTAAAAGTGACATAACTTACCGAATGACACTTAACCACAGCTGTCACAAGTATTCATTGATGTTTATGACAGCTGTTATGTCATGGTTATGACAGTGTTATGACAATCTTATGAATACCTATTCAAGTAAAGTGTTACCAAATAGTTTATCAGATCCAGACATATTCAACAGTGACAGATGTTTTTGCATGAACAGAAGCCGACAGAGACACGACGGCATCACACAGAAACAGGAACAACAGCGTTAAGACACATTAATCACAACCACGGGAATGTCCAGTTTTAAAATGTATAATAGCGCTGCAGCTGCATTTACCGTGCGCCCGTCTGTATGTGAACCTGTGTGTCTATGGTGTTTTTTTAATAATCATGCTAGCGTTTCACCATCTCCCATCTCCGCCAGTCAGCCTCTCAACCTGCCGCCTCTCTCGCATGCGGGCGCACCGCACGTAAACACACGTGAGGAAATGGACACTTTTTTTTTTTTCCTGTTAGTGGGAAACACTGATCAAGCTGTGCGTACGCACAACTCTCCACAATATTTCATTGATAAATCACACCGGACCCAAGAATGGTGCAGACATGAACACACCTCATACACCCCCAGAATGCCTCAGCACAACCATATATGGTCAGCACGTGCATAATTAAGTAGCCATGTGCTCTGTGGAGCGGCAACAAAGTGACAACAAAGACAACGGGCGGAGAGCGTGATTCATCCGGAATGATGCTTCGGCGGACCTGCCCTCGCGTTTGAGGTCGGTTGTGAGAAAAATGCCTGCTGTCCAGACAACAGTGTTTTTTTAAATATACTTTTTTTTGTTGTTCTTCATCACACAATCGACCCACACTGTCTGATCGACCGGTCGACGTAATGAGCACCCCTGCTCTAGATCATGTTAACTCATTTACATTGTACTACTTAATATGCATTTCTATAATCTTGTTAATATATTCAGGATAAATTATTTTATGTAATTCTTTGTATAAACACTGTTTAATGTGGACCCCAGGAAGAATAGTCTCCATCTTTATGTAGACTAATGGAAATCCAAATAATACAATAAACAATACAATCTCTTCATATAAAGGATGTTATTGTGTTTAGTTTTAGATCTTGAAGCTTTAGGTAAGACAGAGCTGCAGGAGGAGGAGGAGGAAGAGGAGGAAGAAGAGGAGGAGGAAGAGGAGGAAGAAGAGGAGGAAGAGGAAGAGGAGGAGGAGAAGAGCTCACCTTTGCAGGTGTGAATGCCATTGACACTGCTGGGACCTGTGGAGCCATTGATTTGAGGAGCACCTGGGAGAGAGACACACACACACACACCTGACTGAGACACAGTGATACTACAACACAGTTACACAACCACACAGCAGAGAGCAGCGACGGACCCACAGCTGACAGACAGACAGAAGATAGAAGATAGAAGATGAAGATGAAGATCTGAGGAGAAACAACAACAGACGCTGGACAAGAAGCCGTGGAAACAGACGACAGGAGTGGACTCACGTCAGATCTAAAACAACTTCTTCTCTGATCCATCAAACAACCGACTAAATCGATGTATGTTTTTTGGTGACTTTCAATTTTATTTTCATTTTTTGTTTTCTTTCTTTTTGCTTATTTGTGTGATCGTCTTTGTCCTTCTCATATTTTGTTATATATAGTATATAGATAGATCTGTTTGTGCACTGTTCCAATGTTCTTGGACACATTTAAACTTGCAGATTCATGATTCTGTTCACATCTTTTCTGATAAATGAAAAAAATAGCTATATAAACTATATATATATATATCTACACTAGGGATGTCACGATTATAGATTTTCTTGGTACGATTATTGTCAGAGAAATAATCACGGTATTGTGATTATCACGATTATTATGCATCAATAAATTTCACAACACTATGAATGTGTAAAATCAAATATAGTCAAAATATAATGACATTACTAATCTCTTAATATAGGACCAGTTATTAATCCACTGGGGGAAGTGTTTGAAATATTTAAGTCTTTCATTATCATCTATATCAAATGTTTAAGATTATTTTAATCATTTTTTTCACAATACAAATGACACGCTAACATTTAAATTCCTATCAATTCAATGTTACGTTAGGTAAATGGACCAGTATCTGTGCATTTTCCTTTACTTTGGCGCCACATCTGCAGATATAGATCCAACATAATCTTTTTCAGAAAGTGACGGTATTTAGGAATCTTTACGATCAATTAATTGTGGTGTTTAATACCGCAATTAATTGTGAAAACAAGTAATTGTGACATCCCTAATCTACACACATATCTATTAAGATTAAGATTAAGATTCCTTTATTTGTCCCACAGTGGGGAAATTTACATTTGTGCAGCAGCAAATAGCAACAGTATAAAAAGAGAAACAAGATAAGACGGAGAAGAATATAAACAGTAATTTATAAAAAAGATAAAAAGTGCAGAATGTGCAATAGTCCGTCTAATCTATATATATTTGTTACATCTATATATATCTATATGCAACATAGGAATGAATACTGTAATAACAGGGAGGATTATTTGCCTTGTTCTGGCTCCTCACTTGTTTTTCTGAGGTCATATAACTTTATAAACCTCCTGTTGCCTCTCGCTCCGACATCATTCCTCCTACAAACTTCCCCCAAACTCGCCTGTAAAACGGTCTCATGTGGAGAATAAGTCATTGAAACTGAAGGGAGGAGTGTGTGTGTGTGTGTGTGTGAGGACAGCGTGTGCTCTCACCAGTTTTGCTCTGAGGAGCGGTGACGTCGATGATGAGCGTCTCCAGCTCGGTGCCGGTCTTGTTCAGCTCCTGGACTCTGGAGCTCTGAGACTCCCAGTCGCTCACCAGGTCCTGAGGGGACGATAACACACCCGGGTTATAACGTTTTACACCGACTCGGTAACCAAGGAAACGTCACTTCCGGTCAGAGCCGTGGGGGAAAACAAACCGATTCCCTCATAGACATAGATGTGAAAACGCAGCATTTTAAACCTTTGTCTAACGCTTGTCCGCTGTCATGTCTTAGTTTGAATCACTTGTATCTGCTGACAAAGAGCTAGAGATTAAAAAACTCATCACGATCGAGTCGATTGTTGTCCATACATTTTAAAATATTATAATATTTTATAAAACGGAAAGTCCGGCGATCTGATTGGTTGTTAACGTGTAATGAGCATATACCACGGCTACTATTCTAAAACCTCATCACAGCGTAGGCTATCACTCCGCCTCAGGCACGTATGGCTGGTATGAATGGAAGTTGTTGTCATGTATCCATGACAACGGACTGTTGCAGTCCGTAGCCAAAGACAGTTGATGTTTTTACGATGTTAAAAAATGGACAAAAGTAGTTGAATTCATATGTTTAAGGTGAACTTTCACCTCCGGGGAGGGTTAACAGTGGTAGAGGGGACTGAGCAGTGACTTTCACCTGGAAAAAAGCGGAGGAAAAGACGAGATGCAGAGCTACTTGGAGCTAACGTCTGGAGAGGTGGGACTATTTTTTCCACAGTGAGGCTATTTTATTGGATAATATGTATTTCTGGTTAAATAAATATACATGAAATTGATTGTGTATCCCTCTTTCATATTGTCATTATTGGTAACCGTTTTATAAAAGCAGTATATCACTCCAGTCCGTGGTATATGCTCATTCTACCACTCTAAGGGGGAACAACGCCCCTTAGCCGTGGTATAATGAGCATATACCACGGACTGGAGGGATATATTGCTTAAATATCTAGCTCTTTGCCAGCATAAACAAGTGATTCAAACTAAGACATGACAGCGACGCGTTTTCACACGTATGTCTATGGGGGAATCGGTTTGTTTTCCCCCACGGCTCTGACCGGAAGTGACGTTTCCTTGGTTGCCGACTCGGTGTATGTTATAATAATGTTATACAATGATTTCTCCTCCTCCTCCTCCTCCTCCTCCTCCTCCTCCTGGTTACCTGCAGCTGCGTGACTCTCCTCTGCAGAGCCTCGGTGTCCAGGTTGGCCTCTCTGGGCGGCAGCTGGTCCTGAGCCGACTGCAGCCAGCGGAGCAACGAGCCGGAGAGACCGCGGAAGAGGAGCAGCTGCTGCTCACAGGCCTGGATGGAGGAGAACCTGAGGAGGAGGAGGAGGAGGAGGGGGGGGGGAGAGGAGGAAGAGGAGGAGGAGGAAGAGGAGGGGGAAGAGGAGGAGGAAGAGGAGAAGGAGGAAGAGGAGGAGGAAGAGGAAATGTACCTTTATTATTTTAGTTTCCAGACAGAGTAAAGCAGTTACAGGATCCATCTTTTACAAAAAGGCGTTTTTAACCCCTGAGGTTTTTTTTATTGTAATTTTTTCCCAGTTTTAAATACGACGGGCCACAGGATTTAATTCTTTTATTGTCGGCTCGTCATCTCAAACTATTTCCTGTATCACGGGCCTGTTGTGTTCGTTTGTTCACAGATATCTATGTGAACAAACGAACACAACAGACAAACTGATGTGATGTGTGTATTGTTTTTTGTAAATATGACTTATGATGTATTATCAAGTGTTTGGTTCAACCTGCTCTTGTTTAAGGAAAGAAAATCACAATAATTGAAATATAAAATCGCAATACTTGGTAAAATCGAATGGCAATACTTGTTTAATCAGAATCGCAATTTAAATTGAATCAGGACCCAAAAATCGTTAGAGAATCGAATCGGCACAAAAGCATATCGGCCCAGCCCTATAGTATCTTAAATCATTATTTTTCTGTACTGCACTTTGTAACTTTGTTTAAAAAGGTGCTATATAAATAAAGTTTAAAGTACCCTATATAAATAAAGTTTATTAATATTATTTTTATTTTTACATTATAAGCTCTGTAAAATAGAAACACACATTAACATCATGGCCTCTCTCTCTCTCTGTAGACACAACAGCTCTGGCACTGAGCCGTGTCATTATCACGCTGCTATTTTCTCCTCCCCGGGGGGTCGGGGGCTGAGAGTTAATACGAGGAAGAGGGTTAGACGTTTATAGGACGGACAATGAGCCGCGTCCACTCGGCCTTTATTTATATAGTTGTCGAGTTGTTGTTTTAAAATCAAGAACAGGACGTATTTATTATAAATCTCCATTTATTATTCATCATTTACTCAACAAACTAAAGTATAATCCAATAAACTAAAGCAGTCTGGTGGTATTTATAAAGCCCCTGCATCACCTCCCTCCTCCTCCTCCTCCTCCTCCTCCTCCTCCTCTATGCTGACAGGCTTCAAGTGTGGCTATTCACTGATATGACATCACACGGGGTCGGCATGGCAACTGGTGAAGGATACGGATTTAGAAATGAAATTTTGGAAACGCCACGAGCAGCAGCAGCAGCAGGTCTGAGTCTGAACCAGTTGTCTCAGTTAGTGTGTTTGGATGTGTTTTACTCTGACTCAGCTGGTCTGGGGTCAGAGTGGCCACATCGTCCAACTGTTTCATCGTCACATAGGACCATATAATTCAAGATCGGACCCCAAACAGCTTTGTATCTGGCTCCCCCTAGTGGATGTAATGGTGAACTGCACAACTGACTAATAAGAGGAGCAGTGAAAACCAGCTCTGTGAACTTTTATTTCCTGTTTACAATAGTAGGCACTTTACTCCATGCATTTTAAAAGGGAAACTCATCAAATACACAATCCAACAACTCGAAAACGCGTAAATAGAGGTAAATGCAGAGACTGCTTGATGAAAAACTGCCCCTGAAGGCAACGTGCATCAGCGGTTTTGCATGAATTTCCCTCTAAAACAACTCTGTGTGGTAACGTTGTGTTATTATCTCATAGCGTGGTGAATGTGCAGCTCACAACTTGTCCACCAGAGCGTTGTGGAGTTGTTGGATTGTGTATTTGATGAGTTTGATGAGGGAAACCAAGAAATCCCATAATGAGCCTCCGTAGCGTAGCTCTGAGCAGCTCACGGCTCTGCTCCGCCGTTCTAAAAATAGCTTGCACCGACAATTAAAGGTAACGAACCTACTGCTATGACTATAGGGATTATGGCAATGGGCCAATTTGCCAAAATGTTGAACTATCCCTTTAAAAATAGTACTTTATGACATTTAATGTTGGATAAATGCGCTTTAATATCTCACCACTGTTTTTGTCTCACTGTAATTTTATTTGTGGATGGTGGGACTGCAGATGGAAATGAGCTCTTGAGCTAAATCTGACATATTTACAACAAATTATTTTTCTTATATACAGAGCCCCATTACAAATAAACGATTAAATGAAAAAGAAAGTAATAAAAATGCCGGCTTCATGTTTGGACATATATTGGTACCTCTTGCTGACGTTGGCCTCCAGTTGGCTGAAGTCGTCCGACACTCCTCTGACTTTATCCAATAAGCTCTGAGCGTTGCCGAGCGCCTGCGAGTGGCTGAGCTCGGAGCCCAGGTTGGAGAAGGACTTGAGCTGCCCCGCCTCCTGCTCCAGCTCCGACCGCACCTCCTGAAGGGAGAGAAGAGACCAGACACACGTTGGTGAATGAACAGAGATAAAGACAGAAGTGCAGAAGTGTGGGGAAACACGTACAAAAGTGTCATGCAGCCCCTGTTCACACTTCAAAAAAGAGCCGTAGGAATCCTACACTATGCCCAGTACAGAGCACACACACAAACCAGTTGTTCATCAATGCAAAAATCCTCAAACTACACAACTTCATCAACTACAAAACTCGTACAGGGACCTTCTGCATAACTTACAGTACAAGGTTTTTTCATTGTGACACACAATCTGAGAGGAAATATGTTATTTAGGCAGAGGAGAGTGAGAACTACGCTAAAATCCTTTTCTATCTCAGTCACTGGTGTCAAACAGTGAAACAAACTAGATGATGAGGTTAAAAAAATCAAGAAACTTGTGGGCTTTTAAAAAAGAAATAAAAAAACTATTTTCTAGACAATTATAAATGGATTTAAACCCAGAGAAAGGGGTTTAACATTATTCTGCTGTTGTATCACGTATGCTAAGAAAGAAACATTGTGATGAAATGAATGTATTCTGAATGGTGATCAGGGCGGGAGCTGATGAGCTTTATGCTTCTCCCGTTTTCCCTTTAGGTCATGTTGCTTGTATTGTGTAACTGAAATGTGTGTGTGTTGACAATACTCGCACTACTGTCTTTTGCACTTTACTACTGCTGCTATTGTGCCTTCTACTTATTTTTTATTACTAGTTTAGCTTAGTTTTTTTTAATTCATATTTATTCTAGATTGGTATTTTAGATTCGCAGATTGTTTGATTGTTTTTTAAATGTTTCCTGTCTGTCTGTCTATTTACCGTCTGCACCGAGGGTCTAAGACAGGGGTGTCAAACATGCGGCCCGTGGGCCAGAACCGGCCGTGCAGAGGGTCCAATCTGGCCCTCACGATGAATTGTGAAGTGAAGTGTGAAGTGTGAAAATTTTAAATTGCACATATTTTTATCAAGAAATTTCAGGTGGTTCATAATATGTTTTGTAAAGGGATAGTTCAGTAACTGTAAACATTTTATTAATGTACTAAAACAGAGGAAAATCTAAATTTTTAAAATATATTTAAAGGTTATTACGCTATTATTTTACAGGTCCGGCCCACTTGAGATTAAATTGTGCTGTTTGTGGCCCCTGAACTAAATTGAGTTTGACATCCTTGGTCTAAGAGAAACACAATTTCAATTCTCTTATGTCCCGTACATATTGTGGAATTGACAATAAAGCTGACTTTGACTTTGACTTTGAAGTCTGATTCAATTAACATGTCCGAAATAAATAAATAAATAAATGAATGAATAAGTGACCTCGATGGTTTGTCTGTAGTCGTCCATGCTGCGGTCGGGCTGGCCCGCCGGGCTCAGAGCCTTCAGCCGGGTGTGGGTGAAGGCCTGCAGGTCGGTGCCGAGCCGCTCGTAGCTCTCCAGTCGGGGCAGCAGAGCTCGGAGCTCGGCCTCGCGCTCCGCCTGGCTGGCCTGCGCCGCCGCGTAGCGCCGCGTCAGCTGGTCCACGGCGCCCTGCAGCCCCGAGGCCGTGGAGGCGTCGGAGCTCTGCAGCAGCCTGGACACCGAGTCCCGAGTCGCCTCCACGCTGCCCTGACGGGACAGGAGCTCCTGGCGAAGTTTCTGAGGAGGAAACAAAGACCGAGGCTCAACTTTTCACTAGGGATGTCACCATTACTTGTTTTTACAGTGAATCGTGGTATTAAACGGCATGATTAATTAACCGCAAAGATTCCTAAATACCGTCACTTTAAAAAAAAGATGATGTTGGAACCATATTGGCATCATGTGCGCCAAAATAAAGGTAAATGCTCAGATACTGGTCCATTTAACATACGGTAAGTAACATTCAATTGGTAGGAATTCAAATGTTAGCGTGTTATTTGTAATTTAAAAAAACTAAACTAAACAATAAAACGATTAAAATAAATGCAAACATTTGGTATAGATCACAATTTACGACGTGTATTTCAAACACTTCCCCTGGGGGTTAATAATTGGTCATATATTAATAGATACTTGAAATATTTTGTGTAAACAACGAGTAATTTAATTATATTTTGACTACATTTTACACATTCATAGTGTTGTGAAATTAATTAATTCAATTCAAAAAACTTCAGTCATCCCCAAGGGGCAATTAAAAAGCACGCTGAGCAGTTCAAGTAAGATCACAAATAGACAGCAAACACTCACACGCACACGTACACACACACACACAAAGTATGAGATAAATAAATAAATAATGCAACTTTAAAGTGCAGTGCATTCATAATAATTCATAATTCACAATGCACAATAATTGTGATAATCGTAGTACCGTGATTATTTCTCTGACAATAATCGTACCAAGAAATTTTATAATCATGACATCCCAACTTTTCACATCTTCTGTCGTCCTACAAACTCCTGCATTTTTATTTTCCCCCTGTGGAAACCGGCGCCCTCTACCTGATTCTGGGTCAGTGCGTCCTGAACAGCCTGGGCCGTGGGCTCCACGGGTCCGGGCTTCAGCACCAGGTGGTCCAGCCAGCCGAGCAGACCCTTCAGCCCCTCCTGCACGCTGACCGACTGGGCCACGGCCGTCTGCAGCTGCTCCGCCCGCTCACACACCGAGGCAGACAGAGAGCTGAACCGCTTCTCCAAACCATCTGGAGGAAAAAAAAACAAAGTAGTAAGGAATTAGTAAGAATGTTTTTGTGCCATGTGTGATCCGTCTCTAATCAATGATCAGAATGAAAGGCCCCATCACCTATGGCACAATCACCGAGCCAGACTAGTGAACTAACAAACAGTGTGAGTGGAAAGCTTTAATCTGAAATGGGAACGATACTACGAATTAGGAAAAATATTCATCATTCTGAACACTGAGCATGTAATGTTATGATCTATTATTGTCTTTTCTTCATTTTTACCCCTTTTTTAACTGTGTTTTTGTTCTGTTGTCCTGCTTGATTTCTGTTTATCTGTTTTATTGGTTGTTTTTGTCTTGTTTTTTCTGTTGCAAGCACTTTATACTATACTACTATAGATATAGTATCTGTTTACTTTCTATATGGGTACAAGTTTCAAGATAAAAGATAAAAGTTTCAAAGCAAACTGAATTTTTAGCCTGGCTTTTAACTGAATCGTATTACTTTTATCATTATAAAACATTTAAATTAATTTATTTTATTTATTTATTTATTATTATCTTTTTTTATTCTATTTTAATTCATTCATTCTTATTCTATTTTATGTTATTACACCTACAGTATCTATTTTACTTCATTTTATCTGAGTGTAAGATAGCGTTTCCTCGATGTCTCTAAAATCCAATCTTTTAAAATTATTGTGTGAATGCGTACGTGTATGTGTCCCCTATGTTCCTTGTTTTTAGTCATGTGAAGAACTTTGAGCTGCCGTGGGCATGAAAAGTGCTATACAAATAAAGTCTGATTGACTGATTGATTGAGATATATTTGTAATGTGTGATATTTAAAAATCCAATTCAAAAGCAGAAGAAAGAAGAAAGAAGAAGACTTAGTTACCTGCAGCACAGAGGATGTCCACGGCTTTGAGGGACGGGGCTTCGTCGGTGCTGACCAGGTCTCTTCCTGCTCTCTTCACCTTCTCCAGCTGCACCGAGCGCTCAGCCAGTTCATCCTGCAGCAGCTGACCACACACACACACACACACACACACACACACACACACACCACACAAACTCAATTTAAAACTCAGACAACGTTCATATTTTCCATTTCAACATTACGGGATTAAGTTACAGGACTGGATTTAAAGGGATAGTTCAGCTGGGAGAAGTTTCAGAGTCCTCCGTGGCTTCTCTGAGTTATGGGGTGGCTCCGCGCAGCAGTATTTGTCCATATAATGGTTGTGAATGGATACCACTTTTCTTCATCCGAAAAGACACACCAAAAAACATCCAAATATCTCCATAGTGCTCGTCTGTAATGTCCCTCTTGTATTGAAGCCCCGACATGAAAAATTGTTCCGAAAAAAATTAAATAAGTCTATATTTTAAGCTTGTTTGTAGCGGAAGCTCCCAGTGAATCCGGCGGTATTTGGATGTTTTTTAGTGTGTCTTTTTGGACGAAGAAAGTTGGTATCCATTGACAACCATTATATGGACAAATACTGCTGCGCTGAGCCCCCCTGTAACTCAGAGAAGCCACGGAGGACTCTGAAACTTCTCCCAGCCCTTAGTCGACATGAGGGGGAGGAGATAATGAGTGAAATCTGAATTTTGGGTGAACTACCCCTTTAAACGATGCAGCAGCTGACGGAGGTTTCACTGGTTTTACATGGTCGGTGTCTCGGTGTCTCACCTGGACTTGTCTGAGCGTGTTCTGCAGGTTCTGTGGGTCGGTGTCTCCGCTGGGCTTGGCGATGCTCTGGTTCTGTTCCTGCGTGCTGAGCCAGGAGTGCAGCGAGACGACCTCATCCTGGTGCTGCTGGTAGCGCTCCAACAGCCCCGACAGCCGGCCGCCCAACTCTGAGGACTGAAACACCCACACAGAGCCTCAGCAGACGGATCACAGACAGACAGACAGACAGACAACAACGACGTGACAGATAGAGAAACATCCTCTGGCAGCGGTGTAGACTAATGTTTTGTAGTGGGTAAACTGCTTTTTAGGTGGTAAACTGTTCATACTTGTATCACATAGACCGCTGGTTCTCAAACTTTTTTATATCAAGGACCCTAAAATTGACACAAATTAGACCACGGACCCCCATCGGACAAAACACCAGAAATACACAAACAATCAATGTACGTTTAAATTAAGCGTACATTTTTGAAAGATTATAGAGAAATTTCTGGAAAAAAAAGTGGTACAATTTCTCCAAAAAAGTTGAAACATTTCTAGAAAATAGTGGTAAAATTTCTCACAAAAAAATAAACAATAAAGTTTTAAAAAAAATTAGAAAAAAGTGGTATTTCTTTTTTTTTTTTTTTTTAGAAAAACCTTGTAAATTTTCTCAGAAAAAGTGGTCAAATTTCTTTAAAAAAAAAAGTCAAACAATAATAAAATAAAAAGTGGTAAATATAGTAAATAGTAAAACGTTTTTTTTTTTTTAATTGAGAAGAAACTGGTCAAATTAAAAAGTGGTAAAAAATATATATATAGAAAAATGTGGTCAAATTTCTTAAAACATTTCTTTAAAAAATAGTAAAAAGTAGAACAGAAAAATTGAGAAGAAACTGGTAAAATTTCTCAAAAAAAAGAAAAGAAAAAAAATAATAATTATAAAAAAAAATAATTTAAAATAATTTAAAAAGTGAGAAAAAAAAGTGGTAAAATTCTAGGAAAGAGTGGTAAAATTTCCAGAAAAAGTTGTTGACCCCCTTGAACCCTGTCAACCCTCCCACTTTGACATTTACTTTAGTTTAGTTTAGTTGTACTGGGTATACTGAAATATTTTTTCATTTTCAGTGGGTATACTACTGAGTATCACCTAGACTACACCGCTGTCCTCTGCTCTCTCTCACCTTGGTGTGCAGCGTGGTGTATCTGTGGTTGGCGTCCTGCAGCTTGTCCGTCACCAGCTGCTTGGTGCTTTCCAGAGCCGGGTCCGGACCGCCGAGCTGCTCCAGAGATCCCTGAACCGAGTCCAGGACCTTCTGCCCCGAGATGGAGACGAAGCGCAGGTCGGCCTTGTGGCAGATGACTTCCTCAGCGAGCTGGAAACACACAGATACAGAGTGATGTCAAGACACTGTAGATGGAAAAAATAAAACTACCCAGCAGCTCCGTGTGCACTGCAAAAACTCAAAATCTTTCCAAGAACTTGTCTTATTTCTTGTCAAAATGTCTAATTTCTAGTCTAAACTAAACTCTTTCCACTTGAAATAAGACTCATCACCTAAAAATGAACTTGTTTTTAGATCATTTTCACTTGTTTCAAACTAATTTTCACTTGAAATAAGTAGAAAAATCTGCCAGTGAAAGCAAGTTTTTTGGGGTTGTAATAAGGAAGAAAAACTTGCTCCACTATCAGATTTTTCTACTTATTACAAGTGAAAATCTGCTTGAAAGAAGTAAAAAGTGTCTAAAAACAAGCACTTTTTAATGTGATGAGTCTTATTTTAAGTAGAATGAGATTTGTTTTGACTAGAAATGACATTTTGAGTAGAAATAAGACAAATATTCTTGGTAAGATACTTGAGTTTTTGCAGTGTGAGTGTGAGACCAAGGGACTCTAACTCTTAATGAGGGAATTATTCCAAACTGCTTCTGTGGAGTTTTCCCAGAACTTGTGACGGAAAATTCGATCTTCCACGGATGATTAAAGGAAAAGAAAGAGAAACAGCTCCACAGATATCTGCTTTGAAATCTGGGCCCAGATGCAGAGAGACAGATTTTCTCAGCTCATTCACTTCACTTCACTTCACTTCATAGCAGCTGAGATTTAAACCAAAGTGACCTGTCAGCGCCACCTACAGGCAACAAGTGGAAGTGAATGAAAATACCAGTGTGTCTCCCCGAGCATGTACATGTATGTAGACGTGTATGTGATACTGTTTTGATTTTGTTTTGCTTTGTCTTGTTTTAAATTTGCACTTCTTTAATTGTTTGCACTATTATTGCATTGTATTATAATTGTTTAACTATTGTAAAGCACATTGAGTTTTCCCGGTGCATGAAATGCGCTTTATAAATAAAATTGAATTTAATTGAATTGAAATTAACTTTAATGGCAAAATAAAGAGTGCATGTGCAACACGTGCAAACTGTAGTATTGAAATGAAGAGTTCTGTGTGTTGGGATCGTTTTTCCCGCCATGGAGAGTTTGGCCACAAATGCAGCATGAAATGTGATCTGATGGATTCATAGGAAGGGGCAAAATAAAACATATTGTTGTTGGGCTGCAGCAAAGAAGACATGTGGAAAAGATGAAGATGACAAAAAGGCAGGCTGAGAATAAATGACAAACTGTTTTATAATGAAACTGCAGCAACTAAATGGAAAGTGCATGTTGGTTTGCACATTTGGAACATTAGAAAATCATCTTGCACAATTGTTTGCAGGTGATCGACTCTGCACATGAAAACTAAATGTTTGGTGTGACCTAACGGACCTTTCTGTGCTCGTCCAGCCTGCTCTTCAGTCCCTGTGCGTCGGTTTCTCCTTCCCCCAGGGAACGCAGCTCCTGTTCGCTCTGTTCCAGCCAGGCTCCCAGGCCGCCGTGCTCCTGGAGGAACTTGGTCAACTCGTCCTTCAGAGCCTCGGACTTCCTCAGACGATCCTGGAGGGAATCAAAACAGTTGGTCACCTATACAATACATTCATTCAAACGTTAGACTGGTGGAGTTACAAATACAATTATGGTTCAATGTGCGTCTTTTTTGGACATGAACACAATCCATTTTTCCATTTTTCCCAATAGTGCAAATATTTATCAGTCTGTAGATTTAACGAAAAGGTCATCTCCTTTCCATATTTTGGGTATTAGTCACAATATTGATCCAGTCTGACTCTGCTGGAGGTGTGGTCTGCAGCCAGCTTCCAGTTACGGTTTTCTTACTAGCTGCTATTAATATTTTATTTGGTATTTGGTATTTGGTATTTGTCTCGCCCCAATATATGGGGTGCAATATTACCCAGGTAGATTGTAGAAAAGGAGCTATTAATTTCATCACCAAAAATGTTTTGTACTACTTGCGTAATCTTTTGCCAATATGGCTGAATAGCTGGGCAGCTCCAGAATGTATGAAAGTTGTCCGCTAGCTGTTCACCACACTCTCTCCAGAGACCAGAACTAGTGGAAGTTGACTGTACAGAGCATACATATATATTCAACCACTCTGACCTGGCAGCTCTGCAGCTTGTCCTGGTGCTGGGCCTGCAGCTGGTCCAGAGCGGCTCGGAGACGCTGCTTCTCCTCGGGAGGAACCGTGGCGTCCGGCTGCTCCAGCAGGGACCGAGTGGTCTGAGAGATCTGCAGCAGCTGCGCCTGCTGAGCCTGGAGCTGCTGCAGCTCCGCCTGGTGCAGAGGGAAAAGCTCACAGCGTCAGAAGCTGCTAGTGGCAACAAGACATTCAAGGGGGTGGATCGGACTACACAAAGGCATAGCTCACAGTCGGCCATATTGGAACGGGCAACTTGCTCTGACTCTGGCTGCAGTTACAGTGCAGTAGATAGGTGATCCAGTCATCTTCACTAAAAAAACTATTCATAACTGTGAAAAATAAATCAGTATGTACAGTAGCTATTACTTTAACTATTTGCATAATGTCACTATAATGTTACTTTTACAAAAGAAAATACATGATTAAAATGATCCGTGATTCTAAATATGCTGCATCATAACTGCATAGACGTTCATAAAAAATCAAACCGTTTTGAAATCGGACAAAAACTGAGCAAGTTCTGGTCATTATAGCAGAACATGCACCATAGGCTTAATGCTCTGAGGGAGAGAGTTGCCCGTCCCACGATGGCTGCCGTACTGGCTACGCTGTGTCATTGGGCAGCAGCGGTGGGTGAGTCATCTAGTCTTCTTATATATATCTATGGAAGACATTGAAGTGAAAGGTGCACTATGTGAAAGATGAGGGGTCCTGACCTGCAGCGTCTCTGTGTGTGACGTGACGGCGCCCTCTGGCTGCGACAGCGACGTGTCTGCAACATCCTGAGCTGCAGACGGAGCCGCCGCTCTCCTGCCGCCTGGTTGGTTCAGAGACGACAGCTCACCGAGCAGAGAGTCGATCTGCCCCCGGGTCTCCTGCAGCTCCTCCTCCGCTTTAGCCTGCAGGACGGAGGAAGTTTATTACACAATAAAAAAACTGTTCTTACTGTAGATTTCTATCCTGCATCTTCTATCCTATCTCATTTCAAATTTTTTTCCAAATATTTTTATTGTCAAATTTCTTAACAGTTGAAGCAACATACAATTGTTACACCCCGGTCTGGGGGAACAGGGACACAACATACACATATATAATAATAATAAAAATAATAAAAATAAAAGAATAAAATAAAATAAAAAACTTGACCCAGAGTACACACAAAGAGGCTTAACATAATATCAGAGTTGAATGTCCACTTGAGTAAAGACAGATACTCTTTAGGGGGGTTAACTACAGTTTCAAGTAGTCCAGGATAGGTTACCGGATATCTTGTATATTTCTATATTGTTTGTTTTTTTTTCCAGCTCAACCTGGGTGTTTATTTTACTCTTTGTATAGTAGATTTTTTTAAATTTTGTTTGGAAAAGGTATTTTCCCTCAGAATCAACAGTACGAAAATACAAAATTGGTATTTACCATAGTCCCTTTCTTGTTTATGCAACCATTTATACAAACAGGTGAGCAACAAGAGTCAACGAAGGACACAGTTTGTGTGGTAAAGGGACAGTCCTCCTGATCCTTCATGAGCATCCATTGTCACTTTCCTGAGAACGTGTCCTTGTATATTCCTGTCTGGTATATTTCATATCTCTTTTTGATCCATGTCAAACCAGACATGGTGAAGCAGCATTTAGCTGTGATGCTGCACACAACTGGAACAAACTACCAGCAGAACTGAGATCAGCCCCAACTCTAAGCACTTTATTTGCTCTTGCTTTTAACTCTGTTTTTAGAGTTTTGTTTGTTTTTATTCTGTCTTATGCTTCTTTTTTTAATGTTTTGTCTTTATGTAAAGCACATTGAGTTGCCTTGGTATGAAATGTGCTATATAAATTAAGATGCCTTGTCTTGCCTTCTACATTGTTCTGTATTTTAATTGTGTTCTTATTTTCATGTAAGCGTCTTTGAGCATTTGTAAAAGCGCGTTATAAATAAAATGTACTATTATTTTGTCATCTTCCTCCTACCCTCTGTGTGTTCTGCTGGACCGTGGTGTTGATGGCCGTGTCGAGCTCCGACACCGAGGTGTTGGCCGACTCTGTGATGGCGCCGTACTGCTGCTTCAACCTGCTCAGAGTCTCCTGGAGCTTCTCCCTCTCCTCCGGGCTCAGACTCTCTCCGCGCTCGGCCAGCAGCTCCTCCACCGAGCGGATGGCCTCGGCCACGCCCTCTCTTCTACTCTGCAGCTCCTTCTGCACTTCCTGCAGAGAGAGAGACAGCACGACATCACAACAACATGAGATTTGGCTGATTCTATATGTGCAGATAGACTATGGTGTTCAAAAAGTAATGAATTGAAGACCTGTATAAATATTTTACAAGCCAAGAAAATGCCAAAGGAAATTGCAATCAGAAACTAGAAAAAGAAGCATTTCCAGCAGGAAATGCATGTGAATGCTGAAAGCAGCTGAACGCCATTGCTGAATGAGCTGAAGAAATTGTTGAAACAATGCTGAGTTAGCTGAAGAAACTGCTGAGGAAATGTTGAAAAAGGCTAAAGCTAAAACATAAAACTTGAAGGGTGAGAGATGAATGTCTTTCTATGGGCAGAAGAAAGAAAGAAAGAAAGAAAGAAAGAAAGAAAGAAAGAAAGAAAGAAAGAAAGAAAGAAAGAAGCAAATAGACAGAGAAAGGGAGTAGAGGAAAGAAAGAAGAAAAAGAGACAGAGAGGGGGATGATGGATAGAAAGTGGTAGATAGATAGAGATAGAGAGGGGTAGAAAGAAAGAAGTAAAAAGCCAGAGAGAGAGAGAGAAAGAAAAAAGAAAGAAAGAAAAAGACAAAGAGAGAGGGGTAGAAATAAAGAAAGAGAGAAGTAAAAAGACAGAGAAAGGGGGTAGAAGAAAGAAAGAAAGAAAGAAAGAAAGAAAAAAGAGACAGAGAGATTGGGTGATAGATATAGAGTGGGGTAGAAAAAAGAAAGAAAGAAAGAAAAAAGTAAAAGACAGAGAAAGGGGGTAGTATGCTTTCAGCATTCACACTAATTATGACAAAAGTAGCCAATGATTCTTGCAGAAAAATCAGCTTGAAATGCTGTTTTTTTTGTATTTTTTATTATGCTTGTTTTGTTGACTTCATGGTAAGACTACAGTATCGCTCAGTGACTGACAGATAAGTTGACAGTGACAGATTACTAGAATAATTAGATATCGAGTGAGGGGTAGGCAATATAAGATGTAAATTATTGTGCTGCCGTTTGGGGTAGTGCTGGAGTGGGAGATATAAGTAGACTCCAGGCTGCACAAAATAAGGCTGCAAGAATTATTCTTAGATGTCCAAATGATACTCCTATTGAAGAGTGATACAAAAAACTGGAGTGGTCGTATATCAGGGACATGACATGTTGTATGTATGTTTTTTGGTTTGTATTGTCTTTCTGTTATAATGTATTGTGTTTGTATTGTATTCTGTAATGTTTTTATGCTATGGACTCTTGGAAGAATAGCCCAACTGGGCTAAAAGAGATCCAAATAAAAAAACAAACAAAAAACCTTGAATAAGAAATGTTGTGATTTGCCATGATATTGTCAAATTGTGAAATTGCCTTGGCTGGAATAAATAAAAAGAAAGAGAGAAAGAAAGAGATGCAGATTTGTTCATTCATCCAGAGTCTCGTACCTTTAGTTTCTTCTGTTTCTCCTGCAGGACGTTCACGTCACCTGACTCTGCTCCCGCGCTCTGACTGGCCAATAAGCTGGCAGCTCCGGCCAACCACATGGTGAGGCCTTCGAGTTTCTGAGAGCACTCGGCTTTCTGCTGCTGCACCACCTGAGAGGAACGAGAGAGAAGAAAGAGGAGGAAGGATGGAGAGCAAAGAGCCAGAGGAGGAAGAACAATGTGAGGAAACCTGACACTGATGTGAGTTTCTGTTTATCCGTTTATAAAAAACAGCAAAAAAAAGTCTGTTTTCATCTAAAAACCTGTTTTTAAACACATTTGCACCTAAAACCAAAATCCCAAACTTTGAGCAGATTGTGTCCAGAGTTCACACACATACACACTCGCATAGGCAGACACACACACATATAATACCTTCACATCAACGTGTTGGTAAAAGCAACAACAAGAGAAATCATACAAATAGATATATAAATGTTGTTTTATTTCCTGTTTTTCCTCTTTCTCTTGTGTTCAGAGGAGAACAGAGGAAAAACAGTGAAGCGGCGCGACTGCTGCGTCTGTTATCAGATCTCAAAAGCCTTTTACCGCCGTGACACAAGCGATTTCCTTCAGTGGCAATCTGGAACAGCAAACAGGCAGACAGGTTAATAAACACACGTTATAGAGACATGCAGAGGAGCAAACCAGCATTAAAGGCCTGTTGTAGGAGTGAGAGAGCAGCAGTGTGTTCCTATGAGACAGTATGAGATGATGAGGGGGTTTGATGATGACGTGTGGGGGTTTCACTGTGGTGCAGGTTAGCTGGAGTGACTGAGATGTGGTGGAGAGCCGTGTTTTTCAACCACTGTGAGAGTTCGTCAGGTGTGCCGTGGAAAAGGATCAAATTTAACTGAATTGATTCAAACTAGGGATGCACATTTTGAATTTTTTTTTTTTCAGACCGATAACTGACGCACAAAAGCGATCAGAACCGTTAATGTAACTCTATTGGCGATTAAGGTGGGACACTACAGGTGAATAGGGGGAAAAAAAATTAACTAACAGATATCACCATGAAACTTCCCAAATTTATCACTAACATTAAGACAATTATTTTTTGTATTACAAGTTTTGTCAAATCGGATGTTTAAATATGTAAATGAGGCAATATCTAATGAAATATGCGCTATTTTGCATACATTTCCAGAACCTACATCTGAACAACGGATAAAGCTACTTTCAAAATTCTTGTTTTGTTCTATTGACATATTAGAGTCAGAAGTTTTTACAGAGGAGGATTTTGGATATCTCTTTTTATCACTCTGTAAATGAGAAAATACTGTCACCAGCCCTAGAAAAAAATCAAATTTCGCCCTGTTTTTAGGAATAAAACGTTGTATAAATCAGGCTGTGAATGATATATCAACAATCCCCTCTGTAAAGAATCGGTCAAAGTTCTTGTTATCGGTTAACAGTTAGTCGTGAGCATAAGTCCAAACAAATATTATTTAGTTCCTAAAAATCATTTGGCTTTGTTGAGCATCTGTGTCTGTAATACTGACTGTCTGGCAGAGTTGGCTAATAAAATAGGACTCTTTTATGTCAATGGGTGTAGAGGCAGAAGCCTGCACAATGACCATTACTGAGTCAGAACAAACTAACTACACTGTAAGAGACAATATTTGTATTATATTTACTAGGGGTGGGAGAAAAAATCGATTCACATAAATATCGCAATATCTTTTTTCACGATTTTTAAATCAAAAATCAAATTTTTTGGGGGGAATTTTTTTTTAATATTGTGCAATGTGCATTTGTTCGCCTTTTTTACATACAGAGAGTCCAGGTTTTGAAAAGGGTTTAAGTTCACTTTATAATGGAGTATGTTAGTTTATAGGCTCCTACAGTATTTGTGTGCAGATAAATGTTAAAAATGCTAAAACTAAAAATCGAGAGAATCTGCAATATCGTAGAATCGCAATTTAAATCGAATAGCCATCCAAAAAAATCGTACAAGAATCGAATCGGGAGAAAAGCGTATCGTCCCAGCCCTAATATTTACTGTATTAGGCTGCACTGTGTCGTTTTGTAACATTTTTGGTTAGTGGTGTGCGCGGGATTTCTTTAATGAACAAAATGTGCCGTGGCTCAAATGAGGTTGAAAAACACTGGTGTAGGGAAGCAGGACTAGTGAAGAGCAGGACAATTAAAGCTGTGATCATGATGAAGGATAAAGAAGCTAATCGCTGCATTAGTGAGAAGTCGCTCAGCGTTTTTTTCAAACCGATCGGACTCGATGGTCTTTTTTTGTTTCCAAACCTCTCTCTCCCTGGCACTCTGCCTGTCTCTGTCCTGCTGCTCCTCTCTGGCTCTTCTCTCCCTGCGCCTCCTCTCCTCCTCCCTCTCCCTCTGGGCGGAGAGGGCGTCGGCCCAGGCCTGGGCTCGGCCCGACGCGCGGTGGAAAGCTCTCTGCAGCTGCTGGAGCTGCCCCAGCAGCTGCCGGCTCTGCTCCGGGGCCAGGTCCGCCGCCCGCTCCGAGATGAACACCTGGATGTCCAAGGCCACGGTGTTGACCTCGTTGGAGCGAGCAGAGAGGGACGACTGCAGATCCTGGAGCAACAGAGATGACAGAGATGATCATAATGTTGCAAACATCCACAGCGGGGGTATTCGATTAAAATTCAGTGAGGTCCAGTTACTAAACTTTCGTCCAAACCTCATGAAGTCTAAATTGTGTCTTATAACCTACCCCCATGTCCATTACATAAAATCAGCAACATACATCTTCATATTTCTTCTCAATTTTCACCAACAAACATAGTGCACTTGTACAGTAAAGAACCATCTATTTGATCATAAATATGAATTCAAGGCCTGCATTTCAAGTTAAGGAAAACGAGACAGAAACCTCAGAATAAAATATATTAGAAAGTGCCTCTTTTAGAAAAAAGTGCAAGCTTTGAACAAGCCCTTTTCTCTTTAAAGGTCCAGTGTGTAATATTTGTCAAGGTTTAGGGGCTGTGTCCACCGGACGCGCTTTCAGCGCTGACAGCGCTCTCAGCGCTGCTTTCCCAGCGCTTAGCGCTTGTCACTACCCGATTTGCGACGCTACCCGATCTGTGACCGCCATCTTGGACAGCTGCCTACGGCAACTCCACTTGGACAAAGTTCATTTGGGCGCTGCCCGATTTGCGTACATGCTTAAAGTTCTGTGAATTTAAAATACGGTACTGTGAAAATGATTAAAAAATAAAATAAAATAAAATAAAAACCGCGGAGGTCCGTCATAAGACAGCCGCGGCAGACTCGTTTATTCAGTGAGTGTTGTGGTAGTTGTGATTGTTTGTGGTTGTCATGGTGATGAGGCCGGCGAGAAAAGAGGACAGTAAACATTAAAAGTCGCCTGTGTTCCTGTTTTCTGAGCATCAAGATCCAGACCACCACAACCAACCCTCAATTTACATTACTAATAAAGTATTTAAAAAAATAAATAAAAAGATAAACCGTCTCTGGCGACGCACATAGGGCAGTGATCCTAAGTCAATTCAACTAAGTTTGTCCAAGTGGAGTTGCCGTACGTGGCTGTCACAAAACGGGTAGCGTTGCAAATCGGGTAGCGACAACGCTCTCTCTCTCCCTCGTCAGAATGCCGCTGTTGCTAGGTTACAAAACGAGTCCTCTACTTCCGTGTTCCGGCCTTGTTTAATGTAAACACTACGAGTGTCAGAAATACACAACATCATTAGCGGCAGCTTTTGACATGGACCCTGAGGTCGGCCTACCTTCAGTACAAGTGTGGGTCATGATATAAACCGAGCCACGTCTCCGGTTGTGTTGCTGTCGGTAACGTATGTCCCGCCCCTTCTTGATTCTGATTGGTCAGTGCGGTGAAAAGTGACATTGACGAGCGCGGCGCTGTTCTAAAAGTTGAACAGATTTCAACTCGAAGCGCTCTGAGCGCCGCGACAAAAAGAAGCAAGCACCGAGGGCGTTTTACCGCCGAGGGCGCTGAGCGCTGTGAGCGCCCAACTCAATAGGGTTTGAATGGAAAGTAGACGCCCAGAGCGCTGAAAACGCATCTGGTGGACACGCCCCC
>NC_140917.1:2183900-2247463 GCF_045865225.1 Trachurus japonicus | reverse complement strand
TTAATGGCAAAATCCGAATATACTGCCAATGAATATATTTGTATAAGTGTATAACTATAAAATAAAATCTGTTTGGTTTTCATAGCCTTATAATTCTTCTTTTATATTTACATATAGCAAGGGTCTTGCTTAGAGAGTGTCGCCATCTTGCGCCGCCATGTTTGTACGGAATGGAAAATCCAGCCAACCAGACAGCACGTTTCAAGAGTTTCTATTCATAAATAAACAATTATTTAATTATTTAACAGATAAATAATAGAATCTGAATGCTAGATGTCACCGTTTTCCCCTCATTTTATACACTGGACCTTCAAATACACTTTTTTTTCTTAGGGTGTTTTCACACAGGCAGTGTTTAGGTCGGCCCAGTTGGACTTTGCGGTGCGTTTGGGTCAAAGTGGACACAACAGTTGCACCCTTGGGTCCACTGTCTATAGCTGCGACTGTCGTGAAAAAATAATACTCTAGGAGAATGATCTATTATCATTATTAATTTATCATTCGGTCACCAAATGTCTCAGTAAAGTTTCATGCGTGGCTCAGAGAACTTGCCCTGCAGAGATCCAGCTGCTGTGTGAGCTCATCACGATCGTCTTTCTCTGCTTTCTCCGATGTTTCCATCCCTGCCATCCCTCCATCCATCTGAGCCTCGGTCTCCTTCAGCCAGGACAGCAGACCGTCCACCTGTCCTCCCAGCGACTTCTGCTCAGCCATCACCGCCTCCTGAAACACAAGTCCACGCTAATGAACACAAACATCGAAACAACAAGGGAGTTTTCTGAACTAATCTTTAAAATCCGATCTAATCTAATCCACTTCTCCCTCTTCTGCAGTGTTTTCTTCTCTACCTTGTACGAGTCTCTGTGGTCGCGCAGACTTTGCAGGATTCCCTCAGAGAGCGCCGTGGCGGCCTCGTAGCCTCGGGCTAAGCTGCGTCCGTCCTTCTCCAGGGCCAACAGCAGCTGTGGAGGAACATCTTCAGGTCGGGGCTGCAGCAGCTGCTCGGCCGCCTCCACCTCCTTCGTGATCTCAGGCTCCAAGTCGCGCAGCTCAAGGTCCAGAGTCTGAGAGATTAGGATCAAAGAAAGCAAACAATTTCTCTTGATGCTGTTGAGTAACAGACTAAAATCCTCAAATCGGCTTCTTTGTTAGAAACCACATGCAGAAGTAAAACTGCAACAATAACTCAAGCAAATGGCAAGCGGATTTAACATTTAAAAGCTAAGTTTGACTCTCCGGAATTAACATTGTAGATATCAACA
Source organism: Trachurus japonicus (assembly GCF_045865225.1). Classification (NCBI taxonomy): domain Eukaryota; kingdom Metazoa; phylum Chordata; class Actinopteri; order Carangiformes; family Carangidae; genus Trachurus; species Trachurus japonicus. The sequence goes on along the minus strand of NC_140917.1, from coordinate 2,246,201 downwards.
ACGTCTTTCTGACTAGTCGCAATTACATTCGGAATAGTTGGATTTTTTATTCAAGATATCTGTAATTCAGTTTTGCCGAGTCAAAAAGAACATTTCAGATATCCGCAACTATATTCTTCCTATCCACAATTGTCATTTCAGATATCCACAACTACGTTCTTCCTAGGACAAATGACGTCACTGTAACCATTCATGTGTATGGGGTTTGTCATTACAGATATCTACAGTTCAGTTGCGGATATCCACTATGTGAATTACAGATATCTGTAACTGAATTACGACTAGTACTAATTCCAGTTTGAGATATCTACAATTTGATTTTGACTAGTCATAATTCCAGTTACAGATATCTACAACTTAATTTCGCCTATAGTCAAAACTTAATTTCAGATATCTGAACAGGGACATGTAGATATCTTTAATTGAGGTGAATTAAAGATATCTTGAACTGGAATTATGACTAGTCAGAATCAAATTGTAGATATCTCAAACTGGTATTAGTACTAGTCGTAATTCAGTTGCAGATATCCGTAATTCACATTGCGGATATCTGCAACTGAATTGTAGCTATCTGTAATGACAAACCCCATACACATGAATGGTTACAGTGACGTCATTTGTCCTAGGAAGAACCTAGTTGTGGATCTGAAATGACAATTGTGGATAGGAAGAATGTAGTTGCAGATATCTGAAATGTTCTTTTTGACTAGGCAAAACTGAATTACAGATATCTATAACACATATCCAGTCTGGCTTTTAAATGTTAAAATGGCTTGACATACAAGCATCAGCGCAGAAAATGGTCTGACCTCTGTCTGTCTGATGATGTCGTCCAGGGCGACGAGGCTGCGGCCGACCGACTGCTGCTGCTGCTGCTTCAGTCGGACCTCGAGGTGTCGCACCATGGAAACCAGGGCCACGATCCTCTGGTCGTGCTCCAAACACTCCTGACGCTTCAGAGAGGACTGAAGGAACAGGAACAGGAGCAAGAGCAGATGTAAGTGAGCTAAGACTTAAAGGGATAGTTCAACATTTTGGCAAATTGGCCCATTGCCATAATCACTATAGTCATAGCAGTAGGTTCGTTACCTTTAATTGTCGGTGCAAGCTCATGAGGCTCATGGGATTTCTTGGTTTCCCTCATCAAACTCATCAAATACACAATCCAACAACTCCACAACGCTCTGGTGGACAAGTTGTGAGCTGCACATTCACCACGCTATGAGATAATAACACAACGTTACCAGACAGAGTTGTTTTAGAGGGAAATACAGAGACTGCTTGATGAAAAACTGTCCCTGAAGGCAACGCGCATCAGCGGTTTTGCATGAATTTCCCTCTAAAACATTCATAGCGTGGTGAATGTGCAGGTCACAACTTGTCCACCAGAGCATTGTGGAGTTGTTGGATTGTGTATTTGATGAGTTTGATGAGGGAAACCAAGAAATCCCATGAGCCTCCGTAGCGTAGCTCAGAGCAGCTCACGGCTCTGCCCCGCCGCTCTAAAAATAGCTTGCACCGACAATTAAAGGTAACAAACCTACTGCTATGACTATAGGAATTATGGCAATGGGCCAATTTGCCAACATGTTGAACTATCCCCTTAATAACACACTGAAAAGAGAAGATGTTCCCAGATGTTCTCCTCATTCTTACCTTGCCAGTTGTGGATGTCGCCTCCTCTTTCTTTGACATGAGTCTTTGTCTCTCTCTGGTCTCGTCCTCTTCCTCTTCCTCCCCCCAGCTCTCAGTGGTCGTATCAGACTCTGGAACTCCGGCTGATTCAGACTCAGTTGAAGTTTCTTCTGGGTGCACAGCTGGCATCTCTGGAGACTCGAGTTTCTGCTGTTGTTGGTCTTTTGGGATTTCTGGTTCAGGAACATTGGTAGTTTCAATCTCCGGTGGTTTCTGTCCGGCTGTTTTATCTGGTTGTGTGTCCTGAGCCTCAGACTGAGCCTCAGGTTGGACGTCAATGGGAACGTCAATGGATTTGTCAATAGATTTGTCAATGGATTTGTCTCCACTTGTGGTTTTTGCATCTGGTTCCTCTGCAGCTTGTGTGGATTCCTCAGTGTGAAATCTTGGTTCCTCCATTGGAAGTCGTTGTTGCTCAGTGTCAGCTGCTTTAACAGGACTTGCAGGTGACTTCTCCATCTTGATTTCCTCATCACCAGTTGAAGTCTTGATGACGTCCTCGGTCGTCTGAGCATCGGCGTCTCTTTCCGTCCTCTGCTGCTCAGTCAAAGCTGAAACATCTGGAGCTGGTTTTTCCATTGTAGAAACGTCTTTTGTCGTCACCTCAGACTCCACTTTCTTATCAGCTGTTGACTTCTCCGTTTGGGGCTCAGGTTTCTCCGACACCTTTGGACCTTTGGACTTCTTCTTCTTGCTGCGTTTGCTTTGCTGAGGCTCTTTGGGCTTGACCGATGGAGCTGTCTCAACGTCTTTCTTTTCTTTCTCTTCCTTCCCAGAGCTCTTGATCTTTGCTGAAGGAGCCTGGAGTTTGGTCTCCTTCACAGAACTCTTCTCCACAGTTTCTCCATCTTCTTTCACCTTTGTCAGTTTCACTTCGTCCTCTTGGACACTCGGCTCCTCCTCGCTTTCTTTTGGAGAACCATTCAGTCTCTGAACGCCATCGTCATCATCATCTTTGACATCAGGGCTCTCCTGTCCGTCACCGGCAGCCGGCAGAGTTGTTCCTTGACTTTCCTTCTTCCCGACCTCTTTGCGAAGCGCCTGCAGCTCCTCGGCCGCCTGCTTCTCGCTCACACCTTTCTCAAACACCTTTTTCAGGATGCTCTCTTTGGCTTTCAGTACCAGCGCTGCTTTCTCAGTTTCTGGTAGAGTTGATTTCTGAGGTAATTCCTGCTCCTTGCCTTTCTTCACCTCCTGCATGCTCTCTTGTTGTTCTGGTTGTTGAGAGACACTGTCTTTCTTTTCAACTTCCTCTTTCTGCTCCTCTCTTTTTGCTTTCTCTTCCTTATCACTTTTCTCTACATCCTTAGAAAACACTACATCCTTTTGTGGCTCAATCGTTTGTTCTGTGAACTCCACAGTGGTTGGAACTGAGTCCTCTCCCTGTTTTAACAGATCTTTCTTAGCCTCAGTTTTCCTGTCAATCTTCTCTTCTCTTTCTCCGTCGGGACGGCCGAGGGAAGCTGTCTCCCCTTCGATCTGTGATTTCTCAAATTTATCTTGTGATGCAAACTCATCTGGAGCTGCATCTGTAGCCTCAGGCTGCCTCTGGACATCTGCCTCGGCTTGGTCAACTTCAGATGGACGTTTTGTGTCTGCAGGTTGTGTTTCACTCTCTGCCTCTTTACCCTTTCCTTTCTTTTTATTCCTCCTCTTTTTCTTGCTTTTGCTTTCGGTCTCTTTTGATTGAACGGTCAGTGATTGGTCTGACTGCTCGGCATCAGTGCTCGATTTGATCTCTGTCTTTGAAGGTTCCTCCGCTGCTTCACCTCGACCATCTAAACCATCATCTTTCTGTGCTGCCACATCTCTCTTTTTATATTCCTCCTCACTCAGTTTTGACAATTCACTGCTGTCTTTGCTTTCACCTTCCTTTCTGATATCTGCTGCCTGAGGAGGACCCATCGGTTTTTCACCTACAGGATCTTGGTGAACCACTGATGCGCTTTCAACAACCTTCTCCCAAACCTCCACGGGTTCCCTATCAGACTTCTCGGTAGCAGCTTCTACCTGAGAGTCTTTGTCAATTTCATGGACGGCTGCATCCACCGATTCTTCGACTGAATCCCTCTCCTTTAGTTTCTCATCAAGCCAAATCTCACCAAGCTCTTGTTTCATAAGCATCTCACTGGTTTCTGTCTGTGGCTCTATCTCCTCTATGGCTTGCTGAATTCTCTTCTCAACATTGGCTGCAAAACTACACAGGAGGTCCATGGACTGGTCTGGTTCGGTTACAGACACCGGCTCCTCTGCTCTGTCCTCTTCTGTGGTAGCGTCATAGAAAGGCGACTCTGATGGTCGATCTACGGACGTTGATGTCCTTGCATCGTCCTGTGTGACTCCTAAACCTTTCTCTGACAGTGGAGAACTTGAAGACACCTCAGTGCTGTATGGACTATCAGGGCAGGTCACAGACATTACGATAGAGGGGCTGTAAGTACTGGTTGACGAGGCCACAGGTGTGGAACTATCTCTGTCACCCTCAACTTTGTCCTGAATCTCTGAAACTGTGTCTCTGGAGATGAGTCCCTCTGCAACGGCATCATCGAGACTAGAGACTCGTTGTCCGGTTGCAGGATCAACTAGGCCTCCTTTCATCATCTGGTTGGTGGCTATGACCTTGACCATGTCATCTGCAACCAGACCTCTGCTACAGGCTTCAGAGAGGGGAAGCCTCTCTCCAGTCCTGATATCGATGATGCCTCCACTATCTGCCTGGCTCTGGAGGAGCCTCAGTGCAGGAACTGGGTCGACTTGCTTTAATGCGACAGCTTCAGGAAGTGTCAAACTGTCTCCTGTCTGCTCACTCTGAACGCCTCTGAATGGTTTCACCTCCAAGAAACGTTTACCCGTTTCAATGTCTATCTTACCCTGGTTCACAAGTTCTGAATAGGGCACAATTCGGGCAGTTTGAGGGTCTAATGTCCCTTGTGTCACTGTGGGAGAAGCCATGATCTCATCGGCCACGTCCTCATCCAGAAGACCTTTAGAAACGGCCTCTGTTAATGTGAGTTTATCTCCAGAGTCGGGGTCTGAAACGGCTCCCGTCGACGCCTGGAGAACAACAGCGTCTGGGTGAGACGTAGGACTGACTTTCCCTTGGTAGACCCACTCCAGCTCCTCCAGACCCGGCGCGTCAGACCGATCCACTAATCCTCTATCTACAGCATCAGAGACTGGAAGCCTCATTCCTGAAGCGTGATGTATTATCCCACCCTCGGCCACCTGCCGTGCCAACACCTGATAGGCCTCCTCTGACTTAATGAACCCTTTCTGGATGGCTTGCTCCAGAGGAACCGGAGACTTAGTTTCTGGGTCAATGACGCCTTCCATCTGCAGCTGTAAACTGGCCTTCCTGAAGGCTGTTGCTGAATCTGTATCTTTTCCTTTGCACGCCTTCTCTAGTGCCACTAGATCTTCTTTCTGATCCTCCTCAATCAGCCCCAGGTTTGCTGCCAGAGTGACCGAGACTTTCTTGTCCCTACGGATGTCGACGATCCCTCCAGACGCCACCTGAGCTTCTAGAAGTCGAGCGGCGGTGTTGGGGTCGATCAACCCGGCCTGAGCTGCCTCCTTCACCCCGTGGATCTGCTTCTTCTCTGTGTCGACAACCCCCGAGAGAGTTTTATCTGCCTTCAAGACACTCCACATCAGCTCTTCATCTAACAGACCCTCCTGCATCACATCCTCCATGCTAGGCGACTCACCGGTTCGGGCATCTAGGAAACCCCCGAACAGACCTGCCTGAGCCATTAGTTTAACTGCAGTGTGTCCGGGGAGGACGCCCTGAGCCACCGCCTCATCTGGAAGCAGCTTTTCTCCATCCTCCGACATCAGTCCTCCCTGTCTTAGCTCGAGCACTAAACTCGCCAATTCAGCCTCCTCCTCCCCTCTCTCCTCCTCCTCCTCTGCTGATTCAGGAACATCAACCTGAGGTTCAGTAATCTTTCTGTCAGTTTCTATCACAGGAGCCTCTTCATATTTTACATATTTTCGTTCGTCAGACTCTGTGAGATGAATATCCTCATTTAGTGGGACGGGTTCTTTCACCGTCGTCTCTGCCACGTCCTCTTGTACTCTAACTGTTTCTGTATCTACTGTTGTAGTCATGACACTGGTCTCTGGACCATCACTGTCTCTGGGTTTGGATTCAGTTCCTACCAGCTCCTCTGGACCTTTTTCTGAAGCCATTAAACTTTCATCAATTGAGGTGTCTTTCTTTTTAGCTTCTTCTACACTGATTTCATCTTCAGCTGCAAAGGCTACATCACTTTCTTCAATCACTGTTGGTTTCTCCAACAATCCACTGACATTATCTCCATCATACCTTTCTTCTTGTCTATCTGTAGCAAAGATCTCGACATCCTCACTTGGTGCGACTCCTTTGAAACTTTCTTTTTCTACTTCTTTAGCACTCACTCCTTTCTTGGTCAGACTAATGTCTCTCAACATTTCCACCTTCTGTTCATCTGTAGCTGAATCGCTGAGAGGCTCAACCTCTCGACCTGGTTCAGAAGCTTTGACCAAGTCCAGGAGCTCAGAGTCCAGCAGCACCAGCCGTTTCCCAGAATGAGCGTCCACATAGCTGTGGGTCATGAGGTGAAACAGCAGCTTGTGCTTTGCTTGTTCCTCAGGATCCATTCCTTCTGCTGGCGTTGCATCCAACATGAGGCCTGCAGACGATGGTGACGATGATGATGATGGGGGTGGAGAAGACGGAGGTGGAGAGGAGCTGGTGGAGCTCCAACTCAAGCGGTTCAGAGACGGGGTACCAGACTGATTCATGTTGGGCAGAACATCGGGGATGTGGGTGTCTTTGAGGAACCGGACCACACTGGGCTCCAGGACCTCCTCAGCCGCCTGGTTCAGGGGCAGCACCCGGGTGGTTTCTGGGTCGTACAAAGCCCCGATAGCGTGCCGCTGTCGGAGGATGTTCCTGGCCAGTTCCCCTGAGATCACTCCTTGTTGGAGAGCCTCAGCGACGGGCAGGAGTTCTCCAGATTCGGGCCAGAGCAGTCCCATGAAAGCCCAAAGAGACTCGAGGACCAACAGAGCCAAACGAGAGGACAGAAGGTCTCTGCGGATGCTTTCCTCCACGTCCACTCGTTCTCCACTCAGAGGATCTAGGATGCCGCCGTTCTGCAGCTGACGCGCCAACATGGCACAGGCTAGATCCTGGTCCATGAGCCCGTGACGGACGGCCTCGTCGACCGTCAGCCGGTGGCCAGAGCGAGGGTCAGCGATGCCACCGGCGAAGAGCTGAGCTTCGAGAAGTCGGACCGTCACTTTCCGGTCAATCAGACCTTCCTGGACGGCGCGGAAGATGCCGACTTTCCTTCCAGAGCGGAGGCAGACGGTTCCTCCGGGTTGCTGTTTGACGGGGAAGAGGAGGAAGCCGGACTCGTCGTCGAATACGCATCGCTGCTGCAGCTCGTTCAGGTTCAGCTTCTCAGCCGTGTTTGGATCGATCAGCTCCCGGCGCTGCAGCCGGGACTGGAGCATGGAGACGGTTCTGGGAGTCAAAAGCTTCATGTCCTCCGCTTGTTCCAGACTCAGCATTTTCCCTGTCGAGGCCCTCAGGCCTCCGGTGTGGATCTGCAGCTCCAGGATACGGAGTGCCACCTCCTCTTTGATGAGCCCGGACTGCATGGCCGTCGCCACTGGCAACAGATCACCAGCAGGTTTTGTATTTCCCACCACCAGCAGGGCGCTCTCCAGCTCCCGGAGCGACTCTCTGCCGTGGGCGTCGACGAGGCCTCGAGCCAGACCTTGTTCCAGAGAGAGCGTGAGGGGGGAGTCGGGCTGGACGAGCCCCCCCAGAACGAGCTGAGCCTCCAGGAGGACGCGGCAGCTGTCCTGGTCAATGAGACCTCGTCGGGCCGCTTGGAAAACCGGGAACGTTTCCACTGTTCCCAGGTCGATCACTCCGGAGATGGCAGTTTGGTTCTACAACAAGAAAGAAAACAAAACTTCAGTTGATGTTTATCCTGGTTTCAATGTGAAACAGAGCTAAATGTTACTATTGATTATTTGATACTATATTATTAAGAGAATATTAAAGGCAGAACTAGATGGTAGAATCGGGAAAAGAAGAAATCCACAACCACAGAAACGATTAATACAATTTTCTGTATTTCTCCATGTTAGGAATTTGATTCTTTATTTCCCATATTTTAATTCTTTCATATCAAACAGCGCTTCTATACTTACCACTGCTAAACTAGGCTAAAACAAGCACTAAGCATGCAACGAAGCAACAGGAAACAAAAAGAAGCTCTAGGTAGAGGAAAGCAAACACACAGGAATTCAGAAGAAAAAGAAGAAAGGAAGAAAATGTCTAAATGAGGAAAAAATAAACAAAACAAACTTACTTGCAACAACGGTAAGAGAGAAAGCGAGCGCCACTTACCGTACGGGCTCGTCCCGTGGCACACACACTTAACGGGCCAGCGTTTGGCTCGGCAGAGCGAGGCGCGACAGGTGAGAAGCTGGTTGTTAGCATTCTGCATGCCGCTCTTCATTCTGACCCTGACCTCAGGAAATCCAACTATCGATCCATCAACACCTCTTACCTCTGAGTTATTTATACCTCAACAACAACACACACCATTTTATAGGTGTGTTTAAACTGCTCTGAATTACAGATTTCTTTATTGTGAGACACTTAATGATTCCCATTAAAAACTAACTGAACTGAGAACAGATTCTTTCCTCTCTCTGACCCTCAGCTCAGAGCTCGACGTCCACCTTCCGCCTCTCTCCTCTGGTTGCTGTTAGTGGTTTCCAAGCAAAATGCTGGTTTAAAATTTCACACATTAATAGAATGCATTAGGACAAACACAACATAAGAGTATCACTCTCACACATACACACACATACGCACACACTGTGATCTGGACACAACATGCTCAAACGGTGAAGTGGTTTTTTTGTTGTTGGTTTTTTTGCGTAGCTGGCCTCTGGTGCGTTCAGACGTTTTGAAAACCAAACTTCTAAACCTCAGTGAGTTTTTGCTTTCTAAGTTTTAGTCACACAACAAACCCCTGAAAAACATTATATATGATATATGATATGATATAATATAATATAATATAACATTCACATAAAGAAGAAATCATCACGAAACCTGAAACTCGCAGACACATTCAGGAAAACGACAAAGTGGAGCTGGCTGTGAATGTACGTGAATGTTCGTATGGGATCAAATATATGAGCAGTAAAATAAATAAATGTGTTGACTTTATGTAGTGGGCGCTACATAAATAAAAAAATAAACATAAAATGACGCTAAAGTGCAGCTACGGAGATGAAAATGTGGATGTGCAACATTATGAAATACTTAATTCATCATTTATCAATCTTAATTCTTCCTACATCGACTGTAATTAGTCTGTAATTCATAAAGACAGTTATAAATGTTAAATAAACACCGGATTAATGAGCTCATCTGTAATGAAACATCACATCTGTAATAAAATATCATCATTTATGAATGATCCAATGAATCCATCATTTATTACACATTATAGATGAGCTTATTCATCCATTTATACTTGTGTTTATAATTTACAGATTAATTAGTGTCAGTGTAGGAGCAGTGCTTTATAAATAATGATGAATTAACTCATGTTTAATATGGTGTTTTGTGTCAAACTGTCACTTATAACTATGTTTTTTCTACTTGAAGCTTCGACCTCGCTGCTCTACAGTACTGCGGCACCATGACGGCCGTGTATTAACTGTTAGCAGCTCAGCAGATGTGTTTTCTGATGATGATGATGATGATGATGATAATGACGACGGTGGTGATGATGATGATGATGATGATGCATTGAGTGATAATAACTAAAACTAAAAAGGTGTGAGGGTGGGGGGGGTTAATGACATGACTGCAACCAACGTGAGAGTGGGTCACTCCATGCTGAGGCCCGGTTCAGACGGCGCCACCCTGTCGGTCCGCAGGTTGTCATGACAACGTGTTTCAAGACTTCGTTTGGTGACAAATAGAAAATGAAAATGATTTTATTTTTTGGGTCATGCTTGTGATCACTCGTCTGAACCGGGTCTGGGATGTGTTTTTTTTGTTAAAACCAAACCAAGTCAATGAGTCAGTGAGATTCATCATCAACAGTGAAGATGTTTGTCAAAAATGCTCCTTTTTGTGAACACACAACATGCTGTAAAAAAAAAAAAACACACACACACAGACACACACACATACACACACTCGCTGGCCCACACATACGCGCGCAAACACACTAACACACGCGCGTGACCTCTCGCTGAGCTTTGCAAGCGTTTTCGGACTCAAAGCGACATTGTGTGTAAAAAAAAAATAAAAAAAAATAAAAAGTTCCTTCACAGTTTTGTCGAAAAGCTCGCGACAAAGAATGAAATGAAAACACAAACACAACATTTTTGTGTCATCGACCTCTAGAACCTGTTGCACCTCCTCTACCTCCTCCTCCTCCTCCTCCTCCTCCTTTACCTTTCTCTCCTCCTCTTTGGCGAGTTGCTGCTCCAGCTGCTGCAGCTGTTGGCTGGAGCTGTCGCACATCTGGTTGTAGGTGGACGTGAGCTCGTCCAGCTGAGCCTCCACCTGAGACCGCTCCTCCGGGGACAACCTGGAGAGGAGGAGGAGGAGGAGGAGGAGGAGGAGGAGGAGGAGGAAGAGGAGGAAGAGTAGGAAGAGAGGAAGAAGAGGAGGAGGAGGTGCATCAATTTTTAATTTTTTGTAACTGAGAATTCCCATCGTTGGTATTACATCTGCCACTGTTGCCACTTTCATGTTTTACCTATTATTACTTTATTTATTACTATCAATGCTATGAATAATCATGCTGCTATGAGCACTGTGCACTTTGCCTACCTCATACATGTTGTTGTCTAAATGTTGTCCATTGTCTAACTGTGTCTGTTTATGCCTCATCTTTATATAGTAGCTTGTATTCTGTGTATTTTATCACTTTTATGTTATGTTTAGGGACTACAGATGGAAATTAGCTGGGAGCTAAATCTGGTGCAACCATCTTTTCATTTTTTTTCCTTTAAATGATTAATGTAATTGCACACTGTCCCTTATTAAACTAATAAACTAAACTAAACTATGTGTTTAATGTCGGGTGGTGTTAGAGTTTGATATACAGTAAAGGTTAGATTAATTATATTATATTAATTATAAAGGTATTCATTTTCTATATATATATATATATATTCTTATATTTTCTGTTACTACTGACAGTACATTTAATCAAACAAAGGAATAAAAAGCTCAATAATAAATACAAATCAATTAAAAAGCAATATTTGTAGATAGATAAATACCATAAAATATACTTAAAAATAATAATAAAATAAGCTTAAGTAAAATATTTACATTCTAGTCATGAATGGAGAAGTGTTTGAGACCAAATTAATTGAATTAAATTCATTTTCATTCAAGTTTTCCAGACTGGTTTGTTAATATTATTGACTTTGTAGAAGAATAAATAGATGAGTGAACACTTTTCTGATAGAAAAACAGCTGAAAGCATTGTGTATAGTGTGTAGTACAGTGTACTAGTGTGTATTGTATATAGTGTGTAGTATAGTGTGTGTTAACTCACTTGCTGGCCTGTTTGGACAGCAGGAACACCTGTGTGCTCCTGATGGCTTCGGCCACTTCATCCTTCTTGGCCGCCAGTTGTTCACTGATGGCCTGAACAACACACACACACACACACACACACACATATTAACAACACACTCGATGCACTAATTAACTAATTACACATCATCTATGTGATTCTGTGTATTAATTAAAGTGTGTGTTGTACCTGTTGAGCCGCCAGCGAGGACTCGGCGCTCCGGCCGGCGCTGCGGCCCTTCAGGCCCTGAACCCAGCCCAGCAGATCTGAGACCTGTCCCACCCGCGCCTGCTTCTCCTCCTCCACCTCTTTCTGCACAGACAAGAGGAAAAAACATGTTTAACAAGAATAAACTCACTGTTTTATACACCTGTTAATGCCAGAAAAATATAAAAAATTAAACTTTCAGGTGTCATTACGGAAAATGTTGTGTTGAAAGATGATAGATACATATTGAAAATTACAGTATGTTAGCAGCCTGTAAAAAGGCAATTACAAGAAAATGGTACAAGACAGACAGACCCACCGTCACAGGAAGATTGGTTGAAAGTTATGGACGAAATACATATTATGGAACAACTGACTTATAAAATAAGGACTCAAGAGGATCAATGCTGCCGGAAGTGGGAGAAATGGACTGAATACATAAAAACGACAGGACAAGGACCATCACATTGACATTGAAAAAGGATCAAACTAGAAGCAAAGTAGAAGCATGGTGGTCCAACATGTTCTTTTTTTACATTTTTGTTTTTTTTATTTGTTTTCCCCCTTGTATAATGTTTATGCTCTGCTAAAGAAAAACAATAAAAAGAAAGTATCAAAAAAAAATAAAAAATGAAACTTTCAGATGGTGATTTTTATTGTGACACAAATTCCCACCTCTTCTTCTTCTAGTCTCCTCAGTGCATCGCTGATGTACTTCACATGTTGGGTTGTCAAGGTGACCAAGGCCGTGTAGCGTGTGCGCAAGTCCATAAACTGCAGAGACACAAAGAGTTACACAACTTGGTTTTAACAACTCCTTTTACCCTGGAATGGGATTGTGGCAACAGAGGGCCGTGTAATTCTTTTTAGTCAGTTTTTTGCGTTTTTGTCCTCCTTTCGTGTTGTTTTGTAGTTATACAATGATTGCACAGAGTTAAGTTTGTTCACACAACTATGAATTATATTTTTTTTTTTTGACTTTTGTGGAAAAAACGAACAGCAACACAAGATTTACTGTAATTGGACGACAGGTGGTTTAAACCTGCTCGTCTCTATCATAACAACGACCTCACTGCAAACGCTGGAATTGTGTTTTGTCATTAACAGACAGTAATAGACCATGATATATAGAATAACAGACACACAGGTTAACAGTGTGTGGGTGTGTGTGTGTGTGTGTGTATGTGTGTGTGTGTGTGTGTTACCTCCTGAGTGATGGCGTCAGAGGAAGAGTGCATCCTCCTCCTCTTCACCGTCGACTTGTGCGTCGACTCTACGAAGGCTCTGTACGTCATCAGCTGCAGCTCGTAGTCCTGGGCAACAACAGCGACGCAGAGAGTTGGTTTAGTTTCATTTCAAACTGAATATTATTTAAAATATTTTCTTATCAAGTATTTTATTGATAAACTGTAAAATAAAAAACCTTTGACACTCTGAAGAATAAACATAAAGAGAGGTTTGTGTCTCACCTTGACGGAGGTGCAGTACTGTTTGGAGTGAGTCTGACACTCGTCCAGTTTGGTTTGATTCTGTTCAATCTCAGCTACTAACGCCTGGGAAGGAAAAAAATCAATAATCAATCATATCGATCAGATCCAAAGAGCAGAATCCAGTTTTGTTTTTCCACCATTTGATTAAAAAAAAAAAAAAAAATCAATGTTTCTGTCACGAATAATAAGAATAGGAGTAATCCACAAGGCAGGTAATAGAGAGCCCTCAAATAGATTTTTTATTTCTGCACGTTTGTTGAAAATGGCCGATATAATAGAATTACAGACCCTAAAAATAATGTTTAAAGCAAAGAACAGATCACTACCAGAACATTTACAAAGCTTGTTTAAATTGGAGGAAGGGGGCAACAGACTGAAGCTGGATTTTAAACATACATTTGCAAGGTTAAGCTTAAAACAAATGTGTATTTCTGTTGCAGGTGTAAAAGTAGCTATGGCATTCACAAAGCAAGGAATTGAAAAGTTGTTCAAGTATGTCTCAGTTTAAGAAAATGTTTAAAAAAGAAAAGATAAGTATCTACAAAAAAGAAGAAGGAGAAAGAGAAAAAGAAGGGAAAAAAAGAAAAAGATAAGATAGATGAGTAGTGTTTACCGTTATTCTATTTTTTATTTTTTTTGTCATTACTATGTTTCATCATCTTTAATATTTTGAAACAGAGAATAATATTGGTGTTAAAGTAAGCCAATGAAATTATAACAACAGAGAGGAGCAGGTACTATAAGTTTTTTCTTCATCCTGCTCCTTTTCATTCATGGTGAAAATGTGTATACAATGTATATGTGCAACTATGTGAGAATGTACAGACCATGAATGAAACAAATCAAAAATGAAATGAAATGAAATTAAATGAAATGAATGTCTGATCGATGGGTGTGTTGATCGGGGTGATTGATGGGGGGTATTGATGGGCGGGGCCTCACCGTCTGCTGGGCCAGCTGCTCAGACAGAGCTTTGCTGTCGTTCTGCCCTGGCTGTGTGTTTTCTTGTCTCTCCGTCGTCTCTTCGATCCACTGGATCAGAGCCGAGTGTCCGTCCCTGTAGAGCTGCAGCGCCGAGCCCACTGACTCCAGGTCAGCTCGCCTGCAACACCGCCACACAGAAACATTCATTCATATTTTATTATTACTTATTTATTTTATTTACAGTATTTTCTTTAAATTGAATTAATTAGAATTTAAACAGGACATTTTACAGACATATGATGAATAATTCTTGAATAAAATAGCATGCATTTGAACAGTTCATTCTCAATTCATCCTAAATGGCACTAGCAATGAACTGCTCTTAACTTTTTTTTATTTTTCCCCTCTCTTTATTTATTTATTTATTTTATGTTTAATTGTGTTCTAACTGTTTCCTTATTTTTTTTAACAGAGTATTTAACTGTGTTTTTAATGAAATATGTATTTCTCTTACGGTGAGCTGAAGGCAATTTTCCACGATGGTGGACGATAAAGTTTTATTGTATTGTATTGTATTGTATTGTATGAGGATTCAAATCAATTGTGATAATCATAACAAAAAAATATGAATTAATTGAAAGATAAATACAAAATCTAACTGACTTCTTTAGACAAAAAAAAACATAAACTGCTGACATGGATTTATAGTTTGTTACTAACTGAAGAGACTCAAAGTGACATAAAATATCAATTAGAAACTATTTAAATGAGAAAAAGACTCAGGATATTTCATCTTATGAATATGAAACTTCCCCAGTAAAATAAAAAAGTTAAGAATTTTGCATCTAACAAAATCTAACCGACTTCTTTAGACATGGATTTATAGTTTGTTACTAACTAAAGAGACTCAAAGTGACTTACGGTGAGCCAAAGGCAATTTTCCACGATGGTGGACAATAAAGTTTTATTGTATTGTATTGTATTGTATTGGATGAGGATTAAAATCAATTGTGATAATCATAACAAAAAAATATTAATTAATTGAAAGATAAACACAAAATCTAACCGACTTCTTTAGACATTAATTTATAGTTTGTTACCAACTGAAGAGACTCAAAGTGACATAAAATATCAATTAAGAACAAGGCCTATTTCAAAATTATGCATTGTTGCTAAAATATTGGAAAAAATAATCAGTGAACAACTAAAAGATTTTTTAGACTCAAATAGTATTTTAAATAACTTCCAATCTGGCTTCAGGAAGCAACACAGCACGGTCACGGCTGCCCTGAAAGTTTTTAATGATTTAATTGAAGCACTTGATCTTAAAAAAGTATGTGTTGCCCTTTTTATCGATCTCTCTAAAGCTTTCGACACAGTTGATCACAAGATATTGATCAAAATCTTGAGAAAAATTGGCATTTCTAACCAGGCTTCCACCTGGTTTGCTGATTACCTGTCTAACAGGACTCAGGCAGTCCAGTTAGCCAATGTCACATCATCCTCACTCGAGATCACTAAAGGTGTGCCCCATGGGTCGGTCCTTGGACCTATTTTATTTTCTATTTATATAAATGATCTCTGTGTCAATTTGTCAAATGCTGCTTACCACTTTTATGCTGACGACACTGTCATTTATTGTTGTGCGTCCTCTGTTGTGCATGCATATGAGCTGTTACAGTCTGCTTTTAATGTTGTACAGGCCCGACTACAAAGTCTCAAACTGGTTTTAAACACCAGCAAATCAAAAATAATGGTCTTCTCAAAAGCTACCTACTCAACTGAAAACTTACCCTCTGTAATAACTGCTCAAGGAAACCCATTCGAGGTTGTTACTAAGTATAAATACTTAGGTTTCCTCCTAGATACGGAGCTTTCGTTTAAATTGCACATTGATAACTTGGTAAAAAAACTCAGGCTAAAGCTTGGCTTCTTTTATAGAAATCGTGTGTGTTTCTCTCTGCGTGTGCGTAAATTGCTTGTGTCGTCAACTTTCCTACCAGTAGTTGACTATGGAGATGTGTTGTACATGTGTGCTTCGTCCAAAAGCCTAGCAGCTTTGGACACTGTATATCACAGTGCATTAAGGTTCTTCACTGGCTGTGGTCGTCTCACTCATCACTGTCAGCTCTACTCGAAGTCCGGGTGGCCATCTCTGAGCACCCGGAGAGAAACTCATTGGTTGCTTATGATCTATAAGGCTCTCCTTGGTATGGTTCCTCCCTACCTCTGTTCACTCCTCCGTCGAACAGAAAATCGATACGCCTTAAGGTCCAGTGATATCTATTGTTTGAGCATTTCTAGAGTGCGGACCGAATTAGGGAAAAAAGCGTTCAGTTATGCCGCTCCATTAACATGGAACAACCTCCAGGCCGAACTGAAATTGTCTGAACTTGTATCTCTTGGTGTTTTTCGACACTTCTTAAAGGTCCGACAACAAAAATCATTTGAGCGGTGCCTTTGCTGACCAACCTTGTCACCTTGACCTCCTGCTCCCTGCACTTTTTGTTTTAACCTCCATTGTAACATGGCCCTATTTAATATAATGTAATACTGTAATGTATATTGTTGTATATTGTATTTTGTAATTTATAATGTTGACGACGTGTGCTGCTGCCCTCTTGGCCAGGTCGCCCTTGAAAATGAGATCTCGATCTCAACGGGTCTTTTACCTGGTTAAATAAAGGCTAAATAAAATAAAATAAAAAAATTTAAATGAGAAAAAGACTCAGGATATTTCATCTTATGAATATGAAACTTCCCCAGTAAAATAAAAAAGTTAAGAATTTTGCATGAAATATGTGAAAAAGACATTTAATCCACAGAGAAGTGGAGCATGAGTTTCATTTCTCATATCTGTAAATGAGGTTTTCAATGAATCTGTTGTGATAAATGTCTCTAAATAATCGGATCACATGACGCTCTCACTCTTCCTCACTCTGGTCTCTAAACGTATTAATCCTCCTCCTCCTCACCGTGTCTCCATCTGTCTGCGGACCCCGGTCCACCTCTCCGTCATCTGATTGGCTCTCTCCTGGTACAGCTCCAGCTCGGGGCTGCGGTCCGGGTGCAGCCGGCTGAGCTGAGCCCCCGCCCCCTTGGCCCGCTGCACGGCCGCCTGCAGAGACTGGAAGATGTCGTCCTGCTCGCCGAGCTCCGCCTGCCACTTCTGGACCGAGACGAGACAGGAAGCAGAAGGAGGAGGATGAAGAGAGAGGCGATGCACTGCAAAAACTCAAAATCTTTCCAAGAATATTTGTCTTATTTCTTGTCAAAATGTCTCATTTCTAGTCAAAACTAATCTCTTTCCACTTTAAATAAGACTCATCACCCAAAAATTAACTTGTTTTTAGATCATTTTCACTTGTTTTAAACAAATTTTCACTTGAAATAAGTAGAAAAATCTGCCAGTGTAAGCAAGTTTTTTTGTGCTTGAAGAAGAAAGTTGATTCACTATCAGATTTTTCTACTTATTTCAAGTGAAAATCTGCTTGAAAGAAGTAAAAAAGTGTCTAAAAACAAGCTAATTTTTATGTGATGAGTCTTATTTTAAGTAGAATGAGATTTGTTTTGACTAGAAATGACATTTTGACTAGAAATAAGACAAATATTCTTGGTAAGATTTTGAGTTTTTGCAGTGTGATGAAGAGCTTCAGTCTTTTTATGTACTATATACTGTATATAGATGTTTTTCCACATGAGGGTTTCCTCTCTCACCCCGAGCTGGTCTCTGAGGCTCTGAATGGCCGTGGTGTCGGCGGGAACGATGTCCTCTTCGCTCAGCCTGCCCTCGTACTTCCTGACCTGGCTCTCCACCTCATCCAGGCTGCGAATCAGGACGTCCACTGTCTTTAACCTTGGAGAATAAATAAACAAAACACATTAAATATTCACATATTGTAACAATCACCAGGGCACATTATTTCATTGTTTATGGAAATGTGAAGAGATTCAAAAAATTTGGGAGCTCAGTGTTAAAGTGCATCTCTCAAATCACTACTTCCCCTGTACCCCTATGCCCTAAGTTATGTATTTTAGGCATTTATCCAGAGGACTGTTCTTTATCTGGCAAAGAAAGAAAAATGGTTGATCTTTGTTTACTGCAGGCCAAACGCTGTATTGCATTATGTTGGAAGAATGTTAATGGCCCCTCTTTTACCCAATGGTTGAATAACTTAACATCAAGTTTGGCTCTTGAGAAGCTGACCTACATTGTTAGAAAGAGGGCTTTGGAATTTTATGACATTGATTTGGAGGAGGCAATGGGAGAATGAGATAATAAAAATATTTAATGTGTTGATAGGAGTGTACGATGTAACCTATATTAAGAATATTATTATTAATAATAATTTATTATTATTATTATTTATACATGTAGTTATTTATTATTTATTGCTCAGTCATTTTGCTGACTAATTTGTCCATTTAATTTATCCCTTTTTAATTATTTATTTTATTATGACATTTTATTTATTTACCTTTTCTGTATTCCTATTAGTATTTTCATTATTATTTTTTTTACTGCCATATGTTTAAAGTGTTCTATGTTGTTGTATGAATATAAAAACCAATAAAGATATGTTTAAAAAAAAATAAAATTCACATATCTATCTCCAACTGAGTTCACCGATCAGACTACTAAAGGGGCGACTCACTTTTCCAGGTAGACGGACGAGAGGTTGTGCAGTTTGTCCGTCTTCTCCACGGCCTGGCTGAGCTCGGAGCGCAGCACGGGGACGCTGGACGACGTCGGCTTCTCCTCGAAGAAGGAGACGCAGCGGCGAGACACGTCGCCCAGACCGGAGCGCAGGACGTCCAGCTCCGACAGCAGCTTCTGGAGACGGAGAGGAGGAGACAAAATCAGCTGGGGGCTAGAAACACTTAAAAGGGATAGTTCAACATTTTGGCAAACTGGCCCATTGCCATTATTGCTATAGTCACAGCAGTAGGTTCGTTACCTTTAATTCATTAAAGAGTCGTTTTAGAGAAAAGAAAGAAAAGTAGTTTGGAAAAGGCTGCACACAAGTTAACGCATGTGCACTAGATTATATTATATTTACTATATTATTATAGTTATGCACATGACTATCGGCCAAAATAAACACATAAGTCATTGTCAGATAACAGATATTGACACTTTTTGCTGATCACTAGAGAGTTTTTGTTGTGATGATTACAACAGTAGTGATGACGGTTATATTATTGTGTTAAATTCATGCAAAACCGCTGATGCGCGTTGCCTTCAGGGACAGTTTTTCATCAACAGTTTCTGTATTTCCCTCTAAAACAACTCTGTCTGGTAACGTTGTGTTATTATCTCATAGCGTGGTGAATGTGCAGCTCACAACTTGTCCACCAGAGCGTTGTGGAGTTGTTGGATTGTGTATTTGATGAGTTTGATGGGGTGAAACCAAGAAATCCCATAATGAGCCTCCGCAGCGTAGCTCTGAGCAGCTCACGGCTCTGCTCCGCCGTTCTAAAAAATAGCTTGCACCGACAATTAAAGGTAACGAACCTACTGCTATGGCTACAGGGATTATGGCAATGGGACAATTTGCCAAAATGTTGAACTTTTCCTTTAAACTTATGACAACCCTCAGGTTTGTCCTAGTTTCATGAAATAAAATCTAATCTTTTCAAAAACTAGTGGAGTTTTAAAGAAGATTCATCAGCAGTAAAATAATTAACATCATAAATCAGTATTTCTCCTCCTCTGTGACTCTGTACAGGAGCGTTAAACCTGTTATAAAGGTTGTAGTTGCATGTTTCCACCAGCAGATGGAGCTGAGACTAAACTCACTGACCTCCTGCTCTGCGATCTGGACGGTGTTGTCAGTGACGTCGGCCGACAGCCTGCTGGGTGGGGGGGTCTGGATGCCCCTCATCAGCCGCTGCTCGGCGTCGTTCAGCCGCAGCGAGACGTTCTGCAGCTCCGACAGGTACGACCGCGACACCGACTCGTCCTTCTCCGCTGCAGGAACGGAGACAAGAGTTAAGTTAGAGTTAGTTTTAGACGACAGACATGAAACCAGATGTGACACAGATGTTTCCTCTACCATCCATTCTACCCTGAAAAGTTTTAGCATCTATTTTTGTGGTGTTAAAATGTGGAATAGACTAGATGAGGATATAAAAATGTGCAATAACTTAAAACAATTTAAAAGTAAGTACAAACATACACTCTTGGACAGTTATAAAGAACTGGACCGCTAATTTTACTCTTTTTATTTATAATCATGGTCTTATTTCATATTAAAGTTGTTTAGACGTTGCCACTTTTACTTCTTTTTAAGTCGCATTTTAGACTTTGCTGCTCTTTTCTCTGACATAAGATTGTAACGGGTTGTGCAATATTGTTGTTATTGTATTATTGTCTATTTTTGTGCATGATGATGCGTGCTTGTGGTCTTGTGTTGTCTTCTGCTGCTGGTAACATTGTAATTTCCTGCAAAGGATTAATAAAATATCTTTAACTTTAACTTAAAGCAATATGTTTTTAATCTTCTGAATTGTATGGAACTACAGATGTACTGTATGACATGAATCACAATGTGGCGGGGGGGCTGAACTTGATAAGCTTTGCTTCTTTCAGCCCCTTCTCAAACTTGCACAGTATCATTGTTGTTTTGTTTCTTGTTACATAGATTGTTTGTCTTTTGATGTGCTTGTTTGAGACAAATAAAAATCAAATCAAATCTGTTGTGTTGTCTTTGTCTTTTATGTCAGTTTTAGATTATGGAGACATCGTATACAGGCGGCATGCATCAGCCACAACTTTACATCCACTTGACACCGTTTATCACTCAGCCCTGAGGTTCATTACTGGCCACAGCTACAACTCATCACTGTGACCTGTATTCCAAAGTTGGATGGCCCTCACTATCTACCAGGCCTGATCGACACTGGATTTGATTTATTTTTAAAGCTCTTACTGGTCTCTTACCATCGTATATTAACTCACTAGTATCTTTCAATCCAGGTTTCTATCGCTCTACACGCTCAAAAGACCGGCTCACACTGCAGCTTCCCTCTGTTAAAGGGATAGTTCACCCTAGAATGATATTTCGCTCATTATCTACTCACCCTCATGTTGACTAAGGGCTGGAAGAAGTTTCAGAGTCCTCCGTCCCTTCTCTGAGTTACAGGGGGTCTTGGCGTAGCAGTGCATTTCAAGGCATTTCAGCGCGCATGCGCAAGGTTCGCACTGAGACCGACTCGAGTCTCAGTCTGGTTGCGCATGCGCGCTGGCAGCGGAAGACCGGACAACAGACACAGAGCTAATGCTACAAACATGCTTGGAATGTGGACTTATTTAATTTTTTTCGGGACAATTACGCAATTTGGGGCTTCAGCACAAGACGGACATTACATACGAGCATCATGGAGGTATTTGGATGTTTTTTTGTGTGTGTTTTTTTACGAAGAGCTCTGGTGTCCCTTTACAACCGTTGCCTTGAAATGCACTGCTACGCCAAGACCCCCTGTAACTCAGAGAAGGGACGGAGGACTCTGAAACTTCTTCCAGCCCTTAGTCAACATGAGGGTGAGTAGATAATGAGCGAAATATCATTCTAGGGTGAACTATCCCTTTAACACCCAACTTGGAAAGACCAGCTTCTCTTACTGTGCACCTACAACCTGGAACACTCTGCAGAATCATTTGAAACTTACCTCACTTTTATCAATGGGACAATTTAAAGCCATAACTACATCTTATTTTACCTCTAACTGCTCCTGCTTTTAACTATGTTTCAATTTACCCTAAGTTAGTCACCTTAAATTCTGGTATTCTGTTATGTTTCAAATGTCTTGTCTTCTGTCCTTGTGTGTTTTGTGTTTCATCTCGGCTATATTGTAAATGAGGTTACTCCTCAATATATCTCCGAGTTTAAATAAAGGTTATGAAATGAAGTCTTGATAGGTTCTGACCTGTCTCCATGTTGAGCAGCAGGCTCTGACAGTGCTGCTGCGCCTGCTGCACCTCCTTCTCCAGCTCTCGCCTCTCGGCCGCCGCGAACAGAGAACTCTCTTTGCTGTCGGACAGGAAGTCGGACAACTGGGAGTCCAGGTGGTCCAGGACCTGCTGCCGCTCCGACGGAGACTGACCCCGCACCTGAGAGGGCCAGAGGAAGAGGAAGAAGAGGAAGAGGGGTTCAACGGCTGCTGGTTAGGAAATTATAAACAGGACAAGGAACCAGTATGAGTGTGGAATGAACTGAGTGACAGCCTCAAAACATCACAATCTATCTCCTTGTTTAAACGTCATCTACAGTAAAGGA
This sequence comes from Trachurus japonicus, assembly GCF_045865225.1. Classification (NCBI taxonomy): domain Eukaryota; kingdom Metazoa; phylum Chordata; class Actinopteri; order Carangiformes; family Carangidae; genus Trachurus; species Trachurus japonicus. The sequence continues at coordinate 2,223,980 of NC_140917.1, read as the reverse complement.
ACAATTGCTAAACTCATATATATATATAATGTACATCCCGGGATCACAAACTGTATGTTAAGTGTATGTTGTGTTGTATGTAGTATGTTAAATGTATGTAAGTGTCATGTGCATGTAAATGTGTTTACAATGTGTGTCTAATAATGTATGTAAATGGCTTCTACCACAAGCTTCAGTTAGCTTCCCCAGGTGACCAGTTCACACACCTTGTGACTATCAAGCCAACTATGATTTCTGTTGTGTGTGTGAATAAAGTGGGTGCATCGTGAAATCAAAAAAATCGTGAAATCAAAAACACACGAGTTGTGTTTCCATGACAGTTTTTTGTCAGATTTTCGACATTGTACATGTAATGCTTACAGATATTTCCTCTGAAGGGGGTTTTGCATGTGAGCTGTAATTCTCACGACTGTAACAGAAGGAACTATTGTTTTGTTATTGTGTGACACTGCCTGAGTTGAATGATTGTACCTCACACGCCAAAGTTTTATTAATAATCATAACCCGGTTGGGTGTAAACAGTACAAAGCGTGTATTCATCTTATGAATGAAGAACAGACTTTTAAAGGAGAATTCCAGTCATTTTCTAAGTAACACTCTACATCTCTAGGTCCCCGAGTGCGACCATAGGACTTAATCCGAGAAAAATGTGTGCAGCCCGGACCTAGCTCTCCTCCTGCTAGCTGCGCTACACTGCAGTTAAACAGAGAAGTAATGGGGGCAGAACTTCTAACGGCGACTTTGGCCTCTATATATTGCTCAAAATATCACTACACATGCTTTGCAACGCTGTTTCCATATCAACAAAGACAAAAACGCGAGGAAAACATGGATTTAGGGGGGGAAAAAATGATTTTGGATGGGAAAAAAAGCATCAATATGAATATAACTCATTTTTCTCCCACCCAAAATCATTTTTTTTCCTTCTAAATCCACGTTTTCCTCACGTTTTTTGTCTTTGTTGAGCGTAGAGCGTTACTTAGAAAATGACCGGAACTCTCCTTTAACAGCGACTTCCCATACTTCTACTAAAATCACGGCGTATGAGACTTTATTTTAAGGAAGATGGACGTTCAAAACATTTTGCGTTATTTGCGAAGGGGACGGGATCAGATCTAATCAGACCTGGAGTGACGTGTAAATGCAAAAAAAAGTGTTTCCATGACACTTTTGCAATACACTTCCATATCGGCACGTCTGAAAAACCACTTCCTGAGAGTGTAACAATGTATTGGTGATATTTGAGAGGTTTTTTCTGAAATTCAGGTGTTTCCATGACCAGTTTTTTATCATTGTGATATTTAGGTTTCGTGCATTTCTCATGGTTAATGGAAACACCAGCTACTGATCCTCACCGTGTCCAGGTTCCAGCCGGAGACGGTCCGGACATCTTTGAGCAGGTAGTGCCACGACACCACGCTCTTCATGTTGACGTGGAGCTGGTGCCACAGAGACATGACCTTCTGGTACAGCTGCTCCGCCCTGCACACACACACACACACACACCAAAGAGTGAGAACATGCAACAAAAAAAAGAATCATAAAAATATTGATGAATCTTTAAATCTTGATAATAATGAAAATCTTTATTAAGGCGAGACACTACAGGCAAAAACACTGTTTTTTCACGCACTGATCAATGTTGAGATTTTGAGCTATTTTTCTCCCTTAGCATGTATTCTTTCAGAAAAGTGGAAAGAAATGGTAGAAAATCCACATGAAGGTTTTTATTTCACTTCATTTTGTCTCTTTCGTCAGTAGATTTCTCCTAAATTCACCAAAAGTTAAAAGCTATTGTGACATACTGAGCTGTGTCTGTTGTCTGACCCATGTCATGTCAGGTATCATTGTAAAGCTCTCTCTCCTGAACAATTATCTAGGCTCCAAAACTTGTCATTTCCTCCGTATCCGCAACCAATCGTAAAAGTTCAATTTACATTAACAATCTATGGAATTTTACAGTACAAGTCTTTAAAGGCCGTTTTCTCAAAATGAGTTTTTCCTCAGACTCTGAGCTTCAGCAGCACTTACAGACACCAAACCTTCCAGTTTGATCCCTGTCTATATTCTGAAGGTTTTTACAGAGGGGATTGTTGATATATCATTCACAGCCTCATTTATACAACATTTTATTACTAAAAACAGGGCGAAATTTGATTTTTTTTTAGGGCTGGTGACAGTATTTTCTCATTTACAGAGTGATAAAAAGAGATATCCAAAATCCCCTCGGTAAAAACTTCTGACTCTAATATGTCAACAAAATAAAACAAGAATTTTGAAAGCGGCTTTATCCATTTTTCAGATTTCTGTTCTGGAAATGTATGCAAATGAGGGCAGATTTCATTAGATATTGCCTCATCTACATATTTAAACATAAAATTTGACAAAACTTGTAATACAAAAAATAATTGTCTTAAAGTAAGTGATAAACATGGGAAGTTTCATGGTGATATCTGTTAGTTAAAGTTTTTACCCTATTCACCTGTAGCATCGCCCCTTAATGTTTTCAACCTTTTATTGTGAAACTGTTTCTCGTGTGTGTGTGTGTGTGTGTGTGACCTGCTGGCTGTGTCCATGGCCTCCTGGTTGGGAGGGGGGACGGTGAAACACACCGACGGGACCATGGCCTCGTTCCCCGTGGGACTGATCACCTTCCACTTGGTCCTCTGGGAGTTGTCTTCCAGCACACACTCCTCCCCCCGGCCGATGGTGATCTGAGAGGAGGTGGAGGATGGAAGGAAGGATGGATGGATGGATGGATGGATGGAAGGATGGAGAAAACAGAGAGAGGGAGAGAGGGGGAGGATGAAGGAGGGAAGGGAGGAAAAGAGGGAATGAGGAGATGAAGTTTGAACAAAGATGGAAAAGAGAGAGGGTTAATAGAGGGAGGACCAAATGGTTAAGAGTCAGGAAATGTAAGGAAAGACAGATTAGAGGACAGGATGGACGGATGAAAAAGAGGGAGAAAGTGAGGGAGGAGAAATCAGGAGGGAGAGAAGGTGTAAATTAAAAACTCATAAGGCAACAAAAAATAACTTAACAAACACAAACATTCATGGTGTTTTATGGAGTTAGCAGAAGCTCAAACATGATGTGACGTCAGAGAGTCTGAACTGAAAGCTTTTATTGTGAAAGGTCAGATCATGAACTGGAAGCTTTTATTGTGAAAGGTCAGAGAGTCTGAACTGAAAGCTTTTATTGTGAAAGGTCAGATCAGAATCAGGAAACAGGAAGTGAAACTGGGACTCGGGGACAGAGTGGAGATTGAGGGCTGCATGTTAAAGCCTACAGCTGCACTGCCTGGCCCCCCCTCCCCCCTCCCCCCACCCTCACCCCTCTCTCACCCCCGCCCTGCACACACACACACACACACACAGTCAGCTACATCAATTATGCAAAGCTGCACACACACACACACACGGTAAGAAACATGAAATGTAGATTAAAGCTCAAAGCTGCGACTTGTTAACGTGTCGCTGACTGAGCCTCAGTTCAGTTCAGCTCAGTGGTTGCTCCCAGTCCAGGTCTACTGGTCCCAGTCCAGAAACCCAGTTAAAGAAGTTAATATTAATAATAATAATAATACATTTTATTTGCAGAGCACCTTTCATGCACAAGTGCAGCCCAAAGTGCTTTAACAATGCAATTATGCATCAGTAATCAATGTTTTTTTTAATGCAGAAGTTATGGTTTTAGCTGCATCAACGTTTAGATGCACATTAGTGAACATTAATAAATTAAATAAGTTAATTGGTGTCACATTAATGACAACAGGAGCAGTGTCATTAATGTGACACCAATTAACTTATTTAAGTCCAGTGTCTGCAGATGTTTACATGTGATTCCCAAACGGACAAATCATTTTGCAAATCATCACAGATTTGATGATAAATTTGTAAAAAAATAATAAATTAATTATCTGGAAACTGGAAAAATGTGGGAATTGATCATTTTATCCATCATACACACTTGGTGGGAGGAACTAGAATATGAATTCGAAAATGTTTCTTTTTTACTTTTTTTTAATTATTGTTTGCCCCTTTTTTTGAGAGAGAGAAATTTTGCCACATTTTTCTATACGTTTTTGAGAAATTTTACCACATTTTTTAGAATTCTTTTGAGAAATTTTACTATTTTTATCTCAATTTAAAAAAAAAACTTTTTACTTTTTTTTGTTGTTGAAATCTTACCACTTTTTTCTAGAAATGTTTCAACTTTTTGGGAGAAATTGTACCACTTTTTTTCCAGAAATTTCTCTATAATCTTTCAAATACAGTATGTACGCCTAATTTAAACGTGCATTGATTCTTTGTGTATTTCTAGTGTTCAAAATGTTGTCCAATGGGGGTCCGTGGTCTAATTTGTGTCAATTTTGGGTCCTTGATATAAAAAAGTTTGAGACCCACCAGTGATACAAGTATGAACAGTTTACCACCTAAAAAGCAAAACAAACAATTAGACTACACCACTGGTTGAAAATGGAGCTGAGAGCAGTCGACAGGAGAGGAGCAACCACAGCATCACAGTGTGTGTGTGTGTGTGTGTGTGTGTCTGAGTGTGTGTGTGTGTGTGTGTGCAGTGTGAGAATCTGAGGTGAGAGAGGGAGAATATATAGGCAGTTATACCTGAATGTTTGTCTTGCCAGCCCAGCCGACAGACGAGAGGGAGGAAGGGAGGGAGTGAGAGGAGGAGGGGGGAGGAAAAAAAAAGGTATGGAGAGCAGAGAGAGAAGGAGAGAGAGGGAGATATAGAAAGAGAGAGAGAGAAGGACACACAGGAGAGTGAAGGAGAGAGAGAAAGATTACTGTTGGTCATGTGACACACGGTTTTATTTTAGAGACTCAAACCAGCTTCGTCCTCCTTCACCTGGACACGACACCTCGCTCCGCTGAACACACCCTCCCCCGGGAATCTAACACAGCAGCAGCCTATTTATAGCAGCATCAGTGTGTGTGTGTGTGTGTGTGTGTGTGTGTGTGTGTGTGTGTGTATGTGTAGAGGGCAGCTGTGTCCGTGCCAAAGCTGCTGCTGCTGCTGAGTTTCCAACCTCGGCTGCACAGATGTATAATTGATCGGCTCTGAGAGACTTCACCTGTTTCTACCTGTCAAAATAAAAGCGTCACCGACACACGGCTTCTTCACCTTCATCTCCTCAAAAAGGGGACGCTCCGTTTTTATTTTTGTGCAAAGATCCAATCACTAAAAAAATAAATAAATAAATAACCATCTATTGTGGGAGATTAAAGGGATAGTTCAACATTTTGGCAAATTGGGCCATTACCATAATCCCTACACTGCAAAAACTCAAAATCTTTCCAAGAATATTTGTCTTATTTCTTGTCAAAATGTCACATTTCTAGTCAAAACTAAACTCTTTTCACTTAAAATAAGACTCATCACCTAAAAATTAACATGTTTTTAGATAATTTTCACTTGTTTCAAACGTATTTTCACTTGAAATACGTAGAAAAATCTGCCAGTGAAAGCAAGATTTTTGTGCTTGTAATAAGGAAGAAAAACTTGCCCCACTATCAGATATTTCTACTTATTTCAAGTGAAAATTTTCTTGAAAGGAAGACAAAAGAAAAATTCCAAGGCAGTCTCTTAACTCTAAAATGCCTTTATTGAATTATGGCATGGTCGAAGCCTTCATCAGGGAGTCAAATGAAAATATTCTTGAAAGAAGGAAAAGGTGTCTAAAAACAAGCTCCTTTTTATGTGATGAGTCTTATTTTAGGTAATGAGATTTGTTTTGACTAGAAATAAGACAAATATTCTTGGTAAGATTTTGAGTTTTTGCAGTGTATAGTCATAGCAGTAGGTTCGTTACCTTTAATTGTCGGTGCAAGCTGTTTTTAGAACGGCGGAGCAGAGCCGTGAGCTGCTCAGAGCTACGCTACGGAGGCTCATTATGGGATTTCTTGGTTTCCCTCATCAAACTCATCAAAGGCAACGTGCATCAGCAACGTGCATCATCAAATACACAATCCAACAAGATTGTGTATTTGATACAAGACGGAGTTGTTTTAGAGGTAAATTCATGCAAAACCACTGATGCACGTTGCCTTCAGGGACAGTTTTTCATCATCAGTCTCTGTATTTCCCTCTAAAACAACTCTGTGTGGTAACGTTGTGTTATTATCTCATAGCGTGGTGAATGTGCAGGTCACAACTTGTCCACCAGAGCGTTGTGGAGTTGTTGGATTGTGTATTTGATGAGTTTGATGAGGGAAACCAAGAAATCCCATAATGAGCCTCCGTAGCGTAGCTCTGAGCAGCTCACGGCTCTGCTCCGCCGTTCTAAAAATATCTTGCACCGACAATTAAAGGTAACGAACCTACTGCTATGACTATAGGGATTATGGTGATGGACCAATTTGCAAAAAATGTTGAACTATCCCATTGAAGAAGAGGAGACCGAAGAAGGAGGAGGAAGATATAAACATCATGTGTCACGACCTCGTCCTGGTACCTGAGCCGAGGGGCGGGGCTACAACAACAACAACAATGACAACAACATGCACAGTGACACAGACAGAGAGAGGGAGAGAGAAGGATAGAGGGAGAGAGAGAGATAGAGGTGTAAGGTGCTGTAGGTGCTGTTACCTCGATCTGCCGGTAGTCACAGATGGCCCTGATGGGCGTGGCGGCGCCCAGCGAGCTCTCTGCGCTGCGGGGGCGGAGCTGCACCAGCGCCTTGGCCCGGCCCACCAGACTGGCCACGCTGCTGCGGTACTCGATCAGCTGCTCCTTCTCCTCCTGGGGGACGGGGACACACACACACACACACACACACAGAGACACACACATCAAAGACTGAACTGAACCGAGACCACAGGAGCTGACAGGTAGAAAGTCACATGACCCAGAATCAGAATCAGAAACTTATTTATTGCCAAGTTTTTAAATGATAATTAACTAGTTTTAGTCTTTTATTTATGATATATATATCTATCTATCTATCTATCTATCTATCTATCTATCTATCGTATCTATCAATCGTTCTATCTATCTATCGTATATATCTATCTATCTATCTATTGTATGTATCTATCTATCTATCTATCTATCTATCTATCTATCTATCTATCTATCTACTTTATCTATCTACCTATCTACCTATCTATCTATCTGTCTATCTGTCTATCTGTCTATCTATCTATCTATCTATCTATCTATCTATCTACTTTATCTATCTACCTATCTATCTATCTATCTATCTGCGATCCGATGTGTTTGTCGTCTTGTTATACATGTTTGTTTTTATGTTTTTTCACTACTTGCTGTGAAACAAACTGCCCCTAGGGGGGATAATAAAGATTCTTGAACCTTGAACCCTAATATAAACGCCCCTCCGCCGACTTCCTGTTTTATTTTGAAACCTCAGTCATTTCTGACCTTTACGACCTCTGGTTCGTCGACACGTCGTGTTAATAACAAGTTCATATCTTTCAGCTCAGATCTGAATTTCACAGCGAGGCGACATCATCACAGTCAGCTGGACACAAACAGGTCGACTGACAAACACAGTCGTCCATCAACATGTGAGGAATCTGATGGAGAGTTAACAACGTATCCCTCCGCCGCTCAGACTATAGTCCCTACTGCTGCTGCTGCTGCTGCTAAGTGTGTGTGAGGCTACAGTGACCTTGACCTTTGACCTCCAACATCCAAAACCTAATGAGTTCATCTTTGAGTCCTAATGAACGTTTGTGCTAAATCTGAAGAAGGCGTGTTGTCAAGGAAACGGAGACTGAGACTGAGACAGAAAACAACATGGCCGCCGCTCTGACTCACAGTCACCAGCAGAGGAATAAAAAATCTCTCATAAAAGTGTTTTTTTGTCACAATTAGTGAATGAATTCTTTGAGTTATGGCCACCGTGACCTTTGACCTTTGATAACCACACACATGCACACACAGTAAGACACACACACACACACACACCCCTGACTTCCAACAGATGGCAGCGTTAGTGTGGGCAACGCTCCACAGAGCATATCCTCTCATTAAAGGTGTGTGTGTGTGTGTCTACAGTGTGTGTGTGTGTGTGTGTGTGTGTGTGTCTACAGTGTGTGTGTGTGTGTGTGTGTGTGTCTACAGTATGTGTGTGTGTGTGTGTGTCTACAGTGTGTGTGTGTGTATGTGTGAGACTGAGGTAGGTGTGGAAGTGGCAGCCACACAAATGTGCCACAGGGGGATGATTCAGCAAACAGATGACTTGGCGCTGGGTCATGTGGCACACAGACACACACACACGGACACACACAGACACACACACACACACACACACACATACAAACACACACACTCTGAACCTCGGACAGACAAACTATTTTTACTTGTGAATGAAGAAAAATTGTTGGATTAATTCCACTAAAACTGAGATTTTGCGTCGATTTTGTGATTTAATCCAGATAAAGTCAAATATTCTCATTATTTCTTCATCATTTTACTGTCGTGTTGCTATTTATTTATACTCTTTCACGTTTATCATCTTTGACTTTTAATCTGAAGTTGTTTTCCATTATTAGATGTGTGAGTCCCAGGATGAGCAGCTATGCTAATGCTAATTTAATTAATAATTAAATAAAGTTCCATGTTACACTTCAGATGAGTCACATGAGCCAACCTGTTGAGTTTGCTCCTGAACCTCATACATACATTTACATATTATACTTCTATCAATTCTATTTTACTAACCCTAACCCTATATATTATAAGATAAGAGTAATTTATAAACTATATTTGATGTATTTATTCATTTTGCATATGTAAATGTACATATACTACATTAACATTCTCTGTTTTCTTAGCAGCTGTAACTCGACCTCATTTCCCCCTGAGGATCAATAAAGTTTCTGATTCTGATTCTTCACATTTCAACCTGAGGATCGAACACAATAAAAAGCATCATCATCATCCTCATCCTCATCCTCCGTTACCATGGAGTCCTGCAGCAGGTCCTCCAGTTTGCTCAGTCTGCTGTTCTTGTCGCAGGTGTACTGTCTCTTGATGGTTTCCTGCAGCTGCCGCAGGTACGACTCACAGTCCCGCGCGTCGCTCATGAACTGGAGAAACATTAAAACAAAAGACAACAGGTGGACGTGAGGTCAGTGAACGCAACAGTTTAATATATCATCATCGTCATCATCTTCATGTCTCACCTGGAAGTAGGCCGTGTTGTCTTTGAGATGTTGCTCCACACACACACACAGCTGGTCCACCCACTGCCACTGGGTCTGCAGAGCTGCACTGTACGCCTGGTGACACAATAATCAATCAATCAATCAATCAATCAATCAATCAATCAATCAATAGATCAGACTTAACACTTGTTTTACAGAATAGAAGCAATAAAAACAGAGAAAGATGGTGCTTATTTTCTCTTCTTATTTATCCTATTCATTTGTTTATTAGTTATAATTTGATTACGTGCATATTTATTATTTTACTGGTTTTTTTTTAACATTTTGTTTTCCTTTGAATCACTGTATTTGTGCTTTGGTAGCACATTGAAAAACGTCATGTTAATAAAGTTTGTTGAAACAGCATTTGATAATCCGGCAGAGGTGCATCTTTAAAAATTTGAATGTCATGGAAAGTTTCCTAATTTAATTCAGAAAGTGAAACTTTCACATATATTCTGGATTTATTCATTCTAGAGAGAAATATTTCTTTTGGTTTTATGTTTCCAGGTGTTAATGGTCATGTTCTGGTGCTGAACGAGGGACTAACACAGTGTTCATATAAAATATTCTAACAGTTGAAGTATTCATAGAATAATCTAGTATTAATAAGTATTATAAATACTGGATTTTGGATTTACAAGACCTGTAAACTTAAATCATCCAAATATAAAGACCTCAAATATTCAACCCTGTGTGTAATGAATGTAGAAATGATCTTTTTTTATAATAAAATTATGGAAACAATTAACTTTTCTGTGATTCGGCCTTAAATGATGAGTGGGTGAATAAAAACGAATGTGTGTTTTATATGATGATGTAGTTTCTCCTCTTCATCTACAGAAGGTCAGAGGATGTTTATGTATATAATAAGAAGTGAATTAATTCATCTGTGCAGCAAAAACAACAATGTTGCGTTCACTGTCAGGGGGAATTTCTTGTTCAAACAGGTCGAACTCCTCCCGCTCCTCCCGCTCCCTGCAGCGTGTTTAAAGGTCACCGAGCTGACACACTGAGTGGATTCATGGACTCACCTCCACCGTCTGTTTGGCCGGATGATTCTCCTGACACAGTCGACTGGCCGTTTCCTGAAGGGAGCGCATCACGTCTCGCTTCTCGTCCAGCTCCGACCGCATTTCCTGTGAACGCAGCACGGACGAGGAGAAACATCTCAGGTCAGGATTTTAAAGGGGACATATTATGCAAAACTCACTTTTTCATTGCTTTAGTATGTGTATTTGCCTCCTCACCCCTTAAATGTAAGTTTTGACAACTACGTCAACATTTTGTAAACTGCCATAGTCAGAAAATGTGTCTCTTAACAAGCTGTTTTAATTTTACCCGGCTTATTACATCACAAGCCGGGTGATGTGAATATTCAAGCCCTCGCTCCCATGGTTACCATAGTTACCTCGGCTAACAGAGCGAAGACTGTAAACCGACCGTTTAGAGCAGGGCTGTGAAACTGATGTGTAGAGAACCCATCTGTGCTTAATCTTTTGGTTTTTCTGACCAAAGCATGTTACTAACATTACTTTTAGACATCAAGGTACCATGTTGTGTCTTTTATCTTTAAATGTTATTTATTTATAGGCTATTTTGTTGTTGTTGCGATTTGTTGAATTGACTCACTATTGTTTTTAACAAGTTTTTAAAACCTTTTTAACAATCTTTTATCTGACCTGGGGGGACTTCTGCACAAGAATTCCTATTGTACCCCGCTGCTGTGTACAAAATGGCGAAATACATTTCTTGAATCTTGAATCTTGATGTCAAGAAGCAGAAATGAGCATAATATGTCCCCTTTAAGGTTTTTTTTGAACATATGTGGTGTTTCCTGTATTTTTTTCTTTTAGACACAACAACATGAACGTTTCCTGTTGTCGTTTTGTGTGTTTGTGTGTTTGCTCACGCTGTAGATCTCCCTCTTGGCGTTCATGTTGCTGTTGCCGTCGCTCCAGTCGAAGGCGATCTCCTCCTCCTCCCTCTCGTTGAGCCAGATCAGCTCCTCGGTGCAGAGCGACACGAACGTGTGCAGGCTCTCCAAGCTCCGCAGGCGCCATGACGAATGTTCCTATGGCAACCACACAAACACACAACATCATCACCATCATCGTTTCTGGTTCAGTTAAAGGTCAGAAAGTGCCTGAGAAAAGAAGAATGTGAATTATAGGAATCTATTTCATGTTTTTACAAGTTTCTTTAGTTTTAAAGCAACTAATGTATTTAAACTATCAAAGAAAATTACGTTTTTCTTTCTTTGACTGATTTTACAGTTATATTTATCACTGACTTGACTAATATCTCACACTTAAACACATTTATTGAAGTTTTCTTATTGCAACAATGGTTCTTTTATATTCATGATGTTAAAACCACAAAAAAATGTGGTTTTATTTCTTCATTTTGTCACAAGAATGAATGGAAACATGTGACTGTGATGCAAAAAAAGCTGCAGAGAGAAAACGGAGAAAAAGGAGAATGTGAATAATAGGAATTTAATTAATGCTTTCTATTTATTTGTATACAAGTGAAGTTTACCTAGTTTTAAAAACAACTTATTTATTTAAACTGTCAATTAGATTTGTCTTCCTTTGACTGATTTTACAGTTATATTTAACACTGACTTGACTAATATCTCATATTTAAACACATTTAATTGAAGTTTTCTTGTTGCAACAATGGTTCTTTTATATTCATGATGTTAAAACCACAAAAATCTGTGGTTTCTTTTATTCATTTTGTCACGAGAACAAATGGAAACCTGCAGAGAGAAAACCTGAACCACTCAGCGTTTTTACTGAATCATATAAGGTGTATATTTGCAAACACACACGTAATCTGTATGTACTATCTAGAGCTAAACTTCAGCTCTGTATACTGCCTGCTGCCAACATGTCATGTCAAATGTCATAAGTAAAAGTATGTTATATCAAAATGTAAAAAAAAAAAAAAAAAAAAAAAAAAAAATTATGATATGATCTGTATACTATCTACTACCGTAACATGTTATGTCAAAATGTCATAAGTAAAAGAATGTTACATCAAAATGTAGTGTGTGTGTATGTATGTATATATATATATATATATGTATGTATGTATGTATATATATATATATATATAATAATAAGAAAAGAAGAAAAAAAGCAAAAAGATATGTATGTATGACAAATATTCTTATTCTGTGGGTAATGGGGGCGGGACTAGATAAGCTTTTGCTTCTCCCGCTTTTCCCTTTCGGCCATGTATTGTATTATTTGATGATGAAGTGTGATGATGATGATTTAAATTGACATGCCCGAAATAAACAAATTGATTGATTGATTGATTGATAGTGCTATTTTGCTATGTATTTGTTCTTTATATTCTTATCCTATATGTTGTTATCTGTCTATCTATCTATCTATCTATCTATCTATACAGTATATATATGTACTGTATATATACTGTATATACACACACAGTCGAAGTGTTTATTTCACATTTAGCTCTAATACACAGAGGAGAGAGAGAGAGGAGACAAAGAAATGAAAGAGAGACGAGCAAATGAGGAGCAGATGCAGATTTGTGTGTTATTAGCATGAGAATCCTGTCATGCTGTAAAAGGATTAACTCAGGGAGGTGGAGGGGGGCGGGTTGAACTGGGAGACAAAGATGTGAACCACACACACACACACACACACTGACACACACACACACACACACACACACACACACACACACACACTGACCAGTAGTTTGCAGTACTGGTGCTCCAGCTTGGCCAGGGTGTCGGAGTAACTGCCCCGGAAGTTCGGGGAAACTTTCGCCTGAAGGGAAAAAGAAAAGACAGCAGCTTTGGTACCAACTCAGAGTGTGTGTGTGTGTGTGTGTGTGTGTGAGTGTGTGTGTGTGTGTGTGTGAGTGTGTGTCAGTGTGTGTGAGCACCTCGTAGCTGCGTGCCTCCTGCAGGCTGCTCATCAGCTCCTCCACTGCCGTGTGGATGTTGTTGTGCTCTTGGAGGTTGTTTTCTACAGACGGGAGGTCTGCGCCCCACTCGGCTCGCTCCAGCAGCTCCTACACAACACACACACACACACACACACACACACACAACACACACACAACACACACACACACACACACACACACACACACACACACACACACACACACACAACACACACACACACACACACACACACACACACACACACACACACACACACACACAACACAGACACACACACACACAACACACACACACAACACACACAGTTCATACAAATACAAACACAAGCCTCATTCCTTATTTCTCCAAATGACTCACTCGGCCTTGAGTTTCAGCTCTGACGCCTTTTGAATGTGAATTTTTATTTTGCCGTGTTGATATTGAAGCTGTTTTAACTCTGACTCGTTCATATTAAAAGACTTTATTCATTAATTAATCACATTTCACCCTGAGATATAAAATATTTATCATCATGATCTTTCCTCATTGTGTTTTTTAGAAGAAAACCAGGACCACTCAGTGTTTTTACTGAATCATATAAGGTGTATATTTGCTATTTTATTATGTATAGTTTGTTCTTTATATTCTTTTCCTATATGTTGTTATCGCCACTGTGTTTAATGCTGATGCTGCACTGTCATTTCCCTATCTATCTATCTATCTATCTATCTATCTATCTATCTATCTATCTATCTATCTATCTATCTATCTATCTACAGTATCTATCCATCTACAGTATATGATGTGTATATACAGTATATATATATCTGACGCCTTTTGAATGTGAATTTTATTTTTCTGTGTTGATATTAAAGCTGTTTTACCTCTGACTCGTTCATATTAAAAGACTTTATTCATTAATTAATCACATTTCACCCTGAGACATAAAATATTTATCATCATGATCTTTTCTCATTGTGTTTTTTAGAAGTAAAACATTAGAAGATGTTTTTTTCTGCACTGAATAAATAAAATATGAATACATATGATAATAATAAAACAGTATATATTATATTATGTTATTATAATATATGTAAATGAAAGATGATGTAATGAAAGCGCCATGCGGGGACCGACCTGCGTCTCCTCCACCCATCCCAGCAGCTCGTAGATGAACCTCAGGCTTCCTTCGTCCTCTGATGAAGACATGGCCACCAGCTGCGACCGGGCCATGGGTCGCCGTAGTAACGCTGCTCCCATGACTCCCACGGCTCCCACGGCTCCCAGCAGCGTCTGGCCCAGCGTCAGGCCGACGCCGCCGTCGGTGGCTCGCTGCACGGCGGGAAGCTCTGCCCCGGTGCCGGTCAGAGCTGGAGCAAAGTGACCTTTCCTGTAGACGCTGGAGCACTGCAGCCGGAGAGAGACCAGCTCCTCCTGCAGGCACGACACTCTGCACACACACACAGACTTACTGTTTTATTACCATTATTATTAATACAGTTTTATGCAATTGCTAACTAGCACTGGTTGAAACTGAAGTCAGGTTTTCAAAACTCTTAACACAGTGAGAAAAACAGAAGTCCATGTGGAGCAAACTGTGATTCACTTTTCATTGCTTTAACACAAGATGCATTCAATGACCACAGTCGCCATGATTCATGAACTCTTTCCTCAGCTACTAGTCCAGCTCCTGCACAACACTAAACTTTTACTGCACATTTTTCAAATGATAACACACTTCATTCAGAATAGTTAAAAACAAAAACAGAACAAAAAGAATGATGAAAATATATATTCATGGGTTGCAGTGACGTCACGTCGAAGGGACCGCCGCCATATTTGCGTCCGATTTGACAGGTCTCCTCATATGACAGCATGCAAACCACAGGATGGAATGACAGTTTCTTGACAAAATGACAGAGTTTCATACATCCTGTCTGGGTTTATATCTCTATAACAACAGACAAACTCTATATTATCCCACTTATTACACAGTTTATGAATTAATTAATTAATTTGAGACGTAATGTTGATCAAAGTCCTTAGTCCGGTCACTTCTCCACTGTTTGCTCCTCACCCTCCTCCCGGTCGACTCGTGTGTAGTTGTTTTTTGATAATCAATCAGTAGATTGATGAATTAACATAAATGTTACGATGTGCGCATTTATGTCGTCCTGTCTGTCATAAGAGATTACGATACGGGACACGTTTGTGTCACGGACTCGCGGTGGCACAGACACAGCTGGTCACAGCTGTGACACTGCGCTGGCCCGTCCGCTCTGTCCCCTCTGATCGCAGGTTTGGTTCCAGCAGCGGTGTGGGAGGCAGAGAGCCTCCACTCTCCCTCTAACAAGCTACAAGTCATTTTTCTAACATCACAATTAGTCTGAAGCTGGTAAAAATGAAACACAAGGTAAAAATCCTGGATAGTTCTTCTGCCCCTGTGCCCAGATTGCCCTGATTCAGACACAAATATGGCGGCGCAGAAACACAGTGACGTCATGTGAATCTAATGAATATTGTGCATTTCTGCTGCAGCCACATTGAAATCTACAGAATGTCAAATCAAAATATTGACAATATGGAAAAACATATTGAAAATATTGATTTACAGTAAGTTTCTCCATCAAATTCCTAAACAAAGCTGCTTGAGGCAATTTTTATAGTGCTTTTATTATGGTGATCTTTTAGCATGTATTATTTATGCATGTATTATGTTATGGGATATGTGTAATGCTGTTATGTAATTGTCAGTGATGGTATGGCTGGTGATGTGTTGTTTGTTGTCATTGCAAGTATATCGTATCATATAGCGTAAGTACCGCAAAAATGGAAGTTGCATGTTCGTAAGAACTGTAAATCTCTATGCACAGTACATGTACTGTATCTGAAACAATATGCTGTGTTGCTGATTCATTCTTGTTACAATATACAACAATTTAGTGACTCAATGAGCTGCTACAATATGTTTTTTATGATAAAATACAAACAAACATTCAAACCTAAAAGATCAAATATATTGATGTGCTGCTCTCTGTTGTTTTTATTTTCTAGTTCAGTGTGCAAAGAGTGACAGTGTTTGTTTCCAACTGTTTGTTAGCAACTGTATTATCAATATTATGATTATTATTGTTATTATTATGGGCTGTATGTCTCCAGCAGGTGAAGTGGGTCCAGACTGGGTCTCAGCTGCTCAGTGGAAAACTACTGAGAAGAACCAGGATGAAATTAAACTAGTGAACCAGCGCCCTGTCTGTGTGTTAGTGAATGAGTTATTACCCATGATGCACCTGGGGGCCTCACCTGAACACCAGCTGCTCCACCTGGTAGTAGCGCTCCTCCCTCAGCACCTTGAGCTCCTGGTTGATGAGTCTGATCAGAGCTTCACAGTCCTGCAGGTAACAGGCCAGGTCCTTCTCACACTGCACCGGCTCGCCGCTCTCCGCCCGCGACATGTCCTGCAGCACAGGGCCAGAGTTCAATTCCCTGTTCCATTCCCTGTTCCATTTCCTGTTCGATTCCCTGGTCGATACCCTGTTCCATTCCCTGTTCCATACCCTGTTCGATACCCGTCTGTTCAGGTGCTCAGCTGTTTTTTGTTTTTTTGTTTAAACCCTCCTGTCGTCCATCTGGGTCAAATTGACCCAACTGTTTCCTTCCTCCTTCCTTCCTTCTTTCCTTCCTTTTTTCCAAAATCCATTTTCCCTTCCTTCCTTCCTTCCTTCCATCCTCCCTTCCTTCCTTCCTTCCTTCCTTACTTACTTCTTCTTCCTTCCTCTTTTGATCCAATTGACCTGATCTGTTCCCTCTCCCTCCATCTTTCTTTCCTTCCCTTTTCCCTTCCGTCTTTCCTCCCTTCTTCCTTCCTTGACTGAACTGTTCCCTCCCTCCATCTTTCTTTACTTCC
Source organism: Trachurus japonicus (assembly GCF_045865225.1). Lineage (NCBI taxonomy): Eukaryota > Metazoa > Chordata > Actinopteri > Carangiformes > Carangidae > Trachurus > Trachurus japonicus. Next base: position 2,206,954 of record NC_140917.1, on the reverse strand, counting down.
TTTTTCCCTCCCTTCCTTCCTCCCTTCTTTCCTTCTTCCTTCTTCTTCCTTCCTTGACCGAATCTGTTCCCTCTCTCCATCCTTCTTTCCTTCCTTTTTCCCTTCCTTCTTTCCACAATCCTTTTTCCCTCCTTTCTTTCCTCCCTTCCTTCCTTCCTTCTTCTTCCTTCCTTGACCAAATCTGTTCCCTCCCTCCATCTTTCTTTCCTTCCCTTTTCCCTTTCTTCTTTCCACAATCCCATTTCCCTCCCTTCCTTCCTTCCTTCCTTCCCTTCGTCCTTCCTTCCTTTTTGACCCAATTGACCCAATCTGTTCCCTCTCTCCTTCTATCTTTCCTTCCTTTTTCCCTTCCTTCTTTCCTCCCATCTTTCCCTTTGTCCGTCCTTCCTTCCTTCCTTACAGGAGGGTTTTAATGCGTTGTGGCATCAAACAGCAGCAGCATCAAAACATCAGAACATGGATTGGATACTAAACTAATACTTGAGAAGATGGAGGGTTTTTTTTTTAGGGATGAGTTTGTTTCCATGGCAACAGAGGGAGGAGTCAGTGTGTGTGTGTGTGTGTGTGTGTGTGTGTGTGTGTAGTGAGTGTGTAAATATTTATTGTCCCAGACGAGCGCTTACTGTTCCAGCTCCAACACATTAACACGCTGAGACGTCCTGCAGCGACTTATGAAACATTTACCCCACGTAAACATGAGGAGTGTGTGTGTGTGTGTGACTGTGTGTGTGTGTGTGTGTGTGTGTGACTGTGTGTGTGTGTGTGTGTCAGTACTCACAGCCTGCAGTGTGTTCTTGGCGAGGGTGAGTTTCTCCTCACAGTCCAGAGCCATGTTCTGGATCTTGTTGGCCCTTTGAAGCAGCAGCTCTAGCCTGAAAACACACACACACACACACACACACACACACACACACATACACACACACACACACAGATACACACAGATACACACACTGGGGTTAAAGGGACATGTCCCTGAAAATCTCACGCAACGAGAAGTCGGTGCACCAGCGGTTTTCATCTAATTGACCCTTTGTGTTGGTCTTCTGATTGGTCTGCTGATCCACCAATCAGAGCGCTTCTCCCCATGTCACGAGTTGTGCAACATTCTAAGGTTGGACAACCCTGGAATGAAACCGTATAAAACGAGATAGGAAGGTAGACAGTAAGGAAAACGAATTTGATTGGTCGTTATCCAGCGGGCGGGATATTCAAAGCTTGGGGCGAGACCGGGCTCCGTGTGAGTGTGTGTGTCTGAGACGTTTGAATGACGGATGACGGATCCAATATCAGTGAGCAGGCTGACGTATAATCCGTGCGCCTACATTATCCAATGCGAAAAAAAAAATACACACTTTCACCCCGGATTTATTTAAAAATAGAATTTTGCACAAAGTTTGGCCTACATCGTCTGATGAGTTACTACATTAATTTTATGACCCAGAATGGGCTTAAATTCAATTTTCTTTTCTGTACACCTTTAATTTTTCAATATGGTTAAAATGTACCTGGGGTTCCTGCAATAGCGACTCACGATATCCGGAACGTATTGGAGTCATTTTTATCCTATTCCCCAAACTCAAGACATCAATAAACATACTTATGTACTGTATATAACATATATATATGTATATTACTTTAACCTTCAAAGTCATCTAGAAAACGTAACGTTACCGTTGCTAATGTCTTTTGAACTTTGTGAAGTTTTACGAGGAGAAACGGGAGAAGTGTAGCTTGTAGCTAACATTAGCTAGCGTAATTAGCTAGCTAGCTAGCGAGTGACCAAAACAATGATTCTTCCCAATTTTTCGGAAAAGTAATGTAAAGCCCGTTCAACCGCTCTTTAGACACGTCTGTCTTCTATCACGGACGCCATTTTTCTGATATATTATTAGTTAATTCAAATTTTCCTTACAAGCAATTTAAATCTGCCTCATTTTCAATGGTTTCCAATGGGAGTTCAGTTAACCCTTTCGTGACCATTGTTTGTCCAACCTAGCAACAGTAACCGTGGAGGGCGGGACTTGACAAAGGGTCAATTACATGCATCCTGTGGGTAGTACAGTTGAATGAACCTCTGTGTGTGTAGTGTAAGTGTGTAGTGTAGTGTGTGTTTGTGTGTGTGTACCTCTCCACAGCCGGCCGTAGAGCCTTCTCTCTCTCCAGCATCTCCAGGATGAGTTTCCCCCAGTCCTCCTCCAGGTCGTTGGGATGGAGGCCCTGAGGAAGCTTGATACGCCCAAACTCTATCCACACCTGCACACACACAACGAATCATGTCTATATATATATTTTTTTATAATTCAACGAATATTCTCCTGCAATATGTACATTTACTTATTTTGTTATCTATCGGTCCTCTGTCTTTATAGACTTTTTAAGTTAATTGTTGTATTGCTTTGGGGACTACGGATGTAATTTAGCAGCAGTGCTAAATACGGTGTATTTACAGTGAGTACTCATGTACTCACTGTCCATTAATATGCACTGTCTCGTCTAAATAAACAAAAAAGTAAATAAAACACACACACACATACACACACAGAGTCACATATTTTTAATATCCCATCATGCCTCAGTGCGCTACGCTCTCTGGTCTGATCAGCTGAGTGAGGAGAATAAAGGAGGAACTATGATCATCAACACATCATGAGTGTGTTCACTGAGACAATCAGCTGCATTGATCTCACACACACACACACACACAGACACACACACATGCACACACACACACTCTCGCTCTGTGTCTTTGTCTCTTTCTCTCTGTCATCTCTCGCCCTGAGCTCAACCTCATGACACAGAACCAGTTCCTGCACATGAGGCTGAACACCAGGCTGTTTTCTCTTTGTCCTTAGCACTTTTTGTCTCTGTTATTCATCTGATATCCACAGATACATCTGTCACATCATCATAGCTGGTCATTTTTTTATTTTTTGTAACTGAGAATTACCATCGTTGGTATTACGTCTGCCACTGTTGCAACTCTTATGTTTTATTTTCACAATTACCATATTCATTTATTATTATCATTACTATGAATAATCATGCAGCTTGAGCACTTTGCACTTTGCCCACCACACATACTATATAACAATCAACATCTTGCAGCGATGAGCACTTTGCACTTTGCCTACAGTACCTCATACATGTTTCAGTATTGTCTAATGTGTTGTCTATTGTCTAATTGTGTCTTTTTATACCTCACCTTCGTATAGTAGCTTGTGGTCTGTGTAATTCTGTGTATTTTATCATTTTTATGTTATGTGTAGCCAGGGACTACAGATGGAAATGAGCTGGGAGCTAAATCTGGTGCAACCATCTTTTCATTTTTTCCTGCAAATGATTAATGTAATTGCACATTGTCCCTTATTAAACTAATAAACTAAACTAAACTAAACTAAGCTCTTCATCCTCCTTCATCCTCTTTCTCCTCCTCCTCCTCCTCCTCTCTTCATCCTCACCTCCAGCAGCTTGTAGAGGTGTTCGACGTGACTTTTCTCCATCTCCTTGGCGGGGATCTCCGTCTCTTTGAAATGGACGTACTCGTTGTAAAGTGCCTGCAGGAAGAGGAAGAAGGAGAGGAAGAGGAGGAGAGGGGAGACAGTGTTAACGAAAGCTTTATGTTTAAGGTCGATCAGCAGGTAAAACACCCAGTAGGAAGTTGACTTCATTTATTTGATTTTAATGATTTTATTCATTTGATTTTACTGTGTTTTATCTTTTATCTCTTTTATCTCATTGATTTTAATTCTGTTTTATCTTATTGTGTCTATTGTTTTATTGTGCTTCTGTTGTGTTACTTATTGTGTTTTTATCTTGCTGTGCAGCACTTTGGAAACCTTGTGTTTGTTTAAATCGTGCTATATAAATAAAATTGGATTGGATTGGATTGGAAAACCTCTGATCATTGGCCAGTTCCACCTCCTCCGTCATGATGTCACATCTTCTCCTCTGAGAACTACTTCCTTCTAATCCCCAACACTTCTGCTCATCTTGTCCATTTTCCCAAACTCCCCTCCTCCTCCCCTCCTCCTCTCTCTCTCTCTCCGGAGGCTTTACAGAAATTTGCTCGTCAGCTTCTTTTCCTCCAGAGAAGCCGAAGAAAGAATCTGCTTCACATTGTTTAGAGAAACTGTTGCAGTGATGTGACGATAATAACCCTTCTGAGTGAGTGCAGAGACTCACCCTTTAAAGAGGAACTATGCAGGATTTTTAGCTACATTTCTACCTTAATTAAACAACTTCAGAGGGATGGTTAAATAAATGACTTGTAACTTGTTACAGAGAGAATGGAGACTCTCTGCCTTTTGGCCCGAAAACCAATCTCTCAAGCAAAATCAGTGCCTCGATCTGACCCATGTCCCAGCTACTCATTTATGTGGCATCATGACACAAACATAAACACGCCCTGTAACCTGTAATCTCTTCTTTATGACAGATAAGACTACACAAATATACACACTGAACATTGTAAACAATAAATAACGTTATCCTTCCCTTTTCCCTTCCGTCTTTCCTCCCTTCTTCCTTCCTTGAACGAATCTGTTCCCTCCCTCCATCTTTCTTTCCTTCCTTTTTCCCTTCCTTCTTTCCACAATCCCTTTTCCCTCCCTTCCTCCCTTCCTTCCTTCCTTCCTTCCTTCCTTCTCTTCGTCCTTCCTTCCTTTTTGACCCAATCTGTTCCCTCCCTCCTTCTATCTTTCCTTCCCTTTTCCCTTCCTTCTTTCCTCCCATCTTTCCCTTTGTCCTTCCTTCCTTCCTCCCATCTTTCCTTCCTCCCATCTTTCCCTTTGTTTCCCTTTCTTCCACCACTCTGCTTTCTCACCAACTTCGTTGAAAACAAATGCACATGGTCAGGAAGAGGGTTAGCAAAAGAGCAGAAAAGCATCCGGACTTTGCATAGTTCCCCTTTAAATTTATAATAAAAGAAGTTGTTCCTCTCTGTTTCTTTTTGTTTTTTCCTGTTTCCTTGAACCAACACTGACCTGATTTAAAGAACCAGTTTCTGCTTCTCTCACCTTCAGTTCCACAGGGTTTTGAGGGAAGTTCTTGTTGGCCATCAGGGCCGTATGCTGGCGGCTCCACTGGAGCAGAGAGGAGAACCTGGACTGATACTCAGACCAGCGCTGATCCACCTCCTGATGATGGAGAGAAGAGGAGGAGAGGAGGAGAAGAGGAGGAGGAGGGAGGAAGGAGAAAGAGATGTGTAGCACTTCATATTATAAAATGTAATTTCCAGGAAATGATGAAAATAATTGCATCATTATTTCAGAGTTCCAGCTCATTGCTCACGACGCTGCAGAAACAAAGATTGAAATCAACGTGATGATGATGATATCATTTATAAAATATACTATTATAGTTATGGAGAGAATTACATTCAAACTCAAAAACCAAACTGATATTTTTGAAGAGAACTGGTTGAAATGGTTCAGCTACGTGTGGACTGTAAGACCTGATTTCATATTATAGATCACAAAGATAAAGCCAAACCCTTGATTAAGAAATGTTTTGCTCCATATGCTCAAGAAACATCCTTTTATGTATGATGTGGTTATGCTTGACTCCGCTGTTTCACTTAATGAACAAATCCTCCCCTTGTCATGTTATGTTTTGTTAAGTTGTGTATTTTTGTGCCCAGTTGGCACATATGTGTATAAGAAAACCAATAAAAAGACGTACGTGTGCGGCGATGCCCTCTCCTCCCTCTGGGATCTTAGGGAAGGCATCATAGATGGAGGAGACGTAGGTGATGACTGACTTCTCATCTGGAGAAGGTACATCAACATCTGGAGGAGAGAGAGAGAGAGAGAGAGAGAGAGAGGTGGAAAATTAGAGACAGGAAACTGAAAAACATCCTGAAATGTAAAAGGTTTATAAAGAGAATACAATTTCCGGCCGAATTTGACCGTTTTAAAAGTTTTATCTCTGAAAAATCATGTAGTTAATGTGATCTCAGACTGACCTAAGATTCCATGACTTTGTCTACAAAGAGGATTTCAACAGACAAAATGAATTATATTTATTTGCATACAACTTTGTGCTTTTTATTCAACATTAGAAATGAATGGGGGAACTACAGTTAGTGTAAAAAACTAAGCTCAAGTACATCCTCATTTGTCAGATGCATTAGCTCAGATAAATGAGGCATACAGGCCATAAATAACAGATAGAAATGAAAAAACTGTAATGTTCACAAGAACTTAAGTTGTTTAAAGCAGAAGTAAGCGGATTTTTGTGTTAATATAAGTCTTAAATAGTTATATCTTCCGACAGCAATCACTTCTATAGAGTGTTTGGTCTGAAACACGGGTCTGTCAGTCACTCTGCTCTGCTGTAAGCCGAGGAGAAAACTTTACAATGAAAAACAAATGATGATAATATGTATTATTATAGTTTTATGATGAGTCTTAATAGAGCGGCCATTTTTGACCAGGAACACAAAGTGTTTAACATGAAGTGAACACAACAACATGAGGGTTAAAAATTCTGCCTCAGTTCTGAAACTTTCTGATAAAAGGAAACTGAAGCAACATTTCCATAAAAGTGCAAAAGCACAGCTGTAAAAAAAAAAAGAAAAAAAAAGTGACATGTAAACCAAAAGATCCAGCTGTTGTGATGTAGCAACCGATGCTACAGTAACACTTGGGAGGTTGCTGACATCAATCACACTTTATTCATGTGTTAATGTGGATAAAACGCTGAATAAACAAACACAGATGTGCAGGTTAAAGGTTGTTCAAAGGTTTTTCAGAATAAAAGCCCCAGCAGCAGCAGCAGCCAGTCTCACCCTCAGCGTCCAGCAGCCTCGTCACGCCCAACGACTCGGCGATCTCGAAGGCCTGCTCCAGGTTCTCGCGGTTGCTCTGCCGCGACAACGTCTCCATGTCGATCAGGTCGGGCCTGCAAACACACAGACACACACACACACACACACACACACACACGTTAGCCAGCTCTGTGTGGGTGTCACTCTGTTTAAAAATCTTATTTCTGTACGACACACTGTTCATCTGCAGCCTCCACACACACACACACCACTCCTGACTCTTCATGCACATGTTGGTTGAATTCAGAGCAGCGAACAGTCACAAAATGTCAAAATAAGGTTTTATTGGTGGAGAAACTTGTTCTGAAATAGTTTTACATCAGTGTTTAACTCCGTGTAATCAAGAGTTTGTGGAGCTGAATTAGATCTGAACTATTTCAGGGCTTTAAACTCAACATTTTAACTGTTGTTTAGAAGCCGTTTGCTGCTTTTTGGCTCATTTTATTATCATTTTTTGTTTGTTTGGCTCTAATTGCACTAATTATGGGATTGCATTTAGTTTCTTTTGTCACTATGCTACTATGCCTGTGCATGTGTTGCTCTGATGTAATCTCATTTATTTATTTATAATGTGGTATTTATAACAATGACAATAAAGTGGAGTAAGGAAGTCAATGCTTTCTTTAACAAAGTCACAAAGTGCTTCACTACGGAAGCATATTGCATTCACTTGAAAAAAAAACAACAAAACTCTGGTTTTTCTGAGTAATTTATTTTTTTGTAATTTAGTTTTTTTTTCTTCAGTTTTTTGTGGTAATTTTTGGTTAAAAAAAAAATTGTCAGAAAAACAGGGAAAAAATATTCAAAAAAACAAACAATAAAATAAATTACTCAGAAAAACAGTTTTTTTTTATTTTTATTCAAGTGAATGCAATACGATTCCGTACTTCACAAAAAAAAAACAGAAAGAAAACTGTAAAAATTGTCAAAAAAGTTTAATAGAAAATAAAATTCAAATTGAAAACAAAAGTTTCAATGAAAGTTTTAAGATCTGATTTAAAGGTGCAGGTGAATTGTTGCAGGTTATGGACATTAGAAATTAAACCTGCTCTGCAAACAAACAGAAAACCTGCTCAAATATCTAAAATCAATATAAAAACCAATAGCTAGAGGTTTAAAGATGCAGTAGGTGGGATGATACTGTAGTAGTGACTCACCTGTATCTGTGCAGCAGAGCGTTGAACATGCGTCCGTCGCTCCAGGACGAGGTGAAGTTGGTGCAGCGGAGGCCGGGGTATCCCTCCGTCGCCTGCTGGCTCCATAGCAACAGCTTCTCTTTGGCCGTGAGGTCGCCCGACTCGCCGCTCACGTAGATCTCTGAGATCTGGACGGGAACAGAAGAAAAAGAAGAGAAGAGAAGAGAAGAGAAGAGAAGAGAAGAGAAGAGAAGAGAACAGAAGAACAGAAGAGAGAGTCTCAGTAATCATCACGGTGCATTCAGGTGAGGGAGAAAATCGTAGGAATTTATGCATTCACACAAACATCCAGCTGTTTTTTCTCCTCATGAGTTTGATAATGAAACGTCGCTGCATGTTTTTCTACTAATGTCAGTTCCCTCCATCTCGTCTGCTCATTAGCCCCCCCTCCGTCTCATGACTCCCCCCCCCCCCTCCTCTCCAACCTCGATCTGTCTCTTCAGTTTTTCCTCCTCTTTCATCTGCTCTGCTCCGCATGTTCATCAATCTGCTCACCCTGCTCCTCTTCTACTTTCACTTCATCACCCCCCCTTCCTCCCCCATCTGTGTTTTTTTTTCCTCTCCTCCCACTGCCAGTGAGTGAAGTGAACACCACAGAAGAAGTCAGACGTTAACACATCAGTATGTGCATGTTGTCGAGAGATTTCAGGTTCCTACAAACACAATAATGTTGTAATTTTAGAGCGAAATTCATGTAAAACCACTGATGCACGTTGCCTTCAGGGACAGTTTTTCATCAACAGTCTCTGTATTTCCCTCTAAAACAACTCTGTCTGGTAACGTTGTGTTATTATCTCATAGCGTGGTGAATGTGCAGGTCACAACTTGTCCACCAGAGCGTTGTGGAGTTGTTGGATTGTGTATTTGATGAGTTTGATGAGTTAGAAACCAAGAAATCCCATAATGAGCCTCCGTAGCGTAGCTCTGAGCAGCTCGCGGCTCTGCTCCGCCGTTCTAAAAATAGCTTGCACCGACAATTATTAAAGGTAAAGAACCTACTGCTATGACTATAGGGATTATGGCAATGGGCCAATTAGCCAAAAATGTTGAACTATCCCTTTTAACATTTACTCCTCTAATGGAAACACCCAGACTGAACACAACACTGTGTCTCTCCCATAGCTCAGAAACTCGTCCTCTGCTGCTGCTGCAGCTACTGAACTAAACTTTAACAGAGGGGGAAGAAGAGGAGGGGGAGGAGGGGGGGTGAGTCTGTAGGAATCCAGGTCTCCATGGCAACCGACAGCTTCTTTCTTTCTCTCCCTCCGCGTCCTCCTTCCTCTCAGTTTGCTCTCTTTACGTCCGAGTGTCCGCGGACACAAAGCCGGAGTGATGTACGGACGCAGAGAGAGTCGGTGTTTGGCTGCTGCTGCTGCTGTCATCAGTATTCCTCTGTCATCCCCTCCCCTCTTCCTCCTCCTCTGTCTCTCCGTCTCTCTCTCTGTCCATCCGTCTGTCTTTCTGTCTTTCTGTCTGTCCCTCCTGCTGCTAATATAGAGCAGTATAAAGTCCGGTGTGAGCCAGGGGACTGCAGCAACAGGGAGGGAGGAGGGAGCAGCTATAAGGCCGGTTACAGCTCCCACTTGCAGCTTAAAGGGATAGTAGCATTTTTTTAAAAGTGGGGTTGTATGATCTCCAAATAGCCCCTAAGTACTTTAATTGCAGTAGAAGACTCTCTGCACTCCTCCCGTTAGCAACGCCAGCCCATAATAGCCCTGCCCAGAGGTTTACAACATACATTGTTGTGAACAGACCCAAAGAAACGGCCAATTTTCACGGCCCAATGGAACTGTGTATTTTTTTTCAGGTAAAACCTCTTTTAGGCCGTGAAAATAGGCCGTTTCTTTGGGTCTGTTCACAACACTGTATGTTGTAAATCTCTGGGCAGGGCTATTATGGGCTGGCGTTGCTAACGGGAGGAGTGCAGAGAGTCTTCTACTGCAATTAAAGTACTTAGGGGCTATTTGGAGATCATACAACCCCACTTTAAAAAAAATGCTACTATCCCTTTAAAGACACAACCAACTCCTCATGGTGTTAATCCTGAGACAAACATACATGCAGAGTTCACACAACACACACACACACACACACACACACACACACACACACACACACACGTCGACTCAGCATGTGTGTGTGTGTGTTGTGTGTGACCTGCAGCTTTAACCATCAGACAGAAAACAAAGACACTCGACGGCGCTGGGTGTGATCTGAATCTGCAAAACTGTAAAATTCTGCCGTTTCTCTGCAGAACTCAGAGACACTGAGCTTCTAATCCTCCGCCTGAATACTGATACAGCACAGTGTGTGTGTGTGTGTGTGTGTGTGTGTGTGTGTGTGTGTGTGTGTGTGTGAGGGCTGCATCTGCACTCAGAGCCTTTACACTCCCGCTGCAACAGGATTTTCAGTATCTTCTGCATGTCTGCCTGATGGTTTATTCCTCCTTTCTAGTCGACTAACAGTGAGTGAATCCAGGAGGTCTGAGGAGCTCTCGACCGTGTCTCATGGTTTTCTTCCTCAGCAATCGGAGCGTTTCATCATCATCATCATCATCATCATGTGAACAGATGAAATCACAGAGAGATGTGGTTGAACTCTGCCTGATAAAAAAAACCTGCTGAACCACGAGTTGTGAATAATTTATCACACGCACGTGTTGAAGAGGTCGAGAACGAACCTCCACTGATCTGTAGCAGCAGATACATGGAGGCTATGACAGCATAGTAGCAACATCCATGTTCTTATTAGGGTTAGGCTAGATAAGGATAGGATAGGATAGGCTAGACTTGGTCAACTTTATTGTCCCTAGAGGTAAATTGGTTTTGCAGCAAGGTTCATATAGGACGAATCTCCTTGTTGTTTACTTCTGGGTAGAAAACCAGCATTCGAACAATAGTGACGGACGAGAGTTTCGCTATATCTCATTTTTCATGTCACTATATCGCCGTTTAGACTAATCTGATGTTTGTAAAGTCTATAAAACCAATGATTGGACAAACATTACTATTTATGTGTGCACATTTTTGTAATTAGTCATGGTTATCATAGATTAGCCGGGCTAACGGTTAGCTAGCTGTTTCACTTTAATAACTCAGTGACTCAATAAAAGCTCCATGAAAAAATATTTTCTCCAGCGGATATCTGAGTTCCAACATGACTGAGCTAACTGGAGTAGTTTCATGTCGTGTCCCACAATGGGAGGGTTTTAACAGTTGACGTCCTGATGTTAGCTTAGCTACCGCCGTTAGCTTAGCTGCCGTTAGCCACTGATGCTTTCTAGACACAGTGATTCCCCCAAACTGAATAAATACAACACATAGCAACACAAAACACACAAACAGAAATAGTAATGTTTCTTCAATCATTTCAGATTTGTCTAAACGGTGATAGGGCGTGAAAAATATGATATATAGCTAAACTCTCGTTCGTTAGGCCTACTATTGATCTCATTCAAATTACGTGCTGGTTTTCTACCCGGAAGTAGAATGTAAACACCAAGGCGATTCGGTCTATACTGTAGATACATGAAAACACATCTTTGGGTATGAAGGTTTTTGTATTTCTGAGTATGAAGGTTTTGATGTATTCATGTGGCTTTAAGGCTTTGTGTGTTTTCCATGTAAACTTAAACTACTGTATTCTAAGTTATTATATTCATTGGTGAATCTAAGTTATTAATAATTTCTCGCTTTTCATTGTTTTTCTTTGTTTATGAAATTGCTTTAATAAGCTATAGTAAGCTATTTATTCCTCGTTTTTCATGAACTATGATGTATGAATTCTGCAAGAGCATCCTATTTTACTGTCTGTTTCAAATTTTTCTCTGTATTATATACAAAGTAGCCTAATTATCTTGTCTCTAACACCATGATTGATTGTAAATGTAACAGTTGCAAGGGGGCAGGTTCCTCATAAGCCTTGGCTTCTTAGCTATCCTTTTCATATGTATGTACAGTATATCTGTCATTCATAAGAAATAAAACAATAATTTACATAAAAAACGAAGCAACGATGAACAAATCACACAGTCGACTCCAAGAAATAGAACGTTAAAGCAGATATTAATCAATAACACATACTAATATATTGGCTAATAAGACACTAAACAACAACGACCAGGAAGTCCAGGAGAAAAATCACAACAAATATCTCCACATTTAAAAAAAAAAAAAGAAGAAAATGTCATCAGATGATGAACACACTGTCTCTGTCCTCCAGGTTTGTTTCTAGACGTCTCATCCAAACTAAAACCTCTCATCTTCAACAACACAGAGATCAGAAACAACAGAGACGCTGCTCCTCAGCACCTTTAAAGAGATAGTTCAACATTTTGGCAAATTGGCCCATTACCATAATCCCTATAGTCATAGCAGTAGGTTCATTAGAGGGAAATTCATGCAAAACCGCTGATGCGCGTTGCCTTCAGGGACAGTTTTTCATCAAGCAGTCTCTGTATTTACCTCTACAACAACTCTGTCTGGTAACGTTGTGTTATTATCTCATAGCGTGGTGAATGTGCAGGTCACAACTTGTCCACCAGAGCGTTGTGGAGTTGTTGGATTGTGTATTTGATGAGTTTGATGAGTGGAAACCAAGAAATCCCATAATGAGCCTCCGTAGCGTAGCTCTGAGCAGCTCACGGCTCTGCTCCGCCGTTCTAAAAACAGCTTGCACCGACAATTAAAGGTAACAAACCTACTGCTATGACTATAGGGATTATGGCAATGGGCCAATTTGCCAAAATGTTGAACTATCCCTTTACAACAGGACACACTGACTTCTTCCTGTTCTTTCCACTGCTGCATTTAAAGCGTTTTACAAATGATTCATGACACTAAAAACTAATCAGAGAGAGGAAACAGCAGAGTGACGTCTCCACCAGGTTCCTCTGTGTCTGTTCAACAACTCGTCTGCTCGGTAACTGGATTAAAAAAAAAACCTTCACACGTCGTCTCAGCACCGTTTATCTAAGTCCTGCACCGACTCTCTGACTGGAAACAGGTTTTCATCACTGGTTAATGGAACAAGTTCAGTCATTAGAGCTCATTTCATTCATTAAGCTGCTGGTGATTCAGCAAACAAAACCAAAAACAACTCTTTAATTAACCGAACCCACTTCCTCGTTAGCTCCAACGTGTTGCTGCTTCATCATTAATTCATCATTTAAATCTGTTAAAACTATAATTAATTATAGTGAAGTGAGACGTTCACATGAAAACAGAAAACAAACATGACGCAGGTGTAAGTAGAGTAGTGTTTAAAGTAAATACAGGCTACACACACACACACACACAGATCGTTGGTCATGTGACCTACAGGAGTAAACACTGTGGTTTCATAGTAAATATGACAAAAGGGAGGGAACTCGTCACACTGTATTCTCTCATAATATTGGATTACATGATAAAAGGACAAGGACAACTTGCATTCATTCAGTTATTATCTGTAGAACTAATGCTTAAATGTATATTTCGTATTTGAAATTTTGTATACATCATTTCCCTTACAGTACTTTTTAGGGAAAGGGAACCCCTTACTGTATATATATTTTTCCCTTTTGGAAACAAGGAAAATGTGTGTCTTTTTGACAAAACTAGTTATTTTCTGCCATTTTTTAAACAGATTTTTTCTTTCTTTATTATTTTTTTCTATACCAGCCTTACTCTCATCAAATATGACGACCTGTGTCCAGTCTAATACTTGCAATGCCAATTAATATCTATAGACCTTGTATTGTTTTAGTATGGATTCCTTATGACCTATTGATCTTTAATTGTCCCAATGCTCGAAACATTGTCATTGTCCTTTTTATTATTATAGGATTCTCTAATACATTTTTCTTTTTGATATTTTGGGAGAATACAGTGTGACGACTGGCGAGTTCCCTCCTTTTTGTCCTGTTAGCTTCCTAGATTCAGCATTTTGGATGTGTGTGAGCTTTTTTTCTCTTTTCATAGTAAATATGTCACTATACAGGTTCCTGGTTTCAGGACTGAACTCTGTGTGTTCATGTATGATGAGTCAACACACACACATACACACACCATCAGAGATCAGAGCAGGTTGCAGCCATGATCCATGATCCTCTAACCGCCCCCCCGGGGGCTCTGGACCAGCCCGCTTTTAAAAAACATGGCCTCTTTGAAGTTTGTATGGAGCGAAGGGAGGGAGGAGGGAGGGAGGGGAGGATGAAGACGGAGGATGGAGAAGAAGATGAGATAGAAAATAGAAAAAAAGCTGTTTTATTGACACTTAGATGAAACGTGCCTGTGAACTGCTGCTATGTGACAAACAGGACGGATGGATGAGGAAGAGAGAGACGGATGGAGAGATGAATGGATTCAGACACAGTCGGACGACGAGTGCATGGATGAATGTGAGCGGTGGAAGAGAAAGAATGAAAGAAATGAAAGAATGAATTCCCCCGGGGAGACGAGGCAGCGTCTCACTGATGAATGCGCATTTCAAATCCCTTTTTATGCAGATATAAAAGACAGCTGCACTTTAAACCCAACACACAGTCACATACACACACACAAGACAGAGTGCTATTGATTATCGGTGAAGCAGGGATCTACAGTATCTATACGTGTGTGTGTATATGTGTGTGTTTGTCATGACTCAGCAGCATTGAACACAACCTAACATGATGTCAGCGCTTTGACTGCGCAGACGCACTGAGCTGACGTCGAGGAGGGAAACTGACTGAAGCATCGACGCTGCTGTGAGAGAAAACACACAAACTGTCTGATCTGATCAATGACTTCCTCACACAGACAGAAACAGTCACAATAAGGGATTTTTATTTCATAAAAAGTGCCTGGTCAAAAAGAAAAAGTGAATTATTTATGTGAATTCCATGTGGTTTTTGGTTTTGTTTGGTTTTGTCTGTGCTCTGATGATTTTGTTTGGTGTCTAAATATAATGATAATGTGTCTTGTAAGCCCTTATAGGCTGGACGCCTTAATTGGTGCACGACACGTAAAGAAATATAAATTCTTTCATTCATTCATTTACAATAAACCGAGTCGTACACTTTTTGTTTCTGCAATCCATTTGTTTCGTAGCTGCTGCTGTTTTTGTGGAAGGTCACTGAACTTCCTCTGAACTGTGATGGAGAAAAATGGGATTAGACTGAACGAACCATAACAACTGCTGCTGCTGCTGCTGCTGCTGCTGCTGCTGGTTTCTGTCTGTCCATGCAAAAGAGTTTAAAGTTCGTTTTTTTTTTTCTCCTTGGGCCGAGATAAAGCCTCGTTCCTGTGGCAGAACCTCAGAACATTTTCTGGTCCCAAACAAAACAAAACAAAACACAGGAGGAAGAGAAAAAAATCTAAAATTAAAAAAAGTCGAGCTGCGTTTCTAATCTGATCCACGTCCTGTTGGATCAGATCTAAAGCTCCACAGAGTCTGGACTCTGGAGTTTACTTTAAAGGGATAGTTCAACATTTGGGCAAATTGTCCCCATTGCCATAATCCCTATAGTCATAGCAGTAGGTTCGTTACCTTTAATTGTCGGTGCAAGCTGTTTTTAGAACGGCGGAGCAGAGCCGTGAGCTGCTCAGAGCTACGCTACGGAGGCTCATTATGGGATTTCTTGGTTTCACCTCATCAAACTCATCAAATACACAATCCAACAACTCCACAACGCTCTGGTGGACAAGTTGTGACCTGCACATTCACCACGCTATGAGATAATAACACAATGTTACCACACAGAGTTGTTTTAGAGGGAAATTCATGCAAAACCACTGATGCACGTTGCCTTCAGGGACAGTTTTTCATCAAGCAGTCTCTGTATTTCCCTCTAAAACAACTCTGTGTGGTAACGTTGTGTTATTATCTCATAGCGTGGTGAATGTGCAGGTCACAACTTGTCCACCATCCCTTTAAATGAACCCGTCGGCTTCTCCCCAAGTAACTAAACCTGCTCCAGACAAAACCACAACAGTCTGACACACACACATTGCTACACTGTGTGTGTGTGTGTGTTGATCTGATGGGAAATGACCAGTTACAGTTTTGCACAGACTGAGATAAACCCTGTCATTTAAAGCAACGACTTCTCTCTCACACACCAACACCAACACCCGTCCTGTCCCGTTCCCTCACACTGCAACAGACGTCTGGAGATGAAGCATGTGTGGTGAGAGGAAAATAACAAGAAATAGAAGGAGGGAGGGAGGGAGGGAGGGAGGGAGAGAAGGAGGGAGGAGGAGGAGGATACTGGGAGAGAAGGATGCAGAGACGGTCTGGGCTGCGTTGATTAGCCTCCAGGGACAGAGGCGGAAAGACAGAATGGAGAGAGGCAGAGTGGCTTTCTGCAGCTGATAACAACACACACACACACACACACACACACACACACACACACACACACACACAGACACACACAGACACACACACATACTGTATAACCCCCTCATGACCACGAACATGCTGCACAAATGACAACAAAGGCTCCCGCTAACAACCCACACTCACACAAATCAAGAGCAGTGAAAAGCCTCTGTTGGCACTAAACACCTCTGGTTTCACAACACAAGATCTACACACACACACACACACACACACACACACACACACACACACACCACCGGATCGGGTTTATTGTCTCTTTAGTGTTTCAGTTTGAAGCAAAGCAAAGCAAAACAATCCAAGTACACAAACGTCTCATGAGGTTTTAACAAACTCCAGGAACGAGAGAGAAGAAACTCTGGAACAAAAAGCAGCTTCTTCTGTTTTCACTAGAATCATAAAATATTGATTTTAAATTGAGGAATCGTTAATGTTTCAAGTCTTAACGAGCTCTCGCATCACTTTTGGGGAGTTCAATATCTTACACACACACACACACACACACACTCGAGGGATGTCAGGAGGTTGGGGAAACACCAAGATGGTGAGGGGAAGACCAACAGTCCAGTTACGATGAGAAGAAACTATGGCTGCCGATCAATAACAGTATTAAATCCCAGATTAGTTTATTTTTGTTAACTAATGTATAAAATATATAACCATAAAGCTGCGACATCTGTCTGATGAGGTCTGTCAACATTAATCCAGATGTTTTCAGCCTTTTTTGATCGATTGTATTGATAATACCTGGTAACACGTGTCCCCAGGTGCAGCTGCCAACAGGTTCAATCCAGATTTTTGAACCTCTGGATTGAACCTTAAAGGGGACGTATTATATATAGGTGTTTGTTTTGCCTTCAGGTCCCCAAAATGTGAGAATCAACGAAAAAATCTGTAATTTTCAGGCTCCCTAGGTTGAAATCCATGTGGTTTTATGAGCTGTTCCCTCAGTTGTCTTCTTCCAGTGATGTAACTAGTTTCTGAATTTGCATAACCCCACCCCTGGGAGCAATAAAGGGGGCGGGGCAAGCAGTGGTTAATTTGCATTTAAAGGGACAGGCACTGAAACCAGACGTTCTGAACAGAGCTGTTTTGAATGGATGAAAAGAGCTGTGATGTTTGATCCTTTGACCAAAACATGACACAGACATGTCTTTAAGACTGCACTCACACTAGGGCCAGTTGTTCCGTACCGTGCTGAAGCCTGAATGCCCCCCCTCCCCTGTCCCCCACTGGCCCGCACTCACACTACCTCCAACCCAAGTTTGCTCAAGCACAGTTGCCTCTGACACATACGTCATAACGTTGATATACCAACACGGCGGATGTGCGCTTAACCTGACTGCAGAAAGAACGGCGCTTTTTAACAGTTTGACCGGTTATGATCATGGTTATCTTGAACTTTATTCAAAATGATGTTAGCTAGCGATGTCGACGTGGCGCGACGTAATCGTTAAGTGACTGTTTATTCACACGCGGTTGCAGAAACGTGGTGGAGAACGAACCTGAAGCGTGTTACATGCTTGTGCGCATTCGTGACCAAGTGTACCGTACTCGAGCCAGAACACTTGAACTCACACTAGCAATAGAATCTGGACTTTAGGGGGCAAACGTGCTTGGCCGCGGTACGACTGCCTAGTGTGAGTGGCCCTAAGACAACTGGGAACTGTTTTAACTGGTGGAGAAGGGGTGTAATACGTCTCAGTGAGTGTGTGGCGGGACACCGACCTGCGGCAGGTGTCTGACAGCGGCCGGTTGCTGTAGCAACAGGGGACTCTCCGCCATGGAGTCCAGCCTCTTTAAAGGGGACATACATCACTTTTTGAAGGCTCATTAACATATATTTGGGTGTTTGCTTTGCCTTTCGGCCCCAAAATGTGAGAATTGACAAAAAAATCTGTAATTTCTAGGCTCCCTAGGTTTCGAATTTGCATAATCCCACCCCTACCTGGGAGCAATAAAGGGGGCGGGGATAGCAGTGGTTCATTTGCATTTAAAGGGATAGGCACTGAAACCAGCCATTCTTCTGAACAGGGCTGTTTAGAGAGGATGAAAAGAGCTGTGATGTTTGATCCTTGGGGGATTTGGACTTTTTTTTGGTCTTTAAGACACGTGGGAACTGTTTGAATTGGTGGAGAACGGGTGTAATACGTCTCAGTGAGTGTGTGGGCGGGACACCGACCTGCGGCAGGTATCTGACAGCGGTCGGTTGCTGTAGCGACAGCGGACTCTCCACCATGGACTCGTCCAGCCTCTCGGAGGAGGAGCTGGTCAGCCCCCCCCAGTCCGTCTGGCTGGGCGTGGTGCCCGCCGTCTCCGGGGACGTCAGCGGCAGGTCGCTGGCGTAGCCCGACTCCAGGAGCGACGCCGACAACCGCTGTTCCTGAGCCGCAGCCCCGCGGGACGGAGAGTCCAGCCTGAAGCCGCCGCCGGGTGTCGTCTCCACGGCAACGGCCCGGACACGCCCCCGGTCCGCCCCTTCCTCCTCCTCGCTCAGCAGGACTTTGAGGATGTTTCCTGCGAGCGGGGACGTAGCCGCGGCGGCTTGACGCTCCGTCTGGACTTCAACCTCCTCCTCGGCGTCGCTCCGCCCCGTCCACAGCGGCGAGCCGTAGTCGCTGGGATACATCGTCCTCACCACGCACAGCTTCCCGTCCACCTCGCGGATGTGCACCACACCTTTACGCTCCCTGTCCGACGGTGTGCGAGCCCCCCGTCCCGCTGCCGCCGCCCCAGCACCAGCATCCCCCGTGTTGTCCTCCTTCTCCCTCTCCCTCTCCGCTCTCCCTCGCTCTCGGTCCTTCCTCTCCTTCTTCTGCCGGAGGATCCAGGGCTTCTCCAGGACGCCCTGCACCTTCTCCCGGACGCGGCACACCCGGCCGCCGCCCGGCGTGGTGCTGCCCGCGTTGACCGGCGCCGCCACCGCGTTGATGACCGGCGTGGTGGTGGCGGTCTGGCTGGGGATGCTGCACACGTCCACGATGGCGCTGACCGAGTCCTCCTCCCCCGGGAGGCAGAAGACGCCCCTCCAGGCCGGGCTGGGGGTAGGGGACAGAGCCTCGAGTCTCCTAACGCCGGGGGAGAGCGCGTTGCTGTGCAGCTTCATTCTGGGGTCCAACGCCGTCCCCAAAGTCCTCGCCGAGTCTTCGAGTCCTCTTCCCGCCTGCTTCTCCTTCTCCTCCTCGTCCTCGTCCTCGTCCTCGCGGTCGTCGTGGCTCTCTCTCTGCCGCTCGTACTCGTCGTTCACCTCCCCTCCCTCCCCTCCCTCCCCCTTCCTCACCCGTTTGCCCTTGTGCTTGCGCCTGAAACGCAGACGCTTCTTTGGCGAGAGCGGGGGGGCACCGCCGAGCTCGCCCTCCCGCGGCGGCCGCACGCAGCCCATGGAGTTCCCCATCGTCTTTTTTTATAGAAAAGAGCTAGTAAAACAGAAGCTACAGCAGTTTTGCACGAATTTCCCTCTAAAACAACTCTGTGTGGTAACGTTGTGTTATTGTCTCATAGCGTGGTGAATGTGCAGGTCACAACTTGTCCACCAGAACGTTGTGGAGTTGTTGGATTGTGTATTTGATGAGTTTGATGATGAGGGAAACCAAGAAATAAATCCCATGAGCCTCCGTAGCGTAGCTCTGAGCAGCTTAATATATAAATAAAAAAGCCAGAGGACAGGAAACGTTTTAGATGAATGGACGAGTATCCAACAGCTCCCTCATCAACCTGACACCTGTGACGCTGAGACCAGCAGGTTTGTCTCCGTTTCCCACGACACCCGCTCCAAAACAACCTGCTGGTTACAGGAGAGGAGAGGAGGGGGGGTAAGAGGGGCTGTTGCAGCTGGATGGTCCCGTTTTCTATGTCCCAGAAGACTCGTGGTCGCAGTCAAGGACACGAGGACACAGCTACTATATCAGACAAACAGGTCCAGGGTCAGCGCCTCGTTGATTTATCGTCACCTGGCGTCCATCAGGCAGGAGGAGGATGAGGAGGTAAGGCAAGGCAATTTTATTTGTATAGTCCGTTTTTTTACCACCAGTTTGTCTCAAAGGGCTTCACATGGCATCGTAACAACATCCTCTGTCCTTAGACCCTCACATCCACTGAGGAAAAACTCCATGGAAAACCCTTTTAACAGGGAAAAATCTGAGAAAGCTCAGGGTGAGCAACAGAGGAGGGATCCCTCACCCAGGACGGACAGACGGGACAGAGATGTTGTTACAGACAAGACAGTTTAGGAGGAGGAAGAATGGTCCAGGATCAGCCCATTAGAGCCTCTCTCACACACACACACATGCAGCAGCGTTGTAGTCTGAGTGTGTTTGTGCTGCAGCGTCTCATCTCACGTCTTCACTCAGGCTCGTCATCGTCCTCGGGTCTCTGCTTCCTGTCTCCATCCTCGGCTGCAGGTGAAGCAGCGGCTCTAACCTCCACTCAGAACTCACATCCAGCAGCGATCTGGGCTCATGCATTAATGATGCTGCCTCTCTCTGTCTGTGTGTCTCTCTCTGTCCTAATGTTATTGCAGTGTGAGCGCCGCGGTGACCAGGAGGATTCCTCTCTGTCTGTGTGGTCCGAGGCCGTTCCCCCTCGTCCTGTAGTGGCGGCGGTGTCTGGTTCTGTCGAGGCAGCACAGCGGCGGCGAGTGAATGAGTGATAGTGATGCTGCTACAGATCTGAGACGATCGAGAGCCGATATTCACACACACTCGCTTGTTAAGATACTTCAGCTTTCCCGCCTGCTCCTGCTCCTGCTGCTGTCAGAGCTCCCAGCATGCTCCTTGTCCTCAGGGATCGTTCTTGTTCTTGTTCTCGTTTATTGTTGTTCGATAATGTCAGAATCCAAAAATCACTCACAGAGTTAATTTGGAAAAGTGCAGCCGGAACAGAAACAGAGGAGAAACCTGTGGAGCCGTCGTCCTAAATCTGGAGGCAGATGATGATGATGTTGATGATGATGAAGCGGTCCGACTCCCACATCACATCACATGCCTCTCGCCTGGATACCACAGTCACACCCCCTCTCTCTCCCTTGATGTCAGACTCCCCGGGGACCAGAGTTGGCTGCTGCTGCTGCTGCTGCTGCTCCACTACCGTCCAATCATGACGCTGCTGTGTCCTGCTGTCAGAGCTCCATCCTCTCCATCAGGTGGTGCAGTGCGACGATGCAACAGCAACGAAACCGAAACACAGTTTGCAGGAAGTGGCGGCGGCGGCGGCGGCTGCAGGAGGAACCAGGAGCGGTTCAGAGGAGGAGGAGGAAGAATCGGAAGGAAGAGTCCTCGGTCTCGTCACTTGGAGCGCAGCCAGAGGGGAGATTCAGCGTCCAGACACCAAAGGAAATCCCCGAAAACTTCGGTCAGGGTCCTCTAGACTCGACTCGACTCGACCCCCCTCCCACCATGAAAAGACAAAGCCGTGCTGGGAGCACAGGGAGCACAGGGCGTCTCCGTCTCTCTGTCTGACAGGCTCGGCTGGATTGATCCGATTGATACGGTGCCGGCTGCAGGAAGAGCAGCAGCAGCAGAGAGGACGAGTGTTTCAGCCTCTTCTTCCTCCTCTTCGTCTTCGTCCACGCTCAGCTGTGTGAAGCCGTCCTGCATACGTGTCCACGAGCGGAGAGTTAGTGAGTGTGCACGGCGTGTGTGTGTGTGTGTGTTTTGCAGCGTGCGGCCTGTGGATCAGAGGAAGCCGGGCGCTGTGGTGACAGCGGGCGGCTGAGATCCGTCTCTTCCTCCGAGTCTCCGACTGCCTCCGCTCCTCCGGCTTTATCCCTCGCTCGCAGACGCCGGCGAGAGAAGAGAGTGAGAGAGAGAGAGAAGCTTTTATCTGCCGCCTGCTGCAGCTTCACACTCTCTTCTGCTCGATCTCTCACTCGCACAATCCTCCACCCCTCCCTCCCTCCTTGGCTCTCCTCCTCCTCCTCCTATCCGCTTCCTCATTACTCTCTCTCTTTCCCTCCCTCTCTTTCTCTCGGCTGTTAGTGAGCAGCTCGCTCTGCCACAAACACACACATGCACACACACACACTTGACCCAAAAGCTTCCCTGAGCTGAATGACAGGCTGCAACAGGGGACAGAGGAGAGAGAAAGAGAGAAAGAGAGAGGGAGGGAAGGAAGGAAGGGAAGAAGGAGAAAACCTAAATCTGTTGCATCTCAGCAGCTTGAACCAGGAGCTGCTGTGAATGGACGGAGGAGGAGGAGGAGGAGGAGGAGGAGGAGAGAGGGAGGGAGGATTTAAGGGAATTAGGAGAAAGTTGAAAAGGACCAAAGGGGGAAACAGGAGGGGACGGACGGAGGATCAAGAGGACGGATATTCAGAGACGTTCCTCCACCTTTTGTGTGGCGGCAGTGGAGCTCTGAGTGAAGCTTGTGCTATGATGAGATGTTGAAGATCAATAACCGATCGTTTATCTGCAAAGTATCTGGATCTAACCTGCTGCATTCACCACAGATCGACCTCGTCAGTCGGATTATTTGATCTATAAACCATCTGAAATGTCAAACATCTTCTGCTTCCAACTGTTTTTATTGTTGCATCAACCTATTAATTCCCCCAATACTAAACCGATTAATCAATAACAAACTCCATCCAGCTGCAGCTCAGATGCTAAAATATGTAACAACATTGTTTGGTTCAAAACTCAACAACCACATCATCACATCGTGGATTTTAT
>NC_140917.1:2074159-2183800 GCF_045865225.1 Trachurus japonicus | reverse complement strand
TATCACGACAGGCCGTGGTATATGCTCATTATACCACGGCTAAGGGGCGTTGTTCGGCCCGACGCGTTTTTATAAAACGGTTACCAATAATGACAATATGAAAGAGGGATACGCATCAATTTCATGTAGTTTTATTCAACCAGAAATACATATTATCCAATAAAATAGCCTCACTGTGGAAAAAATAGTCCCACCTCTCCAGACGTTAGCTCCAAGTAGCTCTGCATCTCGTCTTTTCCTCCGCTTTTTTTCCAGGTGAAAGTCACTGCTCAATCCCCTCTACCATTGTTAACCCTCCCCGGAGGTTAAAGTTCACCTTAAACATGTGAATTCAACTACTTTAGTCCATTTTTTAACATCGTAAAAGGTTTTAGAATAGTAGCCGTGGTCTTTGCTCATTATACCATGGTTAACAGCCAATCAGATCGCCGGATTTCACCTTTCCGTTTTATAAATCTTCATATCTCCTGTATCGTGCAGCTCTAGTTTTTCCGTGCATGCAGCATGACGGGGCTCGAACCTGTGATCGTGCACACTGCACACTCTCACACTCGCTCCACTCTGCATCAATACAACAACAACAAAGTCTAATGCATGTACATGTACAGTAGTACCGCAAAAACATCTTTCACAGAGACAGAAATGGATGGAGGGCCGTGCACGCCGCAGTCATCCATCTTCTCTCATTAACCCAAAGCACCAAGAGAAACCAACACACACACACACACACACTTATACACACACACACACACACACACACACACACTAATATACACACTAATGCACGTGGAGGAGAGGAGGCAGGAACCAATGGGAGAGCGGCACTAATCAACTCCCTGGAGGTTGTTGTGTTTTTTTTTTCGCCTCCATCTGAACCCGGAGTCACAGACGCTGCTCCGCAACAAACACCAACACAGGCTCTAAAACTACACACACCACTGTTAATAATCATTATAATAATAATGATGATAACTGTGATAATATAATAATAATGATAAGTCAAGAAGATGCAGAAAAGGAGAAACTCAACTCATTTATCCTCTAACAACAAACGCTGATTGAATCTCATTTGTGTTGCCTGGAAACCTCACAACCTGCTGCAGCCATGTTGTTGTGCTGCTGAAGAGGAAGAAGAAGGTTTCATATTGAAATTTCTTTCTGTTGTTTTTTTGTGTGTGTGTTTTTTCAAAAGAACCAAAAATAAACCGGTGCAGGCCGGTGCTGCTGCTGCTGCTGCTGCTGCTGCTTTTAAAGTTTCTGTCTCTGTCTGGATGAGACGAGTGATGATGAGGACGACGATGGACAGTAAACGCTCCCACTTCAGCTCTAAAGGCGTTTAATGACCTCCATGTTGTCATCAGTGGTGCGTTCAATGACATTTAGCTGTTTTAAATGGACATTAGAGTTCAACCTGAGCTCTAAAAGCTGCAGTGGATCCTTTAATTAATTAGGAACCAGCTCCTGTTTAAGAAGTAGCAGCATCATTATGTCAGATTGACTGATTAAAGGATTAGGTGAAGTCCTTCTCTCCCTCTTTTTATGTCCTTCTCCTGTTTAAATAAAGGTTGAGTAAAAATAAAAGCTACAGCCGGTGCAGCCAATCGCAGGCAGACACAGTTGCAGCAGGAGGAGCGAGGTCAGCTGAGATACCGAGTCGTCTGCTGCCACCTGCTGGTTCAGCTCAGCAACTACAACCAGCTTCAGGTTCGAATCCTTCAGGACAAAGTAACGATCGATGACTGATCGGTTTTCTATAGTAATGTTTCTGATTGATCGATCAGGTGTTCAACTCAGAGACTCCGCCCCCTGTGATGATGAAGATGATGATGAAGATGATGACCCAGATGAAAAACGATGGCTCAGTGAGAGCGTCGGCTATAATTAGAGCCGATGCCCTGACTCACTCATTTGCACACACACACACTGATCACACACACACACACACACTGATCACACACACACACACACACCCTGATCACACACACACAGACCTGGAGGCTTGTTTCCAGAAATTACCTCCTCCTCTTCATCATCATCATGATCATCACCAGACCAGAGCTGCCGGTGGGAACTCAGAGGAAATGACAGATCTCTGCTGATCTGGGACAAGAGTCTCAGTCAGAGCACAACACTAATATAATAATAATATATAATAATATATTATTATTATTATTATATTATATTATATTATTGCACCAAACACTTCATTGAAGTCATGCGTTTTCAGGGTGAGCAGCAATATTTGCATTATTAACATTATGCAACCTACTTGATGTCCTTGTTGCACTTGAGTCAACCTAGAGCCACCCGCTCAGCATCATACATGAGGTTAGATATTATTCCACGGGTAAATACAGAGGGAGGAAAGAAAGCTTTCAGTTTCTCTGCCCCAGACAAGTGGAATAAACTGCAGGACTCGCTAAAACTGAAACAGTTTATTTCTGTGGAGTCCTTCAGGAGTCTTTTAGACCTTGTCTTTCATATTGAATGTACTTGCTTTTCCTGAAGCTGAGACCCTCAACCATAAGTTGTTTTTCCTTGTGTCTGCTTAAGGTATCTTTAAATCTGACACCCGATGATTACACTGTGGACTGTTTAGAATTGTGTTTTATTTTTGCTTTTATGCTTGATGCTTCGTTGGTGTTGCTGTTGTGTGTGTTGTTCTATATTTGTGATCAGGGCGTCATTGTAAAAGAGAGCTTGCTCTCAATTGGCTTCCCTGAATAAATAAAGGTTTGAAAATGAAATGAAAATATACTTAATATGATAAATACACTGCACAGTTTATGTGTTTTTTAATCTGATTTGTCAAATTCACTGGAGGAATTTTCAGTTCTCTCTCCATCCTGTACGTACTGTACAGTGGTGGCCAAAATCATGAGAACATCTGACAGATCTGAAAATAACGGACATTTTATTGCCTCAAAAACATGATTTTATATCATAATGTTGATGACATATACAGATGGTTGCTCTGAGTGAGTCCTTCTGCCTCTGTCCCACTTTTAACTTTAATATTTGGTATGTCCACCTTTTGCAGCAGCACATTTCTCTGGCACAATATATACAGTATAATATCTGTCAATATATATTTCCTGAGAACTTCATCACTAACAGTATCCCATCATTCTTCCTGCTAATCCAACCAGAGCTTTTCCTTGTGTAGAATAGATCTGTCCAGTTTTTTTTCCCAACTTGCCCCATATTTGTTCATTGGGGTCGAGGTCCAAACAAACTTTTGTAAATAATTTGGCTGTGTGACATTGACAGTGAAATAGGCCTAGCTCGTTTTCTGTAAAGGAAAATGACCTAAATCTTCTTATGCTGGCTCTATTCTATGGTTTATAACGGCCAATTCTACAAAAACAACTGAAACATCTTCAATATGCCTAGTGTTCTAATAGTTTTGGCCACCACTGTTACAATAAAGTTGTACTTCAAATATTTAGATGTTCAATACGACCTTGAGATCATCTTAAATGTTTTTACAGCTGAAATTAATGCTGCTGCTGCTCACATACTGGACTAAGTTGTTTTTTTAAACAACCTGTGGACGTTATAGAAAAGTAAAGTGAGTGTTTTGTAGTTGAAAATGTATAATTTTTGTCCTTTTTTCTGTGCAGTGGAGTGGCTGAGCTCCTAGTCTAACTGGGACGTCCCATTTTCACACACTATACTTCTATTTTTAATTCTGATTTATGTGACATACTGTGAGATCTTTGATTTCCCAGTTTTGTCTGAGTTGTTTTTGCATTTGCCCTTTTTAAAATCTAAACTACATCAAAAATAATAATGATGATGATGATGCTGTGATTTTTCTACTTCTGGTGCCAAATCAACATGTTTTCAGTCTGCACACGGCTCAACGTGCAGCAGCTGCAGCGATCTGAACGCTGCACTTCCACTCATTTATCTTAATTTAATCACGCAGGCACTGATACAGCGTGTGTGTATTTCTGTCGGTGACATGATGATACAGTGAACTGAGATGTGTGTGTGTGTGTGTGTGTGTGTGTGAGTGTGTGTGAGTGTGTGTGTGTGTGTGTGCAGTGGCGCCGCCAGGATTCAATTTCAATGTACGCACAGAAACGGCAAATAGGCTGCAACAATTTTTTTTTCGGGGGGGGGGGGGGGGTCGCTGTGCCTATCATGCCACGTAGCAATGGGACTTGTCATAATATACTGCACAACTGAAAATATTGTTGCGACCCCGCAGTAATGTTGTTGTGATGTTTAAGTTGTGTGATTCCTGACTGACTGTGAATGTGTACGGGCAGGTAGGGTATGGTTGGATGAGAAGCTGAGGGGCCGGGGTGAGTGTGAGGAAGACAGTGTGTGTAGGTGAGTGAGGAGGAGCAGAGGAAAAAGTGAGAGAGCTGTCAGATAAGTTTGTGTTATGTTGTTGTAGTTACGTCGGGTCGGACGCTACAATATGAATAAGAACGTGTGCTTAACATGGACGTCGGACGCGAAATAGCCGCGGAGCGAAGCCAGTTTCCTTTCAGTGTCGTTAACCGACTGTGTCAGATGCGCCAGAGCGCGCACCTCTGTGCCAGGCTCGCGCTCTGCGGCGATTTGTGTTTATTCATCTTAACATAGCGCGTGAGAGATTAACACACACAGGCTACACACATACGGGTTACACATACCCACAGACACACAGCTGATGGGCCGAGGCTCCCCAGTGGGGCTCAACCTGGAATCGGCACTTATGAGTCCATAATCGCGGTGCAGACGAGTGAGTTTGGAGCTAGAGAGGAGAGAGCTTCATTATCGCTGCTCTGCTGCGTGTTTGTGATCGTGGGTTTGGATCTCTCTTTTTTTTTTTAAATGCCTGGAAAAGGCTCAACTGTCTTTTTGACATTTCTATACTGGACCGGGCGTAATCATCACATAGCGGTAGTGTAATAGGCGCCAGAAATCAAAAAGAGACAGATGACATGATGTAAACGACAATCACTGGCTTTTACGTTAGGCTTCCACTGATTGGTTTAACAATCAACTCAGCACGTTTAGCCTGTTACAAACAACAAGCCTCTTTATCACACCCGCTCAAAATAAACAAAATTGCTTCTTTTTTTTTCCACCTATGAAAAAAATTGTACGCACAGTGCGTACAGGATTCCGGCTGGCGGCGCCACTGTGTGTGTGTGTGTGTAGGTTTAGAGTGTGTGTGTGTGGGTTTAGAGTAACCAGCGTGTAACCGCAGAGTTTCTCACTGCAGCTCTAATGTGAAAGTGTCGTCATCTCCTGCACCCACTGAACTCACCACGCTGACACTGCTCCTCCCTCTCTCTCTCCTCCTTTCTCTCTCTCTCCTCCTCTCTCATCACTTGCTTTTCTTTCATGTCTTTCCTTCCATCATCTCATCCTCCTCTCATCATCATCATCATCCTTCTTCTCCTCCTTCTCCTCCTCTCATCTCTGTTTCTCTGTGTAGCACCGTATTCTGCTGACTCATGCTCACTGAAACTGATGCTGGAGGGGATGGGAGGAGGGGTTGTCGTGGTGCACTACTGTTTCCATGGTAACCGGCTGGGAGTGTCACCTTTTTACAGGGTCACACATGTAACGGTCAAACAAACTGCAGCGGCCGGAAAAAAACACGTTAAAGAGCCTGAAGCGACGTTTATCTCACATCGTAGCCTATTTAATTTGTTGTCTTCCTCGTCATGGTGACCGGTCCTGCTGCTGGTGATGATGATGATGGGATGTTTGGTGCAAATTATCCCACATGAGGAGTCAGACTCGGCTCGGAGCTGCGATGACAGAGCGTCTAGACCGAACATGAACAACAACAGCAGCTTCTCTTCTACATCTGCTGCAAACTCTGTTGTCTTTCATTTTGAAGGAGCTGTTCTTCTGTCGTCGTGGTGCGTTCACGGTCACACGGTTACAGAGCGACGTGATGGTTCATGTGGAGCCGGGTTTCTGTGTGTCTGGTTTTATTATTTTCAATCTCAGTGTTTGGTCTCCACTAGGAATGTCACGATAATAGATTTTCTTGGTACGATTATTGTCAGAGAAATTATCACGGTATTACGATTATCACGATTATTATGCATTCATTAATTTCACAACATGTGTAAAATTAAATATAGTTCAAATATACATTACTAATTATAAAATATTTTAAATATCTATTAAAATATGACCAATTATTAATCCACCAGGGGAAGTGTTTGAAATATTCAAGTCATTAATTGTCATCGATACCAAATGTTTAAGTTCATTTTAATCTTTTTTTTATTACAAATGACACTCTAGCCTTTAAATTCCTACTAATTCAATGCTACGTTACTGTAGGTAAATGGACCAGTATCTGAGCATTTACCTTTACTTTGGCGCCAACATCTGCTGACACGGTTCATACATGATCTTTTTTTGGAAAGTGACGGTATTTAGGAATCTTTGCGATCAATTAATTGTGGCTTAATTGTGTTTAATACCGCGATTAATTGTGAAAACAAGTAATTGTGACATCCCTAGTCTCCACCACCGTCATCATCATCATCATCATCATCAGCTCCTGGGGGAAATCACTTCCTGTTTGGTTTCACTGCTAAACGCTCCACTGAGTCAACAAGCCGGTCGGTCGCCACTGTGTCTGTGTGGTGTGACGTGATGTGATGTTTGCTGATGAGCAGGTGGAGGACGGAAGACGCCACCACACGGCTTCTGATTAAACACCGAGCTGAAGCTGAATCCAGTTGTTTTCATAGTGAAGATAAAAAATCATCAAAATCTTCTGTTTAAAAATACTAGAAACAAAACGGCAAAATAAACTCCTCATACACAGCTGATGAAGTCAGTCCACATCCTGTTCACACCTGCAGTTCAACACCTCATTAACATGGACAGAGCCGCACATCCCCTGCTAGCTAGATAACTGCAGGTTCATTTAAAGGGAAAGTTCAACATTTTGGCAATTCATGCAAAACCGCTGATGCGCGTTGCCTTCAGGGACAGTTTTTCATCATCAGTCTCTGCATTTCCCTCTAAAACAACTCTGTGTGGTAACGTTGTGTTATTATCTCATAGCGTGGTGAATGTGCAGCTCACAACTTGTCCACCAGAGCGTTGTGGAGTTGTTGGATTGTGTATTTGATGAGTTTGATGAGTTGGAAACCAAGAAATCCCATAATGAGCCTCCGTAGCGTAGCTCTGAGCAGCTCACGGCTCTGCTCCGCCGTTCTAAAAATAGCTTGCACCGACAACGGTAACTCGGTAACGAACCTACTGCTATGACTATAGGGATTATGGCAATGGGCCAATTTGCCAAAATGTTGAACTATCCCTTTAAAGCTCAACTCCCTTCACCATCATCACCATCATCTAAAACAAATATTTAAGTGAACAGCCTCGGTCTCTGCTCCCTTTAATAAAGTCAAACTGACAAACTGGAGCCGAACAACCTCGTGATGTGTTCAAGGACAACTTCCTGTGAAGGCCTTCCCAGAGGCTTTTTATAACACTCACACACACACACACTCACACACACACACACACACACACACACAGTGAAATCACAGATGCGCCCAAACGCCTCAGAGCACAGAGTCACGTTGTCCGATTTGATTTCTAAAAAACTCTTATAAAACCACTGAATGATATTCAACAACAACAACAACAATACAATAGCAGTGTGTGTGTGTGTGTGTGTGTCTGTGTGTGTGTGTGTGTGTGTGTGTGTGTTTGTGTGAAAATCCAACTGACATTTAGCACAGACGCACAACAACAAACACCACAGACTGATCATCAGGTGTCTGTGAAACTTCCCAACCCCAAACCAGCAGGACCCTGAAGGCATCGTCATATCGAAGGGTAAATAGGTTTTCTCGGCAGCAGCGGTGAGACGTTCACAGACCTGGAAGTGGAGGATGATGGTCCAGATGAGGCCCAACGTCAGTTTGGGGTTGCCGTCGGTGATGTCATCGTTCCTGATGTTCACCAGTTTGACCTTTGGGTGAAAAATACGGAGAGTTTTATTCAATATTTTTCAACGTTTTGTGTGAAATCTTGTCCTAATTGTTGTAAAGAAGTGTTTCTAAGGGTTTTATGGCTTTCATTTATCCTTATTATCTTTATTTGATTCCCCACTTTTACTGCTACTGCTCTTTACAAATGTTTTTATCTGTTTCCATTAGTTTTTATGGCTTTGACTTTATTGCACCATTTTAATTCTGTCCTCCCTGTTGTTTTAGAGCTTATACCTCCTTTTAATCTTCTGTCCTTAAATAAACACAACACTTACAGTAGGATAATTTGTTCATATTCTTAATGAACAGTACACAAGGTAAAAAGAGAAGCAGTGTGTGTGTGTGTGTGTGTGTGTGTGTGTGTGTGTGTGTGTGTATGTGTGTGTGTGTGTGTGTACCTGTCTTTGTTTGAGGAAGTCCAGCGCTATCTGGACGTTCTGTAGTCGGTGAAACCTCATCCTCCCCTTTTCTCTGGGCTGAAACAGACGACAGACACAAAAAAAAACACGATGAGCGACGTCGTCACGGAGACTCAACGTGACGTCAGTGAGTTTTTAGTGACACACACACAAATATACACGCACACACTCAGAGCAGCGGTGAAAACACACACACACTCAGCTCAATATTATTATTATTCATATCATTATAAATCCACAGTGCAGTGAGGTCATGACAGGAGTTCCTCTGGGGGGCGCTGTCTTCAACAGGCTGTTAAAGTCAGGCCAGAGATAGATATAGATAGATAGATAGATAGATAGATAGATAGATAGATAGATAGATAGATAGATAGATAGATAGATAGATAGATAGATAGATAGATAGATAGATAGATAGATAGATAGAAGAGAGAGAGATCTGTGGAGCAAACCAGCAGCTATAACATGACAACAACATGCTGCTTCAGCAGGAAAACACACAAACCAAACAACACACTGTGAGAGAGAGAGAGAGAGAGAGGAGGAAGGAAAGAAAGAAAGAGCGAGAGAGACAGAAAGAAACAAAGGAGGAAGAGAAGAGGAAGAGAAAAAAAACTAAAACAGAGCAAAAAGGAGCGATGTGAGAAAGAAAGAAGAAAGAAAGAAAAAACTAAACAAAGCACAAAAGAAAGTGAAAGAGCAAAAAGAAATGATGTGAGAAAGAAGGAAAGAAAAAGAAAAGAGTAAAAAGAAAGAGAGATAGAAAGAAAGAGCAAAAAGGAAGAAGGAAAGAAAGATAGAAAGAACAAAAAGAAAGAAAGATAGATAGAAAGAGCAAAAAGAAATAAAGAAATAAAAATAAGAGTAAAAAGAAAGAGAGATAGAAAGAAAGAGAGAAAGAGCAAAAAGGAAGAAGGAAAGAAAGATAGAAAGAACAAATAGATAGAAAGAAAGATAGAAAGAGCAAAAAGAAAGAAAGAAAGAAAGAAAGAAAGAAAGAAAGGAAGAACAGACTCTGCTGCTGCAGATGAGTAGCCTAGGCTTAAGTGCAGATGCTGATGTGGGTTCACACTGAGCTGGTAAAGAAAAGGTTCACTCAGGATTAGTCATCACGCCATCACTGGAGGAGGAGGAGAAGAGAGGAGGAGAGGAATAGATAGAAGAAGAAAGAGGTGTGTATGCGTGTGTGTGTGTAACTGACTCACTAATTAAACCTGAGTCTTTAATTGATCTGATAAACGTCTGTTTACATGTTTATAATGTTTCACTCTGTTGTTTTATGAGATTAACAATTAATCTAATTATGAGAAAAACTCATCAATATGCAAAACTGTCCAATCAGGAAAATTAAAAAAAAGCTTTTAATGACTAATGATTTGCTTGTTACTACAGTGATATTAATGAAATATGATTAACCCATTAACAGCAAATGAAGCTCAGTCATCAGTTTATTTTCTGTGTGTGTGTGTAGGTGTGTGTGACTCATGCAAAGTAGCAGTCGAGCTCTGTTGAGTGACAACATGCAGAGTCCACTTCTATTCATTCTATTTGTTTTGTTTTTTATTGATCGATTAATAGACCGAATTTCCTTGTTCCAGGTAGAAAACCAGCAGGTCATTTGAATGAGATCAGCAGTAATAAACGAGAATTAAACTTATATACATCATGTTTTTCACGCCCTGTCACCGTTTAGACAAATCTGAAATGCTAACCGCTACCGCTAGCCGAAGTTAGCATCGAGCTAGCTCACTACAACGGCCCTAATACTTGTTACCGGTGTCGGTCCGCGGCTCCAGTGCTTCACTCAGACTGTATTTCTTTTTCTTTGTTGTCCTGATGCTGCTGCTGCTGCTAGAGAGAGACGTGCTAGCTGCTAGCACTCGTTAGCATCAGAGACAGCTAGTGCGGCTATAGCAGCCCTGAGCCTCCTACTCTGCTGCACGTAGCTTCACTTGAGCTCCGTCATTGGCTGGAGAGAAAACACTGACTCTCTGGCTCAGAGCGATAGACTGCTCTGGCTCACAAACATCAGATTAGTCTAAAAAAATGAGATAGACCTATCCACCACTTTCCGGAGAATGACGCTGGGTGTCTCCATGACACTCGATTCCACCGTTAGCTGTTAGCCGTTAGCAGTACTCATTAAACGACCCATAGATATATACGTATACTGTATATATCTATGTAAACGACCCATGAAAAAAATATGTTTTCCAGCGGATATCCTAGTTCCAACATGACTGAGCTAACTGGAGTAGTTTCATGTGGTGTCTGACAACGGGAGGGTTTTAACAGCTGACTCCTGATGTTAGCTTAGCTGCTGTTAGCTGTCATAGATATATCAGCAGCAGCAAAGCTAACAACTAAGATAACCATGACTAATTACAATAACGTGCACACAGAAATAGTCATGTGTGTTCAATAATTCGTTTTCTAGACTTAACAAACATCAGATTTAGTCAAAACGGTTTTGGCAGCCCGGAGCCCCCACATTTGGTGCCTAAACCGGTGGCTAACGCTACCAGTTAGCCGCTAGCTAGAATGCCACTAAAATAGGGTGACCAGACGTCCCGGATTTTCGGGGACAGTCCCCGATTTGGCCGACCTGTCCCCGGTTAAAGCTGTCCCCGAAAATGTCCCCGATTTGAATGGGGGAGAAAAAAAGTTGCGTATGAATGCAAACTCCAGTTATTATGATTAAACCATAGGGTTAAACCGGTTTAACTAACGTGCTGACGTTACGTGCGCGGTAAATGGCTTGTGTCGACCGGCTGGTCTCTTTTTGTTTGCTTTAAAAAAAAAAAAAAAAAAACATGCGCGCTGCTCCCGCTGTGCTGCGGCAGACAGCAGAGCTCCTCTGCTCCTCTGCTCGTCTGTGCAGCTGCAGGTGAGTGACGGGGAAGCCGGCTGGAGAGCCCCTCCTTTTTTATTTTAGGGCCACCGTCCTTACAGGGTGAAGCACGCGTTGCAGGTTGCACTCAGAGTTTGTACTGACTTTCTATCACAAGGAGTGAACAGCATAAGTGTAAATCCTCTCATGTAACGCTTTGCTGTGAAATATGGCTGAAGTCACGAGTGGAAGTGTGCACGTGTTGACAAGCTCCCATGAGTTGATTGACATAAAGAAAAAAAAAACATAATAAGAATAATCAGAGTCCAATCAGAATCCAAGTTCTTCATATCAGTTAACAGTTTGTGTCCAAATAAATATTATTTAGCTCCTAAAAATAATTTGGCATCTGTGTCTGCAATAGTGACTGTCTGGCAGAGTTGGCTAATAAGATAGGACTCTTTTATGTCAATGGGTGTGGCCTGTACAATGACCTGGCCTTAGCAATGACCATTACTGAGTCAGAATAAATTCTGTTTTGTTGTTGTTGTTGTTGTTTTTGTCCTGGTTGTTTTTCTTGTTCTGATTGTTACAGCTCTAATGTTAAATGCTGGAGACATGATAGAATAAACAGCTCCTGCAGCCTGAACAGAGGTGGCTATTCTCTCATTATAATACAGTAGCATTTGATGATGTTTATTGCTGATGAACTGGTAGCCAGACGTGACTGAGAGGTTGGAAGGGTTAAGGGTAACTTCTTATTGGCTACTCATTTGCTTTGTCAAAATACATTAACATGTAATTGCCCCTGTTATTCATTTCATAACGATAACATTTGAATTTTGACCACCGCGCTGAAAATGTCCCCGATTTTCATTTCGGAAATCTGGTCACCTTACACTAAAACCCACTTCCGTTGTGGTGTGACGCAATGGATCATGGGAAAATACAGTGGTGGATAGCGAAACTTTCGTCCGTCACTACAGTTCTCATGCTTTTTTTTTACCTCAAATTATAATTTTTATATATTTTTATTTTATTTTATTATTATTATTATTTTTTTTTTTTTATTTCATGGCTTTCCTGTTCCATCTGTTACTGTGTTAAACCTTTATTGAAATGCTGACATGTTAAGCTCAGCTTCAAAATGTATTTTATATTGAAATTTGCTGCTTGTAAGATTTGTATTTCTAATAAATATATTTAAAAAAATTTAAAAAAAAAAAAAAAAAAAACTACAGTTCTCATGCTGGTTTTCTACCCGGAAGTGATTGTAAACAACAAGGAGATTAGTTCTAAAAGGCTCTCAGATCAGATTGATCAGTGGGTGATGCCGTCACCAACAGGAAGCTGTTAGTTCAGCAGCAGCAGCTTCTCATGCAGCCTCACACAGCTCCACCTGGGGGGGGTGGAGGGGGGCAACGCTGAGGGGGCAGAGAGTGAGGGAGGGGGATGGGGGAGGGGATGGGGGGGGGGGTTGGGGTTGTTTGATTTGAACATACTCCCTGAGCTCCTTCCTCCTCCTCATCCTCCCCTCTGAGCAAGATGAGAGGGGGGGCCCGCGAGGCGTATGGCCTTTTCATTGTGGGGCCGCTTTTCTGTTGCTACGGTAACGGGAGGGAGGAGGAGAAGAAGATGATGAAGAAAAAGAAGAAAATGGGAGAGAGAGAGAGAGAGAGAGAGGGAGAGAGGGAGGAAGAGGAGATGTAGAATGAGAACCGGTGGATAAAGAAGACGACAGAGCGGAGAGAGGGAACGACTGAAGAGAAAACACAAAACTCAACATGGAAACAATAGATATTGATCGTATTGATCATATTGATTAGAAAAACAATATCCACATCAATAGCAGCTGTGATTTACTGCTCATTTATGTTTCTGTGGAAGTGTGGAGGTTTAAAATGAGTTTTAATCCATTGGTTTTTACAAAAATAAGTATTGATACATTAATAATGTATTACATAATAAGGATGGTTATGGTTACAGTAACTTCACTGTTTCTAAACTCCAATGCTGTGAAACTTAATGATTATAAAACTTATAAAATAACATAATGTGCAGCAGAGACACTTCAGACAGTGTTCAAAAGTTGTTGTTTTGTTTTGTTTTAAGAAAAAAGAAAAATGTATTAGTGTTGGGCTCAAATTATAGAAAAATGTTAATATAGATATAAAATGTTTGATTAGTTTTTTGTTTCAAAAAGATGTTGTGAATGATTCCCTATAATGAAACAGTGGTGACAGAAAACTTTAAAAACTAATAACACTAATTTCCCTTTGGTGTTTCAAAGAGATGTTGACAGAGCAGCTGCTTCTGAGGGCGACGGGTTGTAAATCACTTTATTTTCTCTTAGTGATCAGCTCAATTGATTCATTACATTACAACATATCAATTAAATGTAGGCCTATTGGTAAAAAGGCAAGTACAATCATTTGGCTTCAGTCTGAGCTTGTTCAGTCACAACTTTAACTTTATTTATTCTCCACTGATAGAAAAACACTCTACTGACCCTTAGTGGATAAATAACCTTCACCTAGCTACTAATAATAATAGTTCATAATCAACAACAATAGTTCAGTGAGTTCTGTGGCTGAAGTGTCAACAGTTTGAAG
The DNA here is from genome assembly GCF_045865225.1 of Trachurus japonicus. Lineage (NCBI taxonomy): Eukaryota > Metazoa > Chordata > Actinopteri > Carangiformes > Carangidae > Trachurus > Trachurus japonicus. Next base: position 2,169,960 of record NC_140917.1, on the reverse strand, counting down.
ACGGTGGAGACAGAAGATTGAGTGTGTTGTTTATATTTATACTGTAAATTCACCTGCTTCAGAAACAGTTTAATTCCCACCGCAATAAATATCTTGAACTCTGTACACTGAGGAACAAGCATGGCCCTATATGCATTGTAATTGTATGTATGTCTATATATGTTATATGTTTGGAACCTGTGCCAATGAGCTGTACTGGAAGCAAAGTCCACCAGCCTGGCTGTGTGGTCATTAAAAGAATCAATCAATAGCTAAATAAAAACTATAGAAGGTATGCACATGACGTCACGGTACTCGGAAGTCGCTGTGGAACGTCCACTGAGTGGCAAAAAGACGAGTGGCAGAGCCGCCAAAGTTTAAAAACGAGCAAGTAACGAAGTGATTTTCTCCGAGCCCACACAAGTCTGACATGTCTAGCTTTACCAGCATGTAACGCATGCATGACCTAACAGAGCTGCTAAAAATCTTGAGGATACGTCTCACTTTGACCGAGTTACATTCAAGAACCTGTTCTCAATGACAGAAAGTAAATTCACTGGAGCGGTCATTGTTTTTCGATGGATCAGCTGTGTTTACAGTTTCAGGTGTCGTAGTTATGATGTTTAGACAGATAAATTAGTCTCTAACAGAATCCTACAGTTTGACTGCTCAGAGTTTTTCAGAATAAAAGCAGCTCGTGTTTTAGTGTCGGGAGTCAGTGTCAGGATGACAGTAACAGCTGTGATCTCGTCCCTCTGCACAGTAACAGCAGCCTGTCAGTCACTCTGCAGGCACCGCGGTCACACTGTGTGTTACCATGGTTACAGGAAGTGTCAGTGCAGCAGACGGTTTTGGGGAGCTGGTTGTCGATTTCTTTTGACATCAATTTGTTTTGATATAAGATATTTTATCCAGTTTATGAGTCCACCGCTATCCGCCAGCATGTTGAGGGACGCTTGTTTTGCCACTCAGTCCGATCGAACGGGGCGTTGCCTAGGGCAACGTGACGTAAACGCATACCCTCTATTATAGATATTGAGGAAATAACACTTAATCAAGTTGGACTGTTCAGTAAAACAGAAACAGGAAGTGCTTAAAGCACTGACAGAAACGTGAACATCTACAGTAGAGTTGTGTGTAAAAGCTCCAGAGAGATGAGACAGCGAATGGACAAACTCATTCTGTCGTGTCCTGGAGGCGACGGCGTCCTGAGTGTGTCCTCTCAGTGTGTGTGTGTGTGTGTGTGTGTGTGTGTGTGTGCCTGAGGAGTCCAGTCAGCAGTCTGTCTCTGTTAGTTCACCTGTCTGACTCTGAACCAGCCGCTCTGTCACCATCATCACCATCACCATCATCTTCATCATCCTCATCATCACGCCATCGGGGCTCAAACCCCAACGTCAGCTCACCTGAACGTCTGGGCTGGACACGTTTCTTGTGTGTGTGTGTGTGTGTATGAACTGTAAACCTACCAGTGTGACTCCAGACAGGACCTCCAGCAGGGAAATCAAGTTGTGTCCATCCCTCAGGTCCTCGTACAGGTCTGTGATGTGCTTCCTCACCTGAGGAGAGAAGGAAGGGAGGAAGGGAGGAAGGAAGGAAGGAAGGAAGGAAGGAGAGGAGGGGGAGGAGAGGAGAGAAAGAGACACAGAGTTAATTCCACCGTCCAATCATCCGTCTGTTGACTCAACACTCTTGACATCTGCCCCCCACACACACACACACACAGCTGACAGGGCTGCTGACAGCGGTTGCCGTGCCAACAGAGACGAAGCACCAGCTGTGGCCCCCCCCTTGTCTCTGTTGCCATGACGCTGCCCACACAACAAGGAGACAAGGAGGACGGAGGAGGGAGGAGGGGCTGGGGGGTTTGAGACTGGTGCCGAGTCGCCTGCTGCTGCTGCTGCTGCTGAGACCGTGACTCAGCAACCGTGTGTGTGTGTGTGTGTGTGTGTGTGTGTGTGTCCCACTTTCAGACAAAACACTCACTGATGCTGATCACACACAAACACACAAACACACACACACACTATCTGACACAAACACTGACTGTCTCAGCCTGAACAGAGAGGATTGTGGGTCGGCTGAGCTGTGATGAGTGAGCCGATACGAGAGGAGGAAGAAAAACTAAAGAAACTAAAATAATAATTTTCAGGATTTGAATCATCATCATCACACGACGCTCTGCAGGAAACACAGGAGTGTTTTGTGCAATAATTTATAGTATAGTTATTTTATTATGGTGATCTTCTTTTAGCATGTATTATTTATGAAGTGCATGTATGTGTTGTGTTATGAGATACATGTATGTGCCATACTGTTATGTAATTGTTGGTGTTGGTATAGCTGAGGATGTACTGTTTGTTGTCATTGTCAAATTTCCCTGAGTGGGACAATAAAGTTTATTGTATCGTATCGTATGTGTGGGGACAGAATATAATAATAATAATTAAGAATCTTACTTAAAAGACCTCGATGGCTGAGTGCGAGTGAAATGTTGAAATGTAAATGCACGTGTCAACACCTTTAACGCTGTATCAGAAACCTGATGTATAGATTTATTTATGTGTCGGCTCGATGCCTCAGAAAACCAGATAATTAACAGTTTGATCCACATTAACTGTAGTTGCACCAGGTATCAGTCTCTGTTCTGGACACACTGGTACAGCACAGTTGTCTCTTTTTAACTTCATAGTAATCTCTATTTTTGATATTAACGATGTAAATCCCTATACTATCTCTACTGTATGTTTGTAGCTCTATTCTCTTTTATTGTCTGTTGTTGTGTTTGTCTTGCTATGGACCCTGAGTCTGAAATAAAGATATATATAATAACAATGGGTTTATTATAAAGAGTGAAAAAACAAAAAGTTTGGACCGAGTGAAGAAGTTTCTGGGTCAGAGCTCAACTCTCTGGGTTTTGGAGACAAGCCGCGTCCTGCAGCACAAAACATCTGCAGTGACACACGAGGAAAAGTTTCTGTTATCAAACTACTGTAGCCTACGTCTCTTCATCTGCAGCACAGAGAGAGGGGGGGTGGGGGGGGTGAGGGGGGGCTGAGAGGTCACTAAAGGTCAGACACATCTGTCCAGAGTTCATCTGTCCTGGTCACTGCTGCAGAGCCCCAGAGGAGGAACGAGGACGCAGGTCGACGGTGTTTTGCTGCAGTGACAGTCTGGACTCAGGACGAGAGGCTGCACTTCCTGCTGCCGCCACCGGGGGGAGACACCTGAACACACTACAGTCTAAAACGCTCTGCATTTCCCTCCAATTAACCCTCCTGTTTAGTTTTCCTTCTGGGTCAAAGTGACCCAATCTGTTCCCTTCCTCCATCCTTCCTTCTTTCCACAATCCTTTTTCCCTTCTTTCTTTCCTTCCTTGATTCCTTCCTTTCCTTCTCTTCGTCCTTACTTCTTCTTCCTTCCTCTTTTGATCCAATTGACCCGATCTGTTCCCTATCCCTCCATCTTTCTTTCCTTCCCTTTTCTCTTCCTTCTTTCCCTTCTTCCTTCTTTGAACGAATCTGTTCCTTCCTCCATCTTTCCTTCCTTTTTCCATTCTTTCTTTCCACAATCCTTTTTCCCTTCCTTCCTTTCGTCCTTCTTCCTTCCTTTTTGACCCAACTGACCCAATCTGTTCCCTCAGTCTCAATCCTTTTTCCCCTTCTATCTTTCCTTCCTTCTCTCCTCCCATCTTTCCCTTTGTCCTTCCTTCCTTCCTTCCTTCCTTCCTTCCTCCCTCCCTTCCTTCTTTCCCTTTGTCCTTCCTTCCTTCCTTCTTTCCCTTTGTCTTACCTTTCTTCCTTCCTTTTTGACCCAATTGACCCAATCTGTTCCCTCCCTCCTTCTATCTTTCCTTCATTTTCTCCTTCCTTCTCTCCTCCCATCTTTCCCTTTGTCCTTCCTTCCTTCCTTCCTTCATCCTTCCGTCCTTCATCCTTCCTTTTTGACCCAATTGACCCAATCTGTTCCCTCCCTCCATCTATCTTTCCTTCTTTTTTCCCTTCCTTCTCTCCTCCCATCTTTCCCTTTGTCCTTCCTTCCTTCTCTCCTCCCATCTTTCCCTTTGTCTTACCTCCCTTCCTTCCTTCCCTGACCCAGGAGGACAACAGGAGGGTTAAGATGTGAATTCATTAATTTGAGGTGGAATGAGAGGCTACAACATTCCTACACTCCTTCTTTCTCTTTCTCTCTCTCTCTCTCTCTCCTCCTCCTCTTCTCCTCTTCAGTGTCACTCTCTCACTCTTCTGTTCCTCTGACATCAGCTGCTGAATCGAGCGCTAACGAGGCGACGGGAAAACACGGAGGATTCAACAACACTGACTGGAAATGAGCCGTCGCCCTTTGTCCCACTGTGTCTCACTGCTGTTGTGTTGTTGTTGTGTTGTTGTGTTCACGGTGAGTTCATGTTCATCAGTGAAAAAAACTCCCTGTGACCACAACAAAACAAAACGTCCCGTTCTCCTCGTTTGTACAATTGTTTCCAGTAAATTCATCAGAGCTCGTTATGATCTCATCTGATCTCATCTGGAATAAACAACTACAGACATTTTTGTCCTCCTTTCACACTTTCCCAACTCCCCCCAGAGTCAAATGAAAGGTCACTGGGGCCTGATTTTTGGCAAGGAGGTGTGTCTTTGGGTAAACTCTGGATGTCCCGAATTTCAGAATGAAAGTCCATTTTTTGGACCCGTAATGCATTTTAACCACACCCATGACCCTTCAAGTGGACCAAATGTAAATGTCCAATGGGTTTTTTAAATGTAAAAATAAAGTAACATTTTTAACTAACAGATATCACCATGAAACCTCCCAAATTTATCACTCACATTAAGACAAATATTTTTTGTATTACAAGTTTTGTCAAATTTTATGTTTAAATATGTAAATGAGGCAATATTATAATGAAATATGCGCTCATTTCCAGAACCGAAATCTGAACAATGGATGAAGCCACTTTCAAAATTCTTGTTTTATTTTGTTGACATATTATAGTCAGAAGTTTTTACAGAGGGGATTTTGGATTTTATCTCTTTTTATCACTAAAATACAGTCACCAGCCATAAACCCCATAGAAATTTTGTGTTTCTGCAGCAAAAACAACTGGCCAGGAATATTTTGGGAGTAACCGATGTCTAAATTTTGTCCAGTGGTACAGATTGAAGGATGATCCGAGGGTTTGTGTGTTTACATCATCAACACACAGCTGGAAAACAAAGATGATGCGTTTCTCAGGTTTACACTTCCTGTCTCCGGAGTGGGCGCGGTCACAATCACATGGTCAGGACATAAAACTAGATCAAAGTTTGAATGTTACTTCATATCTGATCATATGAGTCTAGTAGTATCACTTTCTGTTTCCCCAGCAACAGTCCAACAGTCCAGAGATGATACGTAACAACAACAGCAGCGTCATTTAACTGGCTGGGTCTTGACTAAACATGAAAATCACTTTTGACATGGGTTTCAACATGTTTAACCCCTTCCTGGCCAGTTGTTTTTGCTGCAAAAACACAACATTTCTATGGGGCTCTATGGGGTTTTTGGCTGGTGACAGTATTATTTTAGTGATAAAAAGAGATAAAATCCAAAATCCCCTCTGTGAAAACTTCTGACTCTAATATGTCAACAAAATAAAACAAGAATTTTGAAAGGGGCTTTATCCATTGTTCAGATTTCGGTTCTGGAAATTAGCGCATATTTCATCAGATATTGCCTCATTTACATATTTAAACATAAAATTTGACAAAACTTGTAATACAAAAAATATTTGTCTTAATGTAAGTGACAAACTTGGGAAGTTTCATGGTGATATCTGTTAGTTTAAATTTTTTACTTTATTTTTACATTAAAAAACCCATTGGACATTTACAGTTGTGCCCACTTGAAGGGTCATGGGTGTGGTTAAAATGCATTACGAGTCCAAAAAAATGGACTTTCATTCTGAAACTCGGGACATCCAGAGCCCACCTAAAGATACACCTCCTTGCCAAAAATCAGCCCCCAGTGACCTTTCATGTGACCGTGGGGAGTTGGGAAAGTGTGAGAGGAGGACAAAAATGTCCAGGGGTAAAAGGAGGGTAAAACAAAGATCCTCTATGGAGAAGATGATGCACTTGGGAGTTGGGCGCGGTCACGATTACATAGTCAGGACATAAAACTAGATCAAAGTTTGAATGTTACCTCATATCTGACCATATGATCTAGTCTAGTATCACTTTCTGTTTCTGCTGCAGAGTCCAACAGTCCAGAGATGATAAGTAACAGCAGCAGCAGCTTCATGTAACTGAAACGTTGCCTTCATGGTTTCATCGAGTCCAGATAAAACCAACAGAGTCCAACAGAGAGAGGAGGACAGATGTTGTCTCGTCTCTCCACCAGAGACACAAATAAACTTCATGTTGGGTCTGTGGCTCCTGGATTTATTTCTGTGACTATGAAGTGATAATAATCTGTGTGTGTTTGTGTTAACGTTCACACAACACAACGCATCATCACAACCTGAGTGCGATTCTGTCGACTTCAAAAATCCGATGATGATGAGTTCAAATCTGGGACACGACTTTATAAAAACACATCTGAACCTGTGTGTGTGTGTGTGTTGGTTTTTTAGCTGCATATGTGTGTGTGTGTGTGTGTGTGTGTCTTCAGGGATGTTGCTCACACAGGCAGCTGCGTCTGATACACACCGACAGCAGCTGTCAGACTGTCGTGGTGCGTTCAGGGGCCGCGGGCTCCGACAGCACCTGGTGACTGAAACGTGGCTCGTCACATGGACGCGTGTCACTTCTACACAACTGTCTCTGTGTATTCAATTTTAATTAATTAATGAACAGAAAATTAATAATCAATGATTCTGAGGAGCTTTTCCTTCTCTCTATTGTGTTTTATTATGGTCTTAAAGGGATAGTTCAACATTTTTGGCAAATTGGCCCATTGCCATAATCCCTATAGTCATAGCAGTAGGTTCGTTACCTTTAATTGTCGGTGCAAGCTGTTTTTAGAACGGCGGAGCAGAGCCGTGAGCTGCTTAGAGCTACGCTACGGAGGCTCATTATGGGATTTCTTGGTTTCCCTCATCAAACTCATCAAATACACAATCCAACAACTCCACAACGCTCTGGTGGACAAGTTGTGAGCTGCACATTCACCACGCTATGAGATAATAACACAACGTTACCACACAGAGTTGTTTTAGAGGGAAATACAGAGACTGTTGATGAAAAACTGTCCCTGAAGGCAACGTGCATCAGCGGTTTTGCATGAATTTACCTCTAAAACGTTCTAAAAACAGCTTGCACCGACAATTAAAGGTAACGAACCTACTGCTATGACTATAGGGATTATGGTAATGGAACAATTTGCCAAAATATTGAACTATCCCTTTAAATTATCATTTAAACTGTTTGTGCTAAATTGTGCATCTTGGAGTTTAAAACTGAAATAGAGACTTTTCATTATTCCCTGATTATGGAAATAAATATCAGCAGATTAATTGATGATTAGTCCTGGATTTAATGGATTAAAGTGAACAGAAGAGGAGAAACAGTGGAAATACACCTTTATTCTCCTTCTTGAATCAGAGTTTGTTCTCTCTACATACCAGCAGGTAGCTGACAGCTCTCTGTTTGGTTTGGCCTGTGTTTGCACTGTACACACACACACACACCTGTTAACACCAGCCACACCTGAGTGGTCAAAAACATACCAGGCATGACACTGTGACACACACACACACACACACACACACACACACACACACACACACACACACACACACACACGGTGAGCAAACAGGAGGAGGATGATGTCACAGCGTAGGAAGCCACCTGTCCGTCTTTGTCTCCTTCTACATTTTTCTCTCTTTGACTCATACATGAGTTGATTTTCTCCTCCATCTCTCTCTCTTTCTTTCTTTCTTTCTTTCTCTTTAGTCTTTCTTCCTCTTCACCTCCGCTCTGCTTTTCTTTTCTTTTTTCTGTCTGTTTGTCTCTGAATCGCGGCTCAGAGGTCAGAGGTCGGTCGAGTCAACAGAGTCAATAGATGATGTAAGACACATGAACGTCTCAGACTCAGACGTTTGATTCTCCGTCCTCTCTAACTCCTTCTTCCCTTCTTCTTCACCACAGTAAAGTAAAGTAAAGGTCAACACCGCTCTATTTAATAAATACAAATGACCACAAACTCCTTTAAATCGCCGTTTAAATACAGTAAGAAGACGAGAGCAGCAGCTGATACAGACCTACAGTAAATTAGCGGCTCGGCTACAATCCGGCATATTTACTGCAGTATTTTATACCATTATCTTCATTATCAGCATTTATTTCTATATTTTAGCTTTATTTATTGCTGTTAAAATGACTTTTTATTGGCTTTTACCTGCTTCTTCCATGTATTCTTCATTATTTTACAGATTTATTTATAATCTTAGTCCTTTAAAGAGCACTGGTGTCATTCTCTTGTTTTCATCTGCTGTCTTGAGCTCTGAATAAAGTTTGAAGAGTCTTCTTCTTCACCACAGTAAAGTAAAGTAAAGGTCAACGCCGCTCTATTTAATAAATACAAATGACCTAAGAAGACGAGAGCAGCAGCTGATTCAGACGTAAATTAGCGGCTTGGCTACAATCCGGCATATTTACTGCAGTTTTATACCAATGTTCATTAATATGCACTGTCCCTACTCAAATAAAATATGTATTATTATTATTACTATCCTGCATCACCTCTGTGTTGTTACCTTACATTTATGATCCTGAAACATCTCAAATAATCCAGATGTTGATGTTTTTTACATCGATTATTTCGGACTTAGGTCTAAAAATGTCTGACCAGCAGTTTAAAACAAAAAAAATATCAATTTATGAATAAATTTATCATTAAAAAAAAAAAAAAAAATCAAATTCTCACTCTGGAGAAACTGGAACTAAGAAAAATAAACGCACTCATTAAAAATAAAATGAAAATAATTAAACGCTGTCGATCTAAATTCATTAAATGTTTAAACGCTGCTCAACATGAATTATTCTGCTGATTATTTTAATTATATATTTGGTTTGTTATAAAATAATAAAAAAGAAAACTGAATAAAACCTTAATTTAATATGCTTTAGATCACTATTTTGTATTACACTATATATTTATCATCACTGGGAACAAAGCAAATATTCACATTTTAAAGGATAGAAACTGATTTTTATGTAATTTCTCCTCCTCCTCCTCTTCCTCCTCCTCCTCCTCCTCCTCTTCCTCCTCCTCCTCCTCCTCCTCTTCCTCCTCCTCCTCCTCTTCCTTCTCCTCCTCCTCCTCCTCTTCATCCTCCTCCTCCTCCTCTTCTGTCTGTCCATCTCTGACCTACATTCGGTGCCAGCTGATATAGAGTTACAACCTCTGGTCGGGCGCCGTGACGACAGTTGTTCCAGAGAGTTATGGGGTCAGACGGACATTTCGTTTCATTCGCGGGTCATGTGACACGAATACCCAGCATTTCCCTCTTCCTCCTCCTCCTCCTCCTCCTCCTCCTCCTCCTCCTCTTCCTCCTCCTCCTCTTCCTCCTCCTTCAGCCTGAGTGTGTGTGACACATGGAACTATACATACTGTACTTTATGGACGTGATAAAAACAGTGTGTGTGTGTGTATGTGTGTGTGTGTGTGCGTGTGTGACAGCTGCATGCACGTCGGCAGCAGAGTGAAGAATGAAAAAATGAAACTACAGACGACGTATCGACTCTATTAACTCACTGTCTCTTCATATAATACACTCCCTATAACTATATTTACACCCACACACCCACACAGACTCATTCATCTGCTGCTCTAGTTGTTTATCTATCACTTATCTGCTCTACAGAGATTTATTTATTTGGTTGTGTAACATAAATGCGTCATTATCAGCATTTACTTCTGTATTTTAGGTTTATTTATTGCTGTTAAAATGACTTTTTATTGGCTTTTACCTGCTTCTTCCATGTATTCTTCATTATTTTATAGATTTATTATTCATAATCTAAGAGCATTGGTGTCATTCTCATTCTGCTGTCTTGAGCTGGGAATAAAGGTTGAAGAGTTTGAATTTGATCTATTCCATACCCAGAGGGAGCAGTGAACAGCTCATATTAAATAACAGAGTAGAGTTAATGTTTAACCGGCCGTCCTGACATGACACATTATGATGATTATGGTTCTGCATCATTAACTCGATCCTGTTCAGCTGGATTTATTCAAACAGCTGCTGCTCACTCACATCAATTCATTCACATGTTTTCTTTCTTTTTTTTTGCAACAATAACATTTAAGATCTGCTGATCAATTATTCAATATCTACATTCCTGTAAACACCCACATCCACAGCTGTTATTAAATATTAATTCACTTCATTCAGCACTTTGGTTTGTAATCGACGCTACGCTGACAGTGAACGCATCGTAACGGACATAAACACACACAGGCAGGTTGGCGCTGCGGCGGCTAATGCTAAAAATGATGCTTATACGTAACCAGTCATCCTGTATTAACTGAGTTAATTTGGTTAAATGCAAAGAGCTAAAAAAAAATGAATGAATGAATGAATGAATAACAATGAATATGAGGAAAAAAGATAAATAAAATACGATAGAAATATGCTTTTATACCCTACTATGTATAAGACAAAATAAAATATTTAGAGAAATAAAGTTAAATGGTGTTTTTTAATCAAATATATTCATGTGTTTTGAGGCGAGTGTGGATGTGAAACCTCTGTACATGTAGTTTTGTTTGGTAAAAAGTCTAAAAATGTCTTTAAAGTTTTTATAAGATCCTTTGGGAAAAGACTGTAATAAGTTTAATTGTTTAAATTTGTTTAAAGTTTTATTTCTGTTAAAGTTGAGAGACAGGAAGTGAAGTCTCCTACCTTGATGAGATGTTTGTTGACCCATTTCGTGAAGGTTTTCTTCTGCACCCGGTCTCGTTCGTCTGGAGAGAGAAAACAAACATGGAGGTCAGTGACATCATCCAGCGTTTGATGGAGTTATCGGCCGATTATTGGCAGATTATTGGGCAGATTACAGAGGATAAACCAACACACAGGGCAAAGTTTCCAGAAACACAAACACACGCTGCAGCTTCTCACAGTTTCAACACAACAACTGGACCACGTTCAGACGGCCGCCATTTTGGAAAGTAGCCTACTTTAAAATCTCTGCAAGTCAAAAACCTGATCTTATTTAATCCAGAGTTAATAAATCTGATTAATTTCTAAGGATTTACAGTACTTGAACACCCACGAGTTCATGTTACACAACTAACCAGTCGACAGAAACCAGTCCTGTGCACACATTCACTCATATTTTACAGATTTATGATCGACCTGCATCAATAACAGCAGAGCCATAAAACAACAGAGCCTGTTAGCATCGCAGCTAACTTCTGCTAACTAAGTCTCACGGTGCAAAGGCCACGGCGGGGTCAGAGACAGGTGACGTCACAGACGGATTAGTTCTGATTTCAGTCGACGGATCAACGGCAGGTCAGAGGGCAAAGGTCAAGACGAGGAGTCGCACGGTTTTAGCTGCTGTTGTTCGATGGGAAAACAACAGCAGCAGGAAAAATGATTATTATAGATGATTTAAGCAGCAGGTTGAAGGTGTTTTCAGACTCAGCAGCTCTGAGCTGATAAATATGGACGCCACAGGGAGAAGCTAAAGCGTCTTTTTCAGTTTGATATATTTGCATTTTCTTCCTATCTTGAAAAGGCCTGGGCAACGAGAAGAAGAGCTGCTGTAAAAAAGTTGCATGTACATTTGTGTGGCGGGTGATGTCGACAGGAAGGACTGTCTAGTTTTTGATGCTCTTATATATTAGTAAATGTGTCTCGTAATCCCATATGGGACATGAAAATAAAATATTCATTCATTCATATTATGGTCTGTATTAAAGCTGTACAGAAAAGAAAAATGAATTTGATTCCACTCTGGGTCATAAGATTAGTGTTATAACTCATCTATCAGATGATGGAGCCCAAACTTTGTGCAAAATTCTACTTTTGAGTAAATCCGAGATGAAAGTGGGGTAGTTTTTTTCCACATTGGATAATACAGGCGCACGGATTATACATCACACTGCTCACGATTCATCAACCACTGATATTGGATCTGTCATCCATCAATCAAACGTCTGAGACACACACACACACCGAGCTCGGTCTCGCCCCAAGCATTGAATATCTAAAACTTGTGCAGCAACTCGTGGAAACTGGTAGAAGGAGGCGACAAACAGGACAAACGGCCATTTCTGAACTCCTTTAACCATCATCATCATCATCATTGTTGTTGTTGTAGTTGAGGCTCAGTGTGTGTTTCTACAGTGAGTCTCCACAGGCCTGAACCATGAGGCAGCACAGCCAGGAATAGAGGCTGATGCTGGGCCTCCATGCACTCTCTTATCTCCTCCTCCTCTTTCTCCTCTCTCTCTCTTTCTCTCCCTCTCCTGTTCATATCAGTCTTGTCTGAGAGAAAACACAGACCCCGTCTCTCTCCTTCCTTTTCCCTCCATTCAGCTTCATATCTGACTTCCTGTGGACACTCACAACACTGAAACATCCTGCGAGGTGAAGTCGTCTCGTCTGCTTTTTCTGAAAAACTCACGTTGACGAGTGAGTGAGTTAGTGTGAAATAAAACTGAGAAGAAAAAAAGGTGTTTTCTCATTTCTAGTAAAAACTTGACAAGACGGGGATTTTTCTTTTCCCTCCAGTCAGATTTCAGCCAATCAGGAAGCAGCTTGCTACGTCGCTTCCTGTCGGTTGTTTATCTGCTGCCATGGCGACGCTGTTAAAAGAGAGAGAGAGAGAGAGCAGCCATGTGGAGAGACGGTATCACTTCCTCCTCCACTGATCTTGTTAGCTCTCTCCCTCCATATCTGCTACACACACACACACACACACACACACACACACACCTGTACAAACACACACACACAGACACACTAAACACACACACCTTTAACTCCTGAGCTCCAGAAGTAGAACGGATTTACAGAAGAGGAAGTTTGATTTAGGATTTAGACGTTAAAATATCTCCACTGGAGAAAAAACCAAGGTTAACACACACACACACACACACACGTTTACATAGTGGCCGAGGCTCCAGGCGAAGAACACACACACACACTCACACACACATATTTCAACACACTCTTGCAAAATAGTTTCACCAGCGACAGCGACAACGACAACACGCCTCGTTCCCAAAACCTGCTGGAGGAGCCGAGCTCGCTCCGCCAGAGGACACACACACACACACACACACACACACACACAGGGTATTAATATGTTAATAGGTCACACACACACACTAACACACAATCTAACACACACAGACACACTAATACACACTCATCAGGATAATAAATCCCTCAGGAATCAAACAAACCGAGCTGCAGGCGTGTGAGTGACAGACACAGACAGACACACAGGAGGGGATTGTTGAGACACACACACACTAATAACACACTAACTACACAACTACACACACAGACACACACACACACAGTTGTGCTGCTCTTTTGCCCCGACAACACCCACAATGATTAATAGAGACCCACATTCAGCCTCGGTTCAGTTGTTGTCGTCTCGTCACCGCCGAGCACCAACACACCGACACACCAACACGTGTTTCTGTGTGTCAACAACAACTACACACACACACACACACACATTTACACACACACATTTACACACACACACATTTACACACACTGACCTGCACAGCACATGAGCGAGTGCAGGTGTGCGTTGAGGCGACATTCACTCCGGTAGTCGGGCCACATGAGTGCAGCAGCAGCAGCAGCAGCAGCAGCAGCAGCAGCAGCAGCAGCAGCGGCAGCGTGCACCGTGTGTGTGTGTGTGTGTGTGACGTCACGGCGATGATGATGTCACAGCGTCCACGGCGACCAGTCTCTCTCTCTCTCTCTCTCTCTCTGTGGTTTAATCCCAGTGTGTGTCGCCCGGTCCCTCCTCTCTCTCCTCCTCGCTCTCTGCCATGTCAGACACACACACACTCTTCTTTTTTTTTCTTTCCACTAGCAGCAGTTGCTCCCTCTCTCTCTCTCTCTCTCTCTGACTCGAACACGTGTGTGTGTGTGTGTGGGTGTGTGTATGTGTCAAAGTCAGCTGAGGCTCCTCCCCCTCAGTCAGTTACACTCCCTCACCAGTCAGTGGCGCCCTCTCTCTCTTTCTCTCTCTCCTTCTCTTTCTGTCACTCTGTGTTTTCATTGGCTCTCTGGTTTCTGTTTATCTTCTCTTCTCTCTCTCTCTCTCTCTGTGCAACTTGTTCTCATGCTCGTTCGCCCTCTTGTTGTGTTTTTTATTTCCCGATGCACAGACCCACATCATCATCAGTTTAGATCCTGCAGGAACAGGATCAAAAATAAATTCTGCACAAAAAAAATGAAAAAAAAATCCATTTATGATGATGTAATCCACTCAGTTTGTTCTGCACACACACACACTCACACACACACACACACACACACACTAGTGCTGGTTGAGGTTGACATAATCCAGATGCAGCAGCTGTTCAGCATCTCTGCTTCCTGCTGCAACGCTTTCTCTCCTTATGAGGAAAAACAAAGGGAAAACACACAAAAAAAAGAAGGTAAAGACCAACAAAGTGTTGCAGCAGCGTTAGCAACGTTAGCATCGTTAGCTCTGCAGCTTCTTGGAGGAAACAGACGGAGAAGAACGTGTTTTGTGAGTCGTTGTTGGTCTCTGTTGGAGCCGAGCTGACATGTTCAATTAAATATGAAGAGGAAAGAAGAGGAGCTGTACATCACAACATCCCATCATCTCATTATTGTGTTTCTGATTTCCTTTTTTTTGGCTTTCAGGCACAAACAGCAAAGTGTTGCAGCGTTAGCAACGTTAGCAACGTTAGCTCTGCAGCTTCTTGGACCTTTAATTAAATATGAAGAGGAAAGAAGAGCAGCTGAACAACATCCCATCATCTCATTATTGTGTTTCTGATCCTGTGTGTTGGGTTTTTTTTCCCCTTTTTTTGTCTTTTCAGGCACCAACAGCACAGCAGAGGCCTGAAGCTGAAGCTGAAGCTGCCTCCAGCCTTCAGGCACAAAAATATCGTCCAATCACATCGTCCGTCCGGTTTCTCTCCACGGCCTCAACTCAACTCAACTCAACTCGACTCATGATGTGTTCATGGCTCTGTCTGGAAATAGCTCCGACTGCAGCTCCCAGTTATTTCTGCTCCGTCATGTTTTCAGGAAAGAAAAAAAAAGGAGAAAAAAAAAGAAAAAAGAAAAGAAAAAGAAAAGAAAACTCAGCCGAGTCAGGAATCAGCAGCGATGACGGAGAGATGGAGCGTCATGTGACCAGGAAGTAGCTATGACATCATCACCACTCCTGCTCCTGTTTCCCCCTCAGGCAGCTTCACTCCTTTATTTCTATCCCTCCTTCTTCCTCCTCTTCTTCTTCCTTCTCTTCTTCCTCTTCCTTTTCTTTTCCTTCACACTCCTCTTCCTCTTCCTCTTCCTCTCCTCCTCTGCTCTCTCTCCATTTCTCTTCCAGGGGACCGTCAGTCAACAACACTAAAAATACCAGACGGAGCTTATAGGCTACGTCTCTAATACCAGGCAGCGTGCTGCTTATCCCTCACTCCCTCCCTCGCTCCCTCCTTCTTCTCCTCCTCCTCCTCCTCCTCCGTTATCACCTCTAATCTTCCCTCTCTTCTGGCCTTGTCTTCCGGTCTTCTGGCTTCTCTCTCTCTCTCCTCCTCTTCTTCTGATTCAATTAAAATTTACAACTGGGGTGATTTCCGAGTGTCTTCCTTCCTTCCTTTTCCTCCATCACTCCATCATCATCTCTCCCCCCTTCCTCTTCCAACTCCCCCTCCCTCTCCCTTTCTCTCCTCTTTCTCTCTCTGTGGTGACACTCAAACACTGGCACCAGCCTCCATCCTTCTTTTCATCCTTCCTTTTCTTTTCTTTTCTGTTCTCCTCTCCAGTGACGAGTCGACCTCTGCATGTTAAACGTCTTGTGAAGCAGCAGAACCGGTTCATTCCGGGTCAGAACCGGCTCAGCAACTGACTGAACTGGGACATTTTTTAAACTTTTATAACATTTTTACAGAATTTAATTTTTCATTATCTCCTCTATCTCTCTCTCTCAGTCTCAGTCTCAGTCTATGTCTCTCTCCCCCAGCTGGAGAAGCTCTATGTCGTCAGCCACAAGCCGCCGGTCATCAGATTAAGATCAAGTCCAATCTGCCCACCTGGACACACACCTGACACACACACACCTGACTGACACACACACCTGACACACACACACAGCATCAACTAGTGTAAAACTGAGCTGAAACAAACAGACTGTCTCTTTACTTGGCTGAAATCACAAAACACGACAGAAACAGGTCGTTTCTATGACGACGGTGAAGGTTGAATCACAGTGTTGGATTGTTTTTGTGCATCATAAATGTAGGCTAAATGTTGTGTAACAATAAATCACATTTGTGTTTTTACTATTATAGGCTACTATTTTACTATTTATTGTTTTAATAGATCTTTACTTTAATTTGAACTTTAATTTTATGCAGTATTGTCATTTCATCTCTTTGTATTGATTAGATTAGATTAGATTTTATTCTATGCCACTCACTTTATCTTATTTTTATCCACTGCAAACTGAAAATTGTTGAGTGTGAGACAACGCAACAAAGTTTTACTTGAAAATTGTGTGTCTGTCTCTGTCTAAATGTGCTTTTTTGTTTATTTATAATATATTTTTCTTATCTTTTGTATAAAAAGTGCCCTATAAATAGAGTTTGATTGATTGTGCTGCTGCAGAAACAGCAAAAAAAACACATTTGTTTGGTCAAAAACTCCAAAAAATATAATTTCTACATAATTTCTATATTTTTTTTAATGCAAAAACAACTTATCCATCTTAAATTAAAATTATTTTAATTTTTTTTAGTTTTATTGAAGTTTTCCTGCAACATCTGATCTCTGTCATGTTGTCTGTGTCTCATTAACCCTTCACTGTCTCCTGCTGAGGCTGTAATACTTTTATCATTGATTGATACTTTTAATACTGAATGAGATGTTGGTTGTTGATATTATGGGCTGGAGCGTAAAACCCTGGTGATCACAGAGAAAGTGGGAAACCACCATGTTTTACATGTTGTGTGAATTTTAACCACATTAACACACACACACACACACACACACACACACACACACACACACAAGGGCGGTTTACCACTGTGTCTCTACTTCCTGTGACGAGAACACACACTGTCACAGACTCATGAACACACACACACACACACACACACACACACACACACACACACACACACACACACACACTGCAGCTGTGTTACACCCCAGTCGCTCGTCAACAAGATCAAACCCAGTGAACCTGAGAGTCGAGTTTGAGTCAGAATCAGTCACAGTGAAACTTCACTCACTCATCAGGAAACATCCCATAATGCAACAGGCTTAACGACTTCAGCAGCACATGAATGCGCTTCAAACGGACACACACACACACACACACACACACACACATACACCCATATGAAAGTGTGTGTGGCTTCCTTCAACCACAGCTCCCTCCACTGACCACACGTGTGAACACACACACACACACACACACACTTAGAGACAGGAAACAGACAAACTGCACACGAGGGAGTTACTGAAAAGAAGAATTTCTACTTTTATATTCTATTTTTTTTATTATTTAAAGCTCTTAATTCTTTTTGTTGATGTCTGCTTCTTTTTTTTCTTTTCTTTTTTACTGTGTATGTCATGTAGACTACATGTTTGTACAAACAATAGAGATTAAATGTTTGTACTTTTAAAAAAATATATTTAAAAAATGTCTAAACTACATATTTGCACATTTATTCTGACATATATGTAAAGAAAAAATATCTCAACTACATATTTCAACAATTATTTTGGAATATATGTCAAATACAAATATCTAGACCACGTACTTTAACGGCATTTTTAAATCTATTTCAAAAGCAAATATCTGTTTTACATGTTTGCACATTTATTTCAGAATATAAGTTTAAAGCATATTGCAATTGCACATAGGGTATATCATAAAATATTTTGGCAAATATGTCACATATGGCCATTATTGTTCAGGGTTTTGATACTGTGGGTTTTACTAAGTTAGATTTCCATTAGCCACTGCACTACAACACCACACACCCCATAACCTCCTATCTTACAACGAGACGATACATAACACAACCACTACGACACAGAACTGATATATTCAACAGCTCCGTATAATTTCATTTAATGTAATAAATGTTAAGAAATGAATGTAATAATCTTTCCACAGTGAAATAAAATGAGTCACAGAGAAAACGACTGATAGAAATAAAAGTGGTCTTCATTTCTATTCCAGAAAACTTTCATAATATTCACTCTTCACCGCTGTTCCTTGTGTAAAAGCACCATCTATCTTTTTTAAAGCACATTAAAGGGATAGTTCAACATTTTGGCAAATTGGCCCATTGCCATAATCCCTATAGTCATAGCAGTAGGTTCATTGGCTTTAATTGTCGGTGCAAGCTATCTTTAGAACGGCGGAGCAGAGCGGCGAGCTGATTTCTCATGGGATTTCTTGGTTTCCCTCATCAAATACACAATCCAACAACTCCACAACGCTCTGGTGGACAAGTTGTGACCTGCACATTCACCACGCTATGAGATAATAACACAACGTTACCACACAGAGTTGTTTTAGAGGGAAATTCATGCAAAACCGCTGATGCGCGTTGCCTTCAGGGACAGTTTTTCTCTCTGCATTTCCCTCGAAAACAACTGAGAAAACGACTGATTGAAATAAAAGTGGTCTTCATTTCTATTCCAGAAAACGTTCATAATATTCACACTTTACTGCTGTTCCTTGTGTAAAAGTTAAAGTCGCTTAATGTGCTTTAACTTTTTCCTTGTGTAAAAGTTAAAGCACATTAAACGAGTTGCTGATTTTCAAGAAATGAGATACGTTCGATATATAAAACTCTTCCTCTTGTCCCTGTTGCTGTTCCTCTCTACAACACAGTGTGCAGTACATTTCCTCCTCATGTTCCTGAGTCATGGACTAGTTATTAGGTTGTGGGCAGTTTTTTTTTTGGGGGGGGGGGGCTTTAATTAGATCAGAGTCACAGCGAGAGGCCGAGAGGAAAGTTGGCACAGCCGATCGACCTTATTGATCCGCTCTGTTATGTCACGTCAGATCTTCCTCTAAAAACCAGACACGTGTCCTCGGTCGCTCTCTGACAGGAGTTTCCACTGAAAAACTCAGAGCTGGACTTTTTTATTTTATTTTATTTTTTACTCTAGCAGCCATTAGCCATTAGCGCTGCTGTCGATTAGCAGCAGCAGCAGCAGCAGCAGCTACTGGAGCAGAGGCACTAACATCGTGTCAGTGTAGTGGAGATAAATGTAATAAACACAGTGGACAAGGCTATAAATCAACTCTAAGCACTGAAGCTACACAGAATAAAAATAAAAAACAACTGGAATTTGTTTAATTCTGCAGAAACGTGTGGTTGCATCAGTGTTTACCACCAGACAGACAGAGGCCAAAGCAGCTCGTTGGCAGCGCTGCAGCTCCCTGTTTAAAGTCTAGTTACACAGCATGAACAAGACATAGATGGACATGTGAGCTGCAAACACACACACACACACACACACACACACACACACTGTGGTCTCCAGGTTGAATTACATACACACACAGATTTCAAAAGTCGAGGAAACATCAGAGCTTTTCAGCCAAATATGGAAGATGGAGCCGCTCTGAGTCACAGAGGAGGAGGTGAGAAACAATGATGAGCAAGAGAAAAGAAAGAAAAGAAAGAAAAAAAAGCTTAAAAACTAAGAGTGTGTGTGTGTGTGTGAATGTGTAAAAACAAGTTAGTGTGTTAGTGTGTGTGATGGACGGAGCTGAAAGAGGAGAAACCCCGGTGTCGTTGCACTTTAAAGCAGCTTCACATTCCACTTTAACTAAAATAGAAGCTGCAGCAACGTGGAGCAGCGTTAGCGTTAGCATGGAGCTAACAGGCAGAGCAGAGTGGAGCAGTGAACTCAACTCAACACACTGTAAAACTAGAAATTAAAAAAAAGGAGAAGCCGAGTGAGGGGTCTGTTACATAAATGGCAAAGGGGGCGGAGCCTAAACAGGAAGCACATGGAGCTGATGTTAAAGCAGCCCCCACCCACCCCTCTTCTCTTCTCTTCTCTTCTCTTCCTCCTCCTCTTCCCCATCGGAGGTAAATCAGAGCAGAAGAGGAAGAAGAAGAAGTGACAGAGAGAGAAGGAAACAGGTTGGTTGTCGTTATTTACCTTTGTCGACTAAACCACGGCGGCGGCGGCGACGGTAAAACCAAACTCCAGCCGCCGTCAGGAAGTGAAAAGCGACGACGAGGACGGGTGCGATGACGGCCGGGTCGGTCAGACAGTCCATCGTACGGTATCCCCAACTAAACCTCAACTAACTAAACTAAACTAAACTAAACTAAACTAAACTAGTGTAAACTTCAACTAATAAACCTCCAGCTGCTCCACAACTGGAACGACCCACACAGGAGGAGCGTCCCTGAACGCCTCGTCGTCTTCACTATCGTCTCCACAGCATCTTCTCTTCTTTTTCTTCCAGCTCTAAACTACTGCAGCTCTAAACTTCTCCGTCCTCCTCTCCATTCACAAGCCCTCCCTCCCTCCTCCTCTCCTCCCCTCCTCCCCCCCCACCAACACCATGCCTCCCTCTCTCTCTCTCTCTGTTTCTCACTCTCTCTCAGCCTCTCTCGCCCTCTCACACTCTCTCAGTGAATTCCTTTCCCCTGAAACAAGCGGCTGGTCTGAGGCGAGGCGGCCGCCATAAACCAGCAAATACATGAAAAAAATGGGACTAATCAGACGGAAATGTGTGTGTGTGTGTGTGTGTGTGTGTGTGTGTGTGTGTGTGTGTGTGTGTGTGTGTGTGTGTGTGTGTGTGTGTGTGTGTGTGAAGTTGCCCCACAGAAGGAAACCACATGCCAGGCAGATACACACACTCATCTTCCTGTGTGTGTGTTTGTGCATGTGCATGTATTTCTATTTAGCATGTTAAGTCATGTTATATATTTGTGTATGAGCAGATTTTTACCAAATTTCACACCCGGAAGAGTGTGTGTGTGTGTGTGTGTGTGTGTGTGTGTGTGTGTGTGTGTGTGTGTGTGTGTAGGTGTGTGTGTGTGTGTGTGTGTTTACCCCCGTTGCTATGGGTGCGTGAACGCTGCATCCTGGCTGTGATATTTATTCGCAGCTATCTTTGAATGATGTCTGCTGACTGTGACGGTGCGTTCAAAGGCTTCAGACACGGGCGGCCATTAAGCCAAGGTGATGATAGTGTGTTTGCATGTGTGTGTGTTAGTGTGTGCGTTTTAGTGCGTGCATGTGTCTGTGTGTGTGCATGTTAGAGACATTGCAGCATGATTCAGCATGATTCAGGCAGCAGACCAGAGGGCAGGGGGTCCTCGGGTTACCGTCACCCCGCAGAGAATTGTATGCATGTGTGTGTCTGCGTGCATGTGTGTGTGTGTCTGCGTGCATGTGTGTGTGTGTGTGTGTGTCTGCGTGCATGTGTGTGTGTGTGTTATCAGCTCCGCTCTGAAAAGAAAGCCACTGACATTTTCACTCCTAGCAACCTCCAGACCAAACAACAAACAACCACAATCGACCCCGACAACGTTTCATTTTCCTCCTCCTCCGCTCTCGGTCTCAGCCGTCGTCATGGCGACTTCAATTCATCCGATACGATTAGATGCGATAAAAAGTTTTCAACCCTAACACATAGATTAAAGAAGAAAAAAAAAAACCCTAGTTGGTGGTGTGTGTGTGTGTGTGTGTGTTGCAGCAGCGGTGATGTGATGGCTGTGTAATCACTGAGTCATTTCCTGATCAGAACCAGAACCAGAGATGAGGTCATGGAGACCCGATCCCGGTGCCAGCTGTTTGTTGTCGTGGTGATGATGATGATGCAGCGGTTTCCAACACTGAGGATCAGCTGGTCACTTCTTGTTACAGGACTACATTACCCAGAGTTCCTAGAGGGCTGAAAATGAGCTCTGTATGTGACCAATTAAGGTTCAAACTTTCTCTAAAACGAAGTCAAACTTAAAATTTATGAGTCTTTGTGAAAGGAGAGAAGAGAACTACATTACCCAGAATCCCTTCTGTTTCAAGATACATCTGATTAAGAGGTTCAAACTTTGTTGAAACAAAGTTGCTAAAGCTTAAAATGTATGAGTCCTTGCTAAAGGAAAGATGAGACTACATTTCCCAGAATCCTTTCTGTCGCATAATAACCTCTGTGTGTCGTGAAGAAGCTCGTCTAAAAGTCTAACTTAGATTTCTCTACCTTAGAGTAAGCCTTAACTTTTTAATTTAGCCTATTGCAGAAGAAAAGAACTACATTACCCAGAATCCCTTCTGTTCCTAGATACATCTGATTAAGAGGTTCAAACTTTGTTGAAACAAAGTCGCTAAAGCTTAAAATGTATAGCAAGATGAGACTACATTTCCCAGAATCCTTTCTGTTGTGAAATAACCTCTGTGTGTCGTTAATGAGCTCCTAAATGTGAAAGTCTAACTTAGATTTCTCTACCTAGATTATTGCAGAGGAAAAGAACTACATTACCCAGAATCCCCCTGTCCCCTCAAAATTAAAACCTCTAAATGTTTGTGAACAAGATAAAGGGAAGAACATTTCCCAGAATCCTTTCTGCCCAAGAAATGACCCTCCATGTGTCTGATAATAAAATGGTCAAACTTTTTCCTAATGATATTAAGTTTAAAAATGTGTGAGAACTACATTACCCAGAATCCTTTTGGTTGCTAAATAACCACACACTTAAACTGACAAAACAAACACACACGTAAACAAAAGGACTTCCTGTTTGAAATGAGAATAAAAACTGAGATTTACAGAGAAAAGAAGAAGTGAAACTGATCAACACTGGTCTGAGTGTGTTAGAGTGAGTTGTCACCACTGTGTGGCAGAAGAGACCAACATGTGTGTGTTTGGCTGCCGAGCCTCGGACAACACACACTCTGACAGCACACTGACAGCACACACACATGAAGCTGCTGCTCACACACACACACACACACACACACACACACACACACACACTGAATATCACAACAGCAGCTTTTCTATCAATTATTACGTTTACAGACAGGTTTGATCTGCACACACACACACTCGTCATTGATGTTCACATATTCATATAAACACTCCCAGCTGCAACTGGTTCAAAACAAAGCAGCGGTGTGACATTATTTAGTGGTTTCAGAGCCAACGTTAGAAGAATGCATGACTCTCTGTCTTGGTTTGATGTAAAACACAGACTTCTGTATCTGTACTCCTTCATGACTTTTTTTAGTTTGTTTTAACCACAAAGAGTCCATATATTTTATATGAAAAATGTTCTTTTAGTACAGAGACACGCAGCTGAAGGTCATTTTATTTGACCAAAACATAAAACTACATCAACCAGGAACAAAGTCATATGGAGCAATCCAAGAATGGAACTCACTGCCAAGTTATATTAAACAACTAAATAATATATATGCTTTTAAAAAAAGCTCTAAAGAACATGACTGAAAAATGAACTTCCATTAATCATGATGTTGTACTTGATATAAGGATATGGGTTATAGTAGAAGTATAAGGGTAGTGGTTATAGTAGAGTCAATTAATTATTTGTGGAGGGGTATTATTATATTATGGAAACCTGGTTGGAGCTATCTTGTCTTATTTTGTTGTTTTGTCGGTCATGTATTGAATGTATGTAATGTTGTTGGGGTATACTGTATATTGTTTTGTATTTGTCTATGTGGTCTATACATTGTCTGTATGTATTTGTTTGTGTTGTTTTATGTCTATGTCTATATTGTCCAGTCTGAGTGTGTATTATTTTATTGTCTCCATGTACTGTATATGTTTTGGACCCCAGGGAGAAGAGCGGATGCTAATGGGGATCTTAATCAACACAAACATAAACACACACACAACAGCCAGTGTACTCTGAGCTTCTCTGAATTGAAGATATTTCACTTCACACATGTAAAAAAAGAAAAGAAAATTGATTAGTCAGCGTTTCCTCCTGTCACATGAATGAAAGCGTGTGTGTGTGTGTGTGTGTGTTCGCTCTCAGGGTCAAGAGGTCAGGGCTGGACCCCTCCCACTCCTGCAGAAAACGCTGCGTCTGGGAACTTCAGCCACACACACACACACACAAACACACACACACACACACAGCCTGGGGATGATGTCATACAACAGGACGAAGGATAAGAAGGAGAAGAAGCAAAAGGAGGAGGATGGAGGGATGAGAGAGAGTGTAGGAGGTGTAGAGACACTACAGTTGTTGTTTTGTGTCGGTGGTGAATGAATCTTTTCATTCAGATATCAGAGAGAGAAATCTCACACTCACAGACACACACAGCCTTTTGTGAGTGATGTGTGTGTACACTCTCACTGTCTCTGTTTCACTGCTGTGGCTCAATCTGATCCATCACCTGATGCTGTTTTAGCCGTTAAAGGGATAGTTCAACATTTTGGCAAATTGGCCCACTGCCATAATGACAAAAAAGGTAAATTCATGCAAAACTTGCTGATGCGTGTTGCCTTCAGGGACAGTTTTTCATCAAGCAGTCTCTGTATTTCCCTCTAAAACAACTCTGTGTGGTAACATTGTGTTATTATCTCATAGCGTGGTGAATGTGCAGCTCACAACTTGTCCACCAGAGCGTTGTGGAGTTGTTGGATTGTGTATTTGATGAGTTTGATGGAGGGAAACAAACCAAGAAATCCCATAATGAGCCTCCGTAGCGTAGCTCTGAGCAGCTCACAGCTCTGCTCCGCCGTTCTAAAAACACTTTGCACCGACAATTAAAGGTAACGAACCTACTGCTACGACTATAGGGGTTATGGCAATGGGACAATTTGCCAAAAATGTTGAACTATCCCTTTAAATTATGTCGCTGCGATATTGTTTATACGAGGCGGTGTGTGTGGTGTGTGTGTATATGTGTGTGTGTGATGCTGCAGCTTGTTCCTCCCTCCCCCCAGTACAGCTCAGTTCCTCCAGTCAGCATCCTCTATAGAAAGTCAGCAAGGTCACCCTGACACACACACACACACACACACACACTGAACCTGTAAGTACAGACCTGCTGTCCTGCACACACACACACACACACACACACACACACACACACACACACACACACGACTACACTGTGACCAACCTCCTCTTCTCCTCACACACACACCCACACACACACAGTCAGAGCTATAAAATGATGTGCATATGGAAATACACCACAGGGCCGACCACACACACACACATATACAGTAGACGCACACACACACACACACACACACACAGACACAGACACACACACTACATTGTTCACACGCTGCAGAACATGAATCATGAATTCATGCTCTGCTGCTCCGATTCTTCTACTCGTCTTCTGAATAATAAAACAGAAACACGTCTGACGCTGCTACAGTGAGTCTGGGTGTACGTACGCTCTTATTTTGAAAGTGACAGAGAAACAGGAAGTCAGAGACGATGACAGGCCACAGGTGACAACGCAGCAGCCGCCATTATTATTATTATTATTATTCTGTCTGGAATAAAAAAAGACGTTGAAAGAAAAACGTCTTGTTTCCGTGTCGACAGCATCATCACAGCTGTGTGAGGAGGAAACAGGAGATACATGTGGTGACGGGGGGAAGGAAGGAGGGAGGGAGGGAGGGAGGGAGGAGAGGAGGAGGAGGAGGAAGAGGAAGAGGAAGAGGATGAACACATCACAGTGATGAATCCTCCGTCCTTGGACTTTCATGTCCACAGAGCTGCAATAAAAACCACAGACGTCCTCGACCTCGTCCCGTCTCATCAGACCCCCCTCAGTCTGGGACGGTTCAACACCACATCACTGACACACACACACACACACACACACACACAATGATATAGGGCTGCAACTAACGATTATTTATCGTATTATTTAAACAATTAATCGACTGATTAGTTGTTTGGTCAATAAAATGTTAAAAAATGTTGAAAAATGTCAATCAGTGTTTCCCAAACCACCAGACGACGTCCTCATGTGTCTTGTTTTGTCCACAAACCAAAGAGAAACTAGAAATATTCACATTTAAGAAGCTGAAACCAGAGAATTTGGACATTTTTTCCTTAAAAAACGACTCAAACTGATGTTCAATTATAAAAATAGTTGACTATTGTTGATTAATCGATGACTTGTTGCAGCTTTAATCTGATATAAGAGCGGCTGCAGTCGTGTGAATAAAACATCCGATGCTCGACATCCATCCTCCTACGCTGCAGCAGCTGTGTGACCTCTGACCCCCCCACTGGGGAAACACAGCACAAACACTTCCTGTCTGGAAACCAGAGCCCCGAGCTGCTGCTGCTGCTGTTAAAGCTGCTGCTGCTCCAGGTCCGATCCGCTCAGACCGACAGCACCGGGAGAGGACGAACAAACTGGATCTGTCTCTGTGCATGTTTTTATTTTTTGGTGCACGAACAGCTGATCCAGAGTCTGCAGTGCACAGCGGTGCAGATAGGGGGCGCTCTGGGTCCAGACTCTCAGCAGCAGCAGCAGCAGCAGCAGCAGCAGAGCCGCTTTCCCTCCAACTGCTGCACCACTGATTCTCTCCTTCAACTGCACAAACTGCACAACAGCAAAAGTCCAAACTCTTAAATTCTCTTTTTGAAACCAGATCTAGATGTTTGTTCTGTCTCTGGACTCAAAAAGTCACCAGAACAGCAAACAAACAAACAGACACACACACACACACACACACACACACACAAACAAACAGACACACACACACACAGCGTCCTGAGCTCAGACTGCTGTGAAATGAACAGTAGAAGAAGCAGAGGAGCAGTCACACACAGAGAGAGACAGTTCATCTCCATCCAGACAAATGGATTTGGCGTCGCCGGGTCAACCAGGCTGGAGCGATGAGCCTCAGACTGAGAGATAATCACAGAGAGGAGCCACGGACCTGATCTGATCTGATCTGGTCTGACCCAGGCTCAGTCCGCAGAGACACACACAGAGCTCATCACTAACTACTGCAACACTCAACTCTCACAGAGGAGAAGATATAACATATCAACATGACAGTCAGACGCTACAGGAAGTTCATCTCACTGCTGCCAACATGTAAAATACTTCTAAACATCATAAATACACACAAATAAAACAAAGTGCATGTGTTCAATGGGCTCATCTTGTGGAATAAATGCAAATAATCCAATGCAATATCATTTAAATCCTGCAGTATCCAAACCACAGGAGCTACAGGAGGTCACAGGTCAAACCAGGGCTGGAAGGACGACTGTCTGCAGGAATGTAATCTAGTACAGTTACTAGTTAGCTACTTTTAAAAAGTGTTTTTCTCATAATGATAAAAATAAATAAAAGACACTGGTGACAAGTTTAACGTCCTGATCTGACAACGTGTCCAAGCAGGTTCCATGTGTAGCCCTGGGCGCTGCATGGTGCATACGTCCTGTTTCTAAACTCAGTAATCCCAGTCTTTACAACATAAAGCTGCTGATACATATGTGACGTTCCTCCTACAGCATTATTAAAAAATAAAAAAGGAAAAACAACTATTCCAACTGAAATCACCTTTTTTTTGCATAGCTTAAATCTGCAGCCTTTAATTTTATGTTATATTTATATATCTAAATATAGATACCGGTAGATATTTATAGCCTGTCATGTTGTAATAGAGTCTGTTACAGCTTCAGCCGCTGGTGAGTGACTAAGTCTGTGGTGGGATGATCCGTTACCGCCGCCGACGGATCACTGAGGAATGTTTTGACGGGAGAACTGAGCGGATCGCTGCACTGAGAGACGACGAGAGCCAGGAGCACTGTTCCCTCTAAGGTGTTTTACTGCTCCACCTCTTTGCCCAGAAGACTAAAAAAAGTTGCACACTCAAACATCCCCGACTAGTTGACTGTTTATTTCTCCCTCATGTGGCTTCGAACTGTGAAATTTATGACCTTAACCGTGGTCTGTCTAATGCAACTACCATTTTGCTTGAGAATTATTATTACTGTTCATATCAAGATGCTTCTGTGCCAAGAGTTGATGACACCAACTTGATGTTAGTTATTTTTTGACATAATTGTTCATATGGCAATAAATGCAAGATCTATTTTGCCAAAACAATATTGTATTTTGTTATCATTAACTGTAACTGACCTAGATATGGAGCAGCCTTTAATGTTGTCAAAATAATCTGTTATTAATCATTATAGTAATAGCCAATTGTATTGATATGTGGAGTTGGAGAGGTGAGGCCAGAGCACCAGCATGTGGACGTAGCTACTGTGTTCGCCTAAGCTGTCGCTCACAGTCGCTCAAGCAGCTCATCAGGGGAGTTGAACTTCTGCTCAGGAGTTTTGAAAATTAGAGGGAACAATGACCAGGAGTCCTCAGACAGACAGACAGACAGACAGACAGACAGACAGACAGACAGACAGACAGACAGACAGACAGACAGACAGACAGACAGACAGACAGACAGACAGGTAGACAGACAGACAGACAGACAGACAGACAGACAGACAGACAGACAGACAGACAGACAGACAGACAGACAGACAGACAGACAGACAGACAGACAGGTAGACAGACAGACAGACAGACAGACAGACAGACAGACAGACAGACAGACAGACAGACAGACAGACAGACAGACAGACAGACAGACAGACAGATAGATAGATAGACAGACAGACAGACAGACAGACAGACAGGTAGACAGACAGACAGACAGACAGACAGACAGACAGACAGACAGACAGACAGACAGACAGACAGACAGACAGACAGACAGACAGACAGACAGACAGACAGACAGACAGACAGACAGACAGACAGACAGGTAGACAGACAGACAGGTAGACAGACAGACAGACAGACAGACAGACAGACAGACAGACAGACAGACAGACAGACAGACAGACAGGTAGACAGACAGACAGGTAGACAGACAGACAGACAGACAGACAGACAGACAGACAGACAGACAGACAGACAGACAGACAGACAGACAGGTAGACAGACAGACAGACAGACAGACAGACAGGTAGACAGACAGACAGACAGACAGACAGACAGACAGACAGACAGACAGACAGACAGACAGACCCCGAGGTGCCATTAAGAGCTTAGAGGAGAGGAGGATGAAACAGGAGGAGAGTCCGTGTGGCTGTGGCCCCTCGTTAGATGAACTAACAAGACAGGATTAACAGGAGGTGACTGCAGGACACACACACACACACACACACACAGACACACACACACACACACACAGAGACACACACACACACACACACACACACACACACACACACACACACACACACACACACACACACACAGGAGACAGTGTGTGTGAGTGGTGAACAGTGGGACATCGTGGACACGTCCGGACACAGACCTGAGGTCAGCTCAGAGCTACGTCTCCGTCCTGTGATGACAGACCTGTTACATTCCTGGTTACCGTGCCAACAATCATGTCAAAACCCCCTTCCCAGCTGTTTTACGGTTGGCTGAGTTTCAGGAAGTGTTGGACGGGGTTTTTTTTTTTTTTCTGAGGCCACAGGAGAGAAACAAAAAGGACAAAAGTCTTTCAATCATTTCTGAACTCTGGGCGTCAAACTATCCAAAACTTTATGGAAACTGGAGCTGGTGGACGGACAAATGAAAACTCTGAGAGGAAGAAGAACGAGACGACGCAGGAGGAGGGAAACTTTCTGCACTCACACGCTCACAACACAAACTGAGCCAAAGCTCTTGTTTGGTGGAAACAAAACCCAATTACCCCCCCGTCCCCCCCGTCCCCCCGTCCCCTGTCTCACCCGTCCCCCCGTCCTCTGTCTCACCCGTCCTCCACCACAGAGATCAGAGTGTGAACGTCCACTCTGTCCTCCCTCAGGACACAAACCAGAAATACACAGAGTGACGTCTACAATCAAGGTTATAATAGAGAGAGATGATTCAGCACTAAATATTATAATGATATAAAAACGTATATATGATGTAATAAGGACGGGAATACGATGTTGTTGCAGTTTTAAACATTTTGTGACATCCTGATGTAGTCATACGATGTGATATACGGTGTTTTTGCATCTGCAGATTACTGTATGTCCTGAAAGAAAAAACTTTATCGACACCTAATTTATCAAACGGGGTAAAGTTTTTTTTTGTAATTCTTGCACAATGGGACGAGACTCAGACAGACTTAGTTCAGTGCTGCAGTACTTGTTCCTATGGGGTTTGTCATTCGCGTTTTAAATGTAATAATAATAATAATAGACTTTATTTATAACGTGCTTTTACAAGTGCTCAAAGATGCTTACAAAAAAACACAATTAAAATATAGAACAATGTGGAGTAACACACAATAAAGATATCCAAACAATGTAGAAGGTTAAAAAAAAGACATAAAATGAAAAGAACAGTTTACAGATTAAAAGCCGGTACCGTCTCTGATGGGTTTGGGGAGTGAAATTTACATAATAAAAGATCAATAACTTGGCGACAAAATATTGTAATAGTGTTTGTGTATTGTTGTTTCATTCATTCCCGTTATATAACTATAGAATATGAGAAGTGAGAGTTTCTTCTGCTGCTAGAATCAACATCAGCCGGTATCGATCTGTAGGTTTCTGGTTGTTACATGATGGAGTTTGGTTTGGTTTGGTTTGGTTTGGTTTGGTTTGGTTTGCACGCAGCATGAGCACACACATACACACACACACACGACCTCTGACCTCTGACCTCTGACCTCCCTGAGTGGCTTTAACCGGCCGGTCACAGCCCTCTGACCAGAGTGTGTGTGTGTGTGTGTGTCTTGTGTGTCGCTTAGATAATCTAATCACACAGATTATGGACACACTTTTCCAGTCATCGCTGCTTCAATTTGGTCTGATAAACAACACACACACTCACACACACACAGATTCCTCTCACACTGAGGTGGACGGTGGGAAAAAGGAGGGAGGAGACGGA
The DNA here is from genome assembly GCF_045865225.1 of Trachurus japonicus. Lineage (NCBI taxonomy): Eukaryota > Metazoa > Chordata > Actinopteri > Carangiformes > Carangidae > Trachurus > Trachurus japonicus. Next base: position 2,138,840 of record NC_140917.1, on the reverse strand, counting down.
CTTTGGAAGAGGAGGAGGAGGAGGAGGAGGAGGAGGAGGAGGAGCGATAGATTTATGACCCCGTGAGAAAAGAGAAGCTCCGTCCGGACTCTTCTGGTTTTAGGACCTTCGTTAATCACAGGTTAATGAGAGAGAAGAGAGAGGGAGGGACGGAGAGACAAAAAGAAGGAGAAGGAAGAAGATGAATAGTTTTTCTGATTGAGACGAATTAGTGACACAACCGGGGGAAAAAAATAACTAAACAAAACAAAGTGAAGGGGGTGAGATAAGGACGGATAAAAAGATCAAAGTGCAAAGAGGAAGAAAAACGAAAGTGAAAGAAAAGAGGAATAATAAACAAGAGAGAGAGAGAGAGAGAGAGAGAGAGAGAGAGAGAGAGAGAGAGAGAGAGAGAGAGAGAGAGAGAGAGAACAGGGAAGTGTGGGATTTCCCAGAGTTTGGAAAACACACGGATGTGAATCTGCAGCTTCATGCTCACAGACAGAGAGCATGATGGGAAAGATGTTTGGTTATTTCACTCACTGACTGAACAAAACTATTTAAATGTATGAACATGAGAAGAAAAGGAGCAGAAATAAGAATAATCTGATTTTATCTGCTCCTTTCACCGGTCGGTCGCTAATTAACAAAGAGAATATTCCAATGACTTTAGCCACTCTTCTTTACTTTACACCTGGGACGGGCATTTCAAGCAAAAGTACTATTGGATAATGGCAGGGAAATAATCGATTATTAATTCTCTCCCGGTGTAAAACTACATCAGTATTTTCCAGTATCTTCCCATCACAGTCGGCACCTTGCAGAGTTTGAGCTGCAGCTCAGTTTCACTTGTTTTCATTTGACAGAGTTTCACACAGAACTTTCTGGTGGGAAGGAAACATTTACATTTTTTCAGACGATCATCTCCTAGACTATTCAATTTTTTTTAACTGAACGACTATTCAAAAATCATTGCCCATCCCAACTTTAAACTAAAAGTAATTTACATTTTTTTCCTTTATAACATAATATCAGTGTTAAATTCTTTGGTTTCTTTGTTGAAACTGATTCATTTCACTTTATTAATGATCTCTGAGGCCTTTCTCTTAAGTTTAGCCCAAATTTAAACTTTAACTTCCTGGTGATAACGATCATGATCAATAATTAAACACCTTTTGGGAACCATGAACGTTAACACACAAGTTTTTTGTTCCGATCCATCAAGTTGAAGTTGGAGATATTTTACAAAAAAATAGAAAACTCTAAAGTCCTGGATGAGATCAGAGTTAGATTCATCCATATATTCACTTTACATCCTGAGAGAATCAATCAGAGCTGGTGGAGGAGGTGTGTGTGTGTGTGTGTGTGTGTGTGTGTGTGTGTGTGTCGTGAGAGAGAGGGGGGGATGAAGAAGAGAAACACTCAGACGATGAGGTCAGTCGATGGGAAAAGAGACAAAAAAAAAACTAAAAAGCGAGGGAATCAATGAAAGAACGGAGGAGGAGCAAAGAATGTGAAGAGTGTACACAAATACAGGGGACCCCGACGCATAACCACGGTAACCAGGCCCTTCATTTTAACCCCAGCTGTTCTCGTTACCATGGACACCTCTCAATTAGCCCCCCTCCTCTCCATCCCATCCCATCGTCCTCTCTGGTCTTTTATTGGGCCACTTGACCCGAGCCTCGGAAAAAGAAGCTGTAATTATCAGAGTCTGTCAGCGGCTGCTCGTCGCCGTGACGTCGACGTTCACATTCATCCTGGTGAAGAGGCCTCTCTCTTTATCCTGCACACACACACACACACACACACACACACACACACACACACACACACACACACACACACACACACACACACACACACACACACACACACACACACACACACACACACACTACACGTCTCTACATGACATATGACGACTCCATTCAGACGACAAAAACCTTCACCACCACTAAACTCACACCTGACAGGAAGTAAATAAACAGACTACTGAGGTGAAGTGTGAAGTGTCATCAGCTCTTATTTTGAAATATTGATCATAGTAAAAGTGATAGAAAACTTCCTGTCAGTAGAAACAGAGTAAACATGCAGCGACTGAGTGTTTTTAAACTTGTTCCCAGGCTGTTGTTCACTCTGTCACTGACTCAGCAGCTGCACAGCTGACAGGTGAGTCTGGTCTGGAGCAAAGTCTAGAAAGTCCAAGTCTATAAAAGTCTCTTGTATCTCACACTATCTCAGCTGCCGAATGTTATCAAGTTTAATTACATCAACCAGTAACTTCAGCTAGCAAACTGCACTTCACAGTAAATAATGCATTGATATTTTATTCTAATACACTGCAATGTATGTGGGCAGTATGACCGAAAATTCATATCAAGGTATAAATCGAATCCCTTCACGGTAACGGTATATATCGCGTTATAAATCTAAGTGTAAAAATGATAATGGACATGTTTCTGAATGGGTTTTGTAGTCCCTTAGCAAAAGCAATAATGTAATTTTTAGAGCATTTATTGTGCAAAAAGCAGATCTCAAAACTCAAAATTAAAACCAGCACTTTATGGTGCAAGGAACACAAATAACAATGCAATAAATGGTCAAATAAATTGCTCACACACACACGAAGAGTGTGTTTCATGGTGAGCGAGATGTGAGATCGTTTTGGAGTCTCCTTGTTCTTAGTCTGAGCCTTTTCAAATTTATCTTTACTTTTATTTAGTTGTAAACTTCACTACACAGTCTATTGCAAATTTCAATACATGTTTAACTTGTGCAGCTGAATATGTGAGAAGTAAAGGATCTTAAATATCCAGATGTTGTGTTTACATCAGTGACAGAGTATGAGGAAAATTAAAGGTAGAGACTCTGAGGTGTGTTGCTGTTTGGAAAAGATATTAAAAAAGACAACAACACACAAACTACAGTAAAAGACACAACGGTCGCCTGACGTCATGAGGCTCTGCAGGATTTTAACCAGGTGAGACCTCCACTGTCTGATGTCGTCATGGTTTTGATGGTTAAACAGCTCATCAGACGTTTCCAGATGACTTTTATCTCTCTATATTCAGATCTGAGAGTGTGTGTGTGTTTGTTTTTGTATCTGTGTGTGTGTTTGTGTGAGACTCAGGCTGTGGAGCTGCCAGAGAGTCAGAGAGTTGAGTGTGAAGCGCGGCCGAGTCGGGCCGACGGCGTGGAAGTTGATCAACGAGTGTGTTAATGAGTGGACACGGACGCGGCTGCAGGTCGGTCAGAGACTCAGGTACGTTCTGACTTAGCGGCCGCGCTATAATCCTCTTTTAACGAGCTCTGGAGGGAAACGAGTTCAAGACCGGCACAGTGTTTTCAGCAAACCTGAGGGAGGAGGAGGAGGAGGAGGAGGAGGAGGAGGAGATAAAAACCTCATTACACTAAATTAAGGTGATGATTTGAGTCCTGATACGACGCCTCCAACAAGTCAAATCATCCAACAGCCTGATGTGTTGAAGAAGTCAGACTGTTGACTGTCTGTAGATGAAATAACCGGTGGAGCAGAGCAGTGGTAACGTCCATAATATCTCTGACTGTTTATTTTAGTAAAGAAATCATCACAACAAGGACAAAGTGTTAGTTTCTCTCTGTGATGGGATAGTAATGTCTTTCTGGGATGTTTCAGAGTTGGGCTACTGTATCTGAGGTGAGTGGCTACATGCAAAAACACAAAGTTTATACTGTTTATACCGGTTTATACAGTACAGTTTATGGGTTCAGTAGTGTCATAAGGATTCCAGTCATGTACCAGAGATATCTGATTGTTTTTAGCGTTGTGGCTATCCCTAGCGCTGTCTAGCCATGGTAACTCCGGTTTGCCTGTCGCGTTTTTTGCTCCAACCAACACCGGTTAACCATCAGGAAAATGATTTGGGGTCAAAAATGGCCGGAATTCTCCTTTAACTGTCTGACTGTCTGTATTGACGACTGACGGATGTTCTCTCTCTCTTCTCTCTGCACAAACTGTGAGTGAGTTCGTTGACCCGAGGCCTCGGAGCTCTGGGCTGCAGCATCATGGATGAAAAGGCTTCCATAAAAAAATATGGACAGATCGAAGCTGGATGAAGCTCGGAGCGGAAAGTCAGACCGGGTCAGACCAGGTTAGACTGGATCAGACCGGATCAGACCAGGTTAGACCGGATCAGACTGGGTTGGATCGGGTCGGACCGGGTTGGACAAGTTATCGAGTGAATGAGGTGAAACTGGAGCGAAACGTGACGCAGAGAAAACAAGAAAACAGATGAAGCTGAAAAAAGAGACGACAGCTCTAAAGCCTCATTCACCTGGATCCACACAAACACACACACACACACACACACACACACACACACACACACACACACACACAGACACACACAGCATGTGTAAACTCTGTCCAGCTGATCTGAGCTTGAGCTGAAGACGTTGTTTCTTCCACTTCAAACACTCTAAAAATAAACCTCTGCTTCTATAATAACCTGCAGAGCCAAAGAAAAGATGGCCAACGTGTTTCAGATTCCTGCAGCGACCAGGAAAGAACAACATCACACACACACACACACACACACACACACACACACACACACACTCACTCAGATGTGACAGTGAGTAAATCACAGACTGAGACAACACTACGTTTCCCACGATGCCCTGCTGCTGCTGAAGGCGGAGCCTCCCGGTGGAGTCCCGGGATAACAGGAAGTAAACAGGAAGCAGATGACTGACACCATAAAACACACACACTGTGCTCAGATTACAAATGAATAAACACACACAACTCACAATTTCACTTAATGTGACTGATTTAACTAAATCTTATTGGCATTGACTCAGTTTTTCACCTTTTTTATTCTAATTTCAGACTTTTTAGATGCCGACTCATTTAAACTGAATCATATGAAGCTGGAGAATAATGTTACACTATAAAAACAGTTTAGTTGCATGTTTGCACCTCAGATGTTTTTGTCCTTGTAGGCAGATGTCCGTTAATAACAGAACTGAACTGAACATCTCTTCATTATTATTAATGATTTAATTGGTCCTCAGTTGTTTCAAAGCACTGGATCTAAAAATAAACTCCTCCTCCTCTGTGTTTCTCATGAATCATTAACGTAACAAAGTGTTTAGACCGACTGAAGTGACTCGAGTTCAGCTCTTAAATCACTCTGTATATGAATAAACATGCATCACACACACACACAGAGGTGGCAGCATGTGAACCTGGATCAACGTTAATCCTTCATTAAAGTGAAACAGCCATGTGAGAGTCAGATAACACAGAGCAGCTCAGTGTTCAGCAGGTTGATGCAGCAGCAGCTTCGTGTCCAGAGGACAGAGGACAGAGACAATGGAGAGGAGAGGGGGGAGTCAATTAAAACCAAACATGTGTAAACAAAATAACTTCCCACAGAAAGACGCTGAGGAAACAGAAGAAGGAGGTTTTTAGAGAGGAGACAAACGCTCCAGTCAGCAGCAGCAGGTTGAAGAGACACGAGGTCAATAACAGTTTTCTCTCTGCAGCAGCAGAATCAGAATCAGGCTGATGACTGAACGACAGGCGCTGACGATGACGATGAGTTTAACTTGTTGAATATTTCACTTTCTCTCTGAGAAGCTGCAGCCTGAGGCCCAGAGAGCTCAGCTTTCACTTTCTCTCTCTGACTCTGGTGCAATAATAATAAAAAAAACTAAAACTTTACACTTTATCTATGGGTGATTCTTCAATTGCAGGGCCTCTTTGACCTGAAGAAAAATCTTTAAACTGTGTTTCATCTATTTCTGGAACAAAGATGTCAGCATAACTTTGATTCATTGATCGTGATGACAATTTTTACTTAAGTTAGTTCAGTTTTAGACTCACTAGCATAATTCTAGCAAACAATGTGCACTGAATATGTGTAAATAAAGTGAAACTTCCTATTCCTGAATGATATTTAACTATTAAAAAAACGTTCTATTGCCTAAATATAAACCAAATTAATAAAAAAAAATATGTTTTTTCAAGTTATTATGTGGCAATGCAACATGAAGTTATAATGAATTTAAGTTTTTTTTTTTATTACTTTACTATGGGGAAGATGCTCAAAAGTGCTGGTCAGGAACAAACTCTAAACTTAGACATTCTGTCATATTTGGATTTTGACATGCCAGAAAAAGACAAATGTCATAATTGAGACATAATTCTTTTCTTTTTTTTCTGAACTTTTACAAAATGGACCCAACAAATATCTCTTTCTTTTGGAAAATTCACCCTGAGGACAGACAAAATGTCCTCATTGAAGAATCCTCCATAAACCACACTTTTCTCTTCTCAAAGTGCTTTCAAGTAAAATGAAACCAGGTAAGAGAAGAGAAGAGAAGAGAAGAGAAGAGAAGAGAAGAGAAGAGAAGAGAAGAGAAGAGAAGAGAAGAGAAGAGAAGAGAAGAGAAGAGAAGAGAAGAGAAGAGAAGAGAGGAGAGGAGAGGAGAGGAGAGGAGAGGAGAGGAGAGGAGAGGAGAGGAGAGGAGAGGAGAGGAGAAGAGAAGAGAAGAGAAGAGAAGAGAAGAGAAGAGAAGAGAAGAGAAGAGAAGAGAGGAGAAGAGAAGGAAACTCAGAGTTGTAGGGAAACAGGAAAGAGAAGCTTCATGTGTCTTTGCTTTCTGCCTCTGTCTCCAGCTTTTATCTTTGTCCTCCTGCTCCTCCTCTCCCTGTCCTGTCGTTCCCTCGCCTACACAACACAACACACACACACACACACACACACACACACACACACACTCTCACGCTGTAATTACATGCACACCAACGCTGTGTGTGCTGTGTGTGATTACAGGTCTGTCAGAGCTGTGGTTGCATGTGTAGGACCGAGCTGATGAAGTGTTAACACAACTACCACCGTCTTTACACACTAAAATAAAACACTAATCACCAGCAGTGTGTGTCCTATAGGGGGCGCTGCAGCCCCACCTGCAGCACGGAGAAGAGGACAGCAGCTTATTATGGTCTGGAGGAGCCGGAGAGGCGACGGGAGGCCACACCCGACCGGCTCCACGCTGATAAACACAGCAGACGCCTTATCACGCTGCACACATCTGGACCACTGCTACTGGAAACTCTGTGTGTGTGTGTGTGTATATGTGTGTGTGTAGATGTGTGTGTAGATGTGTGTGTGTGTGTTTACTGTATGTGTGTGTGACCCAGAAGTCAGAGAGGTCGTCCATGAACCGCCACAAAACTGAGATGTCGATAAAGATTCCCGCTGTTGAACTGAGTCGCTGCATCACAGTTATTAAGGTTATCACAGAGAAGGAGGCGGCGCTACGGACTGGACTTTTATTTTGTGTTTGTATGTTGTACTTTCTGTGTTTTTGGGTCTTTTATACAGATGGAGAAGTTTTATATGAGATATTATTGTGGAAAAGTGAATTATCTTGGATTAAGGTTTGGTGTTATTAAGTATTTTATTGTGGTTTAGCTGCATGTTGTTTAACATCTTAACGCTGATTTCTGGTCTTTTATATTTGCTTTGATGTGCAGAAATGTTTTTAACTATTCCTCAGGTTAAGTTTGTTGTAGAACTGGACCTTTCACAATAAAGTTTAATAAATTAGGCAAGGCAAGGCAATTTTATTTGTATAGCCCATTTTTACCACCAGTTTGTCTCAAAGGGCTTTACATGGCATCATAACAACATCCTCTGTCCTTAGACCCTCACATCCACTGAGGAAAAACTCCATAGAAAACCCTTTTAACAGGGAAAACCAGGAGAAAGCTCAGGGTGAGCAACAGAGGAGGGATCATCACCCAGGACGGACAGACAGGACAGAGATGTTGTTACAGACAAGAAAACAGTTTACAGTTTATGTCACAGAATGTGCAAAATATGGAAAATTAGCTTCAGAGTTGTTTTGAACGAGGGTTAAAGGGCTGATGGAAAGTAAAAAAAAGAGCATCTTTTTGGTTTATAAATGAATGAACTGCAGCTGTTTTCTAATGATAAAAGATGTTTTCTCTAAGTCATTTCCCTCTGTCCTCTCTGACTGGATGAACGTTGTGCTGCTCAGGTGTGAACTCATTCACCTGTGGAGCTGCTGCTCTGACTCCGCCCCCCTCTGCTCTGACTCCGCCCCCTCTGCTCTGACTCCGCCCCCCTCTGCTTAAAGCTGCAGACAAACAAACCAACTCCAGACGTTTATGTAACGTGATGACCTGAAGCTGCAGCTCAGACTCAGACCGGGGGCTCTCCGGCTGCTGGTGGCGGAACAACAACAATAACAACAACAACAATGTAAAGCTCCAGTCACAACTGATTAACAAACCTTAAGTCTTAAGGTGGAACGACGGATTTAAGAAGCACTGATCTTCATCTCACTTTTTTCCCGTGCACCACTGTTGTGTGGATGCTGATTGTAGATTGCTGTATTCATTATTGTTTTTTATTCTATCTTCTATTCATTATGGATGTGCCGACTGGAGAAATGAATTCACTTTGGGATGAATAAAGCATTCTGACTCTGACTCTAGGGGTGGGAGAAAAAATCGATTCACATAAATATCGCGATATTTATTTGGACGATTTTTAAATCGATTTTTTTTTTTTCAAAAATCAATTTTTAGTAGTACAGCCTTTTTTACATCCAGAGAGTCCAGGTTTTGAAAAGGGTTTAAGTTCACTTTATAATTGAGTATGTTAATTTATAGGCTCCTACAGTATTTGTGTGCAGATAAATGTTAAAAATGCTAAAGACTAAAAATCTAGAGAATCGGCAATATCGTAGAATCGCAATTTAAATCGAATCGCCATCCAAAAAATCGTAGAAGAATCGAATCGGGAGAAAAGCGCATCGTCCCAGCCCTATCTGACTCTGATTTAAAAGCGGTTTAAAGCTCTGAAGTCTCAGGTTTTCATCACAAGATCTTTTGCTGATAAAATCTGAATTTTAAAAACTTTTAAAACATGTGCAACCTGATCAATTAATAATCAATGAAACAGCATAAAAGAGACTTTGATGACTTGCACTCACTCACACAGACACACAGACGGTGTCAGATGGTGTGGTGAGTTGTTCCTGCAGCTTCACCTCCAGCGTCTGCTGAAGCCATCAGCAGTCATGGAGACATTCAAGTCCAGATAAAATAAAATAAAATATGTGCTGAGCAGCGGTCGGAGCTCTGCAGTGTGTCTGTGTGTGTGTGTGTGTGTGTGTGTGTGTGTGTGTGTGTGTGTGTGTGTGTGTGTGTGTGTTCAGGCCTTTTTAGGACCTTTAGTGGGTTTGTAAAGCTGTGGATTCAGAGCGACGCTGAGAGACACTCGACTCGTTGACGTCTCTGGTGAAGTATGTAGTGAGTCAGTGTGAGGTTCAGACAGAGAACCAGGTGGAGAAAGGTGTGTGTGTGTGTGTGTGTGTGTGTGTGTGAAGGCCATCCATCCATCCATCAGTCACATTCCATCTCATTGCTCCTCTATGAGCTGTGACATGTTGGTGAAACAGTGAAATGTGAAGCCTTCAGGTCACAGATCAATCATTTATCATTGATCTGTTGATTATTGTCCATATTGATTATTTCCCATAGACAAAGGCGATGACGTCCTCAGTTAATCATCATGTGAGACAAAAGGAAAACATCAGAGGATATATAATAAACTCACACACATTATAATATTATATATGATTTACTTTATTGATTATTATTATTATTATTTATTGATTAAGTTATTTATATTCTACTTTTTTTGCAGTTTTTCCTTATTTGCTCTTTGTCACTTTGCTGCTGTGACTCAGCAAAATGTCTGATGAACGTGAAAAGCTGCAAACTGCTCATTATTTACATTAGATTATCAATAGTTACTGATTAATTAATTCTCTGATAAGTCATCTGATCGTATGAATTATATGTTACATCTCGTTTACAGAGAAGTCAAAGATCTTCAGTTGCACAGCTGAGATCTGGTATTCGAGGTCGGTCGATTTAAGAATATTCCTGAGGGGAACAGAATATGTGAAATGTGTGAGTTAGATGAAGTAGAGAGTGAGTCTCATTTCCTTTTATATTGCACGATGTATGATGATCTGACAGAGGTTTTATTACATGAAATCTGTGGACAAAACCCTAAAAAATTTTGGTGCTGTGATGAGCAGAAGTTGGAGTGGTTGTTCAATTTCAGTCAGTGTGTTTAAAACTGCTGGTTTTATTTCTCACGCCTGGAAAAGAAGACAGTTTTTGATGATTTCTCCTGAACCTTGGTGTGGTTTTACTTTTCATTTTCTTTGCTTTCTTTTTTTTCAGATAAAGGTTTTGAACCCCTGTTTATTTCTATGAGCTGGTTGAGAATGAATGAATGAATGAATGAATCGCTTTTATTATTGTGTCATGCATAGCCTACATCAGTTATTGGTTTCTTCATTTCTTCACACAGAGCTGCACGTGACTGAGGAATATTTTTATCCCTAAATATCAGTATCGGTTGTGTACATGTTGTGTACATGTGTGTGTGTGTGTGTGTGTCTGTGTGGTTGTGTAACGGCGCTGGTTTATTGTGAAGGATTTGCTCTCAGCAGGGTCACACACACACACACACACACAGCGCTGGATTAAAACGTCAGTGCAGAGAAGTCGAGGCTAAGTGACCCAAATTAACTGCTCGCTCACACACACACACACACACACACACACACACACACCCCTTCTCACACACACCACTTCATCTACCTGCTGCACACACACACACACAGACACACACACATGCTCGTCAACCAGCTGCCCCCCCCCCCCCCCTCCTCCTGTCTGATCCAAACAAGCTGATCACTTTACACACTTTGTACCAACCTGATGTCAGACGCACACATCCCCTCCCTACACACACACACACACACACATGTTCTCAAGGTAAAAACACAGAGAAGGAGTTCTTTCTTTCTTTCTTTCTTTCTTTCTTTCTTTCTTTCTTTCTTTCTTTCTTTCTTTCTTTCTAATCCTTCACTCCAAGTTAATCCAATTCAAAAACAACTTTATGTCGACAAAAGACAAACTCATGACGACAATGGAGTTAATGTTAAAGTCAAAAACCGCTCATATGACTGGATTATGATGAAGAGAGCCACACACACACACACACACACACACACACACACACACACACACACACACACACACACACACACGGCACAGCTTAATGTTTCCACCCAGACAAAGGGCCTCCTGTGTGTGTGTGTGTGTGTGTGTGTGTGTGTGGTTTGGTCCACATCTCCTCCTCTTTGCTCCAGGTTGGACTCGAACGCCTCCTGCTCCTGCCAGGCAGCGTTAACCACTGAACCACTTGGCCGCCCTGAGTTTACACACATAGGGCCTACACACACAAACACACACACACACACACACACTCCTACAACACACACACACACAGGTCGGAGCGGCTCGGCTTAGAGCGAAGGAATTCAACCAAAATAGAAACAAAAGAGGAAACAGAAACGACCAAAATATGTTTGAACTTCCTCTGACGCCTAAAAAAAAACAAAAAAAAAAACCCATCATCACCAACGTGGGTGGTGGTGTCACGGCAACAGAAACACGCACACACACACACACACACACACGGCTGAGTCACAGACACACCACAGTGATCAGTCTGATTGTGTCCCGGCAACAATCGCTGTTGTTTGATTGATCGGACGTTATCGAGTTCCCAATGGAAACAGATAAAAGTCAGAATGGAGCTCAGGTCTAATCAGATGGTTCCTGTAATTATAGGCTACTCTCTGTGTGATTAACAACCGTGATACAGACAAACATGGAAATGGGATTTAAAGGTAGAGTATGGAGTTTTGTTCGTTGCAGTTTGTAAATAAAACATTGAAACTGGGCCGTTGTGGTGAGCTGGGAAGACAATCGGTGCACTGCAAAAACTCTAAATCTTTCCAAGAATATTTGTCTTATTTCTTGTCAAAATGTCTAATTTCTAGGCAAAACTAAACTCTTTTCACTTAAATTTAGACTCATCACCTAAAAATGAAATTGTTTTTAGATAGGCCTAATTTTCATTTGTTTCAAACATATTTTCACTTGAAATAAGTAGAAAAATCTGCCAGTGAAAGCAAGATTTCTGTGCTTGTAATAAGAAAGAAAAACTTAGCCCCACTATCAGATTTTTTAAAACTTATTTCAAGTGAAAATCTGCTTGAAAGAAGTAAAAAGTGTTTAAAAACAAGCTGCTTTTAATGTGATGTGTCTTATTTTACATATAATGAGATTTGTTTTGACTAGAAATTACATTTTGAGTTTTTGCAGTGTGTTAGTGGCAGATGCTAACCGCTACCGCTTAGCCGAAGTTAGCATCGAGCTAGCTCCCCACAACAGTCCTCATATTGTTACCAGTCGAGGCTTTAGTTGGGGAATCGGTCCGCGGTTCCAGAGCTTCACTCAGACTGTGTTTCTTTTTCTTTGCGGTCCTGATGCTGCTGCTGAGAGAGAGAGACGTGCTAGCTGCTAGCACTCGTTAGCATCAGAGACAGCTAGTGCGGCTAGCAGCCCTGAGCTACTACTCTGCTGCACGTAGCTTCACCTGAGCTCCGTCATTGGAGCCCATTAAGACGGATTTCATTTGTATAAGCTAGTGTTTATTTTTGGGCACAAAACTCCACAAAACTTAATTGTCTTTTTTTTTTTTTTTTGACGTATAAAAGGAAAAAGATGAATGAGATTCGTGTGTTTGCAGAGTCGTTAATAACTTTTACTGCTTCCTTCTGACAAAACCACAGACTGGAGGTGAGTAAATAGTATACGAAGTGTGAATAAATATTTTGTCGTCCATTATTATTAGGCTATTAATCTGTGAGCAAACATTTATAAAAGAAGTTCCAGGAGCCGGAGGTTTAATTCAGTTTGTACTGAGATGAAGCAGCTTGTGAGAACTTTGGTCCTCGGCTGAGGAAAGATCATGAGATCGATGCCCGGGCCGCTGCGGCACAGAGGACACTGACACACAAACACAGATAAAAAAGAAGTGAAACACACACACACAGATAAACAAGCCTTTACATGTTGCAGCGTGTGAGGCAGCAGCTCAGGTCACGTGACCTTGGCCACAGGTAGAGAGACAGATAAGAATAGGAGCTGTCAGATACTCCACCTTAAACAAATGGAGAGACCGAGCTCCTCGGGTATGAACGCACACACACACACACACACACACACACACCCTCTGCTGCACAGCGATCACTCAGACCATCTGACAGTCGACACACAAGTTCAAGACAAGTCTCAGTGTCTCACTGAGGTGGAGTGTGTGGACGAGGAGGTGTGGGAGGACACAGAGAGGGACGATGTCTGAGTCAGAGCTGTGCAAATTCTCATTAATTATACTGCAAAAACTCAATATCTTACCAAGAATATTTGTCTTATTTGTAGTCAAAATGTCATTTCTAGTCAAAGCCAAAGTCAAAACAAATCTCATTCTACATAAAATCAGACTCATCACATTAAAAGCAGCTTGTTTTTAGACACTTTTTACTTCTTTCAAGCAGATTTTCACTTGAAATAAGTAGAAAAATCTGATAGTGGAGCAAGTTTTTCTTCTTATTACAAGCACAAAAAACTTACTTTCCCTGGCAGATTTTTCTACTTATTTCAAGTGAAAATTAGTTTGAAACAAGTGGAAATGATCTAAAAACAAGTTCATTGTTGGTGATGAGTCTTATTTTAAGTGGAAAGAGATTAGTTTTGACTAGAAATGAGACATTTTGACAAGAAATAAGACAAATATTCTTGGAAAGATTTAGAGTTTTTGCAGTGTAGTAGTAGTATTAGAAGTGTGTTGGTAGAAGAAGATAAATAAGAAAAAGAAGAAAGAAATATAATAAAATCAGTAGGCTGAGTGAAAAGTGAAACTCAACACTAGATGACTGAATATGTGAATGAAAACATCTGGATTTCATCTGCTGCAGGAAGCCAACAGCTGGAACTAAAAGACTAATAGGTCAAACCATTTACATGATCTGTCTGGTCTCAGTTCAAACTGTTTAATCCTAAAAACAACTCGACATCAAACTCATCAAACAGCATCAGTCTGATCCAGAGGAGTTGGTTTTTTATGCTCACATCAACATCACTTTATTATAGTTGTATAGTTGTAGTTCTAGTTTGAATCCTGCAGCTGGTTTCATCCACATGGATCAATGACTCACACCGTGTGATGATGATGAGTGACTTTAAACTGTTTAACTCCACGGTCATTTAAAGGGTTAAAGCAGATTGGAGGTGATGGTAACGCAGCCTGACATGTGGAGCTGTAAAGCCTCACACACAGCAGCTGTTCAGACTGAGGGGGGGTAGTGAGGGGGTGTGGGGGGGGGGGGGCATCAGTACTGTGCCACATAATATCACCGAGACACAAGTAGCAGCAGGTGTGAGAAACTCCACGATCCATTTACATTTGAATGCAGCACTGACACACACCTGTCTGCACTCAGTCACATTAAACTCTTCACTTTAATTTATCCTGCAGCTTTATGTGCACGGAGACCCCCCCAAACAATTAGCTGCATGCTAACTAATTAGCGTGGACCCCTTTTTAAAAAGCTGCAGAGAGCCCAACACAGGAAACTGGCTTTGTCTTTTCAAAATAAAACAAAAGTGTTTGAACATGTACATTTGGAGCTGAAACAAGAAGCTGATGCAACTCAGTATAAACACAAAGTTTATTTATAGGCCGCTGATTATAACTTTAAGATCTGAGCTGGCTTGAAATCACATGTCGCTCTGTTACACTGTTGTTTTAAATGTGTCCAGGAAGAAGAAACTGCAACAACACTGATGCAAACTGATGTAAATAATAGAACAAGCTACAGAATAATGAATCACCGCTGCTCTTACAAGGAAAATATAATGAAAAAATATGAGTGCAATCTTGTTTTCTGCAGGTAAAGAGTTTCCAGACTTCATCTTTGTGCATCGTGACGTCCATATGTAATAAATCAATATCTGCTTTTATTTGACTAAACTGAACCAAGTGCAGCTCCACAGGGAACAAGATGAAACTCATTTTCTACATCAGACAAACAGCACATGAGACAAATCTGCTCCGACCGGCCACTTTCTACCATAAAAGGTAAAAAACACACCAGATCTCTGCTGTTTTAGTTTTGTTCAATAATAATAATAATAATAATATCAATAACTGTTGTAAGAATCCAACACAACCTGGTTCTTTGTGTCGTCACTTTAACACGTTCAACTGATCTGAGGAAGTATCTAACACCCGGTCCGGTTTAGTTGACGCTATCTCTTGTGAAGCGTCCTGACACGTCACCTGACACTTGAACGCACCTTCCTGCTGTCGTCCACACACACTCACACACTCTAACACTAACACACACACACGCCTGACTTGTTGCCTGGCGTCCGTCTGGCAAGACAAGAAGCTGAGAGACAACGACGTCCGGCGCCGTGACGCCTGCACGACCATGAAGCACCAACACAATGAACCTGTGGAGCTAATGAAGCAGCAGCAGGGTGTTGGTCCGTGTGTTCAGGGTGTGTGTGTGTTTGGATCATTTAACATCTTCACTCGATTCAGAAACCTCCACTTTTTATTTTCACGTAGCTCAGTTTGATTTCTATTGATTTTCCAGAGCTGGATGTGTTTTCTGTTGCAGCTGTTCTTGTTAAAACCTCTGCTATGTGAAATACATCAACAACACTCACTGCTGTAACTGGGTTTTACACCTTTTACATCAACACTTTGAGATAAATGATGAAGATATTCTGATTTATAACGTTTCTGTTTATGGGTCAGAGACACATAAAGGTTAGCAAGACGAGCAATTCAAAAATATCTTTAAAGAAAATGGTTTTTAAAAGCATCAGATTTGTTCCAATGTACAATTTGTTGTACTGGATTATGTCATTTGAAATTAGATTGGAACCATTTTTTAACAATGGTAAGACTGAATGCCTCTGAAAATGTCAGATGGTGTAACCACAAACACCTACAGTGGAGGTTTCGTCTGAAAACATTAATTTGAAATAGATTTTTTTTGCTGTGTTTCTACGTATATTTACATTTTAATGCATTTTGGCAGCACAGAGCAGGACCGATCCTAAAAACACCTCTTCTCTTCTAGACAATTTGACAAATGATGTCAACTTTGTCAAGAAACATGGTGTTGCATTGCAAAAGTGAATTATACTGTATTTATTCCACATTTGAGTCCACATTTATAGTCACAGTTTTATGAAAGAATACCGGTTTGCATCACGTCATTAACCCTTTACTTCAGCCTGGTAACACACATCATCAGCAGCAGCAGCGACGCTCGTCCTTCTACTGACCCACATCTCATCTCATCTGCACGGCATGCAGCAGCCGAGCAGGTTAACACACACACACACACACACACACACACACACACACACACACACACACACATGCACGCACTGCAGGTGAAGCTGAACTTGAATCAGCCATGAAAACCACTGATGAGCTCATCTACACGTGCTCCGTGTCATCACACACACACACACACACACACACACACAGGTAAACAGCTGATAAGACACCGCTCTGCTCTCCATTACATCGCCATAACAACCATGAATGATGATGGCCTGCTGGCCTCCATAAAAACACACAGAGCGAGCTGAACCAACCTCTTTTCTCCTCCAGGTCCTGAAGGAACTGTCTGTACGAAGCCGTGGAGCTCATCCCTCTCTCATAGAGGACGGAGAGAGAGAAAGAGTAAGAGAAAAAGACGAGCAGAGGAGGAGGAGGAGGTGGAGGAGAAGTAAATAAAGACGGGAATTGTATAAAAGTGAAGTGGAAGTGGTGAGAAACGTAGAGAGAAAGAGAGGGAGAGAGGGAGGGAGAAAACAAACAGAAGAGAGAGACTGAGTAAAGAAGGAAGGGAGCGAGAGAACAGAGAGAAAGAGAGAAAGAGAGGGGGAGTTAGAGTGAGCGGCCTCAGGATCGCAGCCGTCCTCCTCCCAGCAGATAATCCCTCATCTCTCACTTCTCCTTCTTCTTTTTCTTCTATTTGTCGCCGTTTTCTAGCCGAGTGTGTGTCGTCGCCGCCGGTTACAGGAGCTCGAGCCGAGTGCGGTGTGTGTGTGACTGAGTGTGTGTGACTGAGTGTGTGTGTGTGTGTGTGTTCGCTCTAAGCCGGATAGAGGAACTGGACTTTGACCACAAGGCGGGTGATGTCACTTCCAGAGCCAGAAACATGTGTTTCACTGGTGTCTACGTCCAATGTGTGTGTGTGTGTGTGTGTGTGTGTGTGTGTGCGTTAGTGTGTGTGTGTGTGTGTGTATGTGTGTTAGTGTGTGTGTTTAAGAATGAAAAAGAAGGAGGCGTGTTTTCATTACTCAGCTGTCCGTTTTCTTGCGTGAATGTTTGACTGTCGCATTTGTCATTCAACCTGCTGCGTGTGTGTGTGTATGTGTGTGTGTGTGACTTTCAGCTGCCGACTGGATCAACATACTGCAGCAGATTACACACACATACACACACACACACACACTTTCCTCTACTTTTATAACTTCTCAGACCCCTCTATGTCTCTCTCTCTTTAAAACATTAAACGTTACGTAGAGAGTGTGACTGATCTCCTGTACGTTCAGTTCATGTATTTATACAGCGTGTGTTTAAAAACTCCAGTCGACCACAACTCTGACAACGTGTGTTCGTCACTGTGGGTTAAAGTAAAGTAAAGTATGAATGGAAGAAGAAAGAGGAAGTGAGTTTTCAAGTTAAAAGTCTGAAATTCGCAAGAAAAACTCAAATTTATGAGATAAAACGCACAAATTCATGAAAAAAAATCTAATTTACGAGGAAAAACTTGAAGATTTGTGGCAGGTTTTTTTTCCGATTAAGGAAGGAAACGTGTCGACACCACAGGGATGGACAGGTGTGGCTTGTTTCTATGGTGACAGATCGTATCAAACTTTAATTTTAGCTACTTGACATTAATGAGGAGGAAACGTTATCTCGGCTCAGGATCAACACATCGTTACAGAGCCTGTGATCTTACAGCTCTGTGAAGTGTTGGAACGTTTTATTCCTTTGGTATTTAAAAAAAAAAAGGGAGTTTAGGCCGATTTCATGTAAATTTAGGACTTTGAACTTGAAAATTCAGGGTTTTAAACTTAAATGATCTTAACATCTAAGTTTCTATGTCAGAAAATGAAATAAACGTTTTAAAAAACCACTTAAATGTCAGAGGGGCTGTCTGAAACGCAGCCGATTCTCACACTTTAAAACTTTCCCTGGAAGATCAATAATCAAAATCAGCTGGTGATAAACCCTCAATCAATAAGCTGATCAGTTATTGATCTGATCATCTGTCTTTCTCTTTTTGTTTTCTACTTAAGTCTCACTCATAAAGGTTTTATTTCTCCTTAGCTGAGGGAGTGAATGTTAAGGTCGGTGAAGGTCGTTCCTCTGAGGGGAACTTCCCCTTTAATTTGGTTGCTAAGGTGTTTTGTGCCCTTAACACTTAAAACTGACTTTAAGGGAATCCTAAAGATAAAAAAAACAAAAGAAACACCTTAAATATTTAAGTGAATGTTTCAAATCAGAACTGGTCTGTGCAACTAAAACTCTTAAGACTTTTAAGGAGAAAATCTGAACTTTTAAAAGGTGTTTTGTGTTTTGTGCGACTGCATGGGTGCAACAACACAACACACAGCCGCCTGATGAGGTCTGGTGCCATGGCAACCAGCAGGTTTACTCCAAATACCTCTGAAGGCTTCATGCACTTCAGGGCCACTCGTAAAAAAAAATAAAAAGCATTAAGTGGGAGAAAGTGAAGAGCTCTGAACGTCCCCGTCCTCCTGCTGTAATAATAATAACGTGTAACGGGGGCAGACTAATTACTGGAGGTCACATCAGGCCACAGAGGAGGAAAAGAAAAGAAAAGAGAGAGATTTTAATCAGCGTCGACCAGGATCCTCGTCGCCGTTCAACATGAAACAGACACGACAGCGACAGGAAATCAACTTGACACTGAACCAACAGCTGCAGACGGAGAGGATCAAACACACACAACCACTGCTGCTATGACACCTAATGTGTTTACACTGAGGGCACAGATTAAATAATGAATCAAACACATTATTTACCTCCGCAGATTGAAGAAGAGCTCGTATTTCTGATTAAATAAGTTGTTAAACGCGTCGTTTAGAGTCAAAGCCTGAACTGAATGGACAAAGAATAGTCATATTGTGTAGTTTCAGCTGATTTTACCTGAGAGCAGTTTGGGATTTGTAAGATAACACAGAACTAATACAACTCTGAGTCGTCCGTGTCTTCATGTGGTTGTTAAATACGACAGATTTATCGACAGGAAGTGGGTTTTCAGAGTAAAAGTTCAGGATAACCAACAGGATTAGATCAACTCTAGAACTTTATACAAAACAACTGTATAACCTTTTATAAATCGACTAAAATTCAATCATATATTTGCAAAAAATGCAACTATGTTGAGAAGATGAAAGTGGAGCCACATGAAACACAATCTTTGTTTATTTGATTTGCTAATAAAGTTGAAGTTTTGTTCATTTAATCAGTGTTACGTATTAATTCACTTTAATTCACTGATGATCTGAGAGCTGCAGGAATAAAACTCTGATCTCATCAATTACGAGACTTTAAAGCAGAAGTCAGCGATCCGGTGGTTTTGTCTAACTTCCTGTCAGCAGATGGAGTTAGCAGTCCCGCCCTCATCCCTACGTCACCACATTCAGGCGCATCCCTTGGCTGCACACACAGAGAGGACTGCCCCTTTATGCCGTTCTCTCTCCTCATTGGATAAAGGTTGTAGGATACAAGGAAAGTTTTCTCCTGGGCTCAGAGCAGAGCAGAGTGACTGACAGACCCGTGTTTCAGACCAAACACTCTATAGAAGTGATTGCTGTGGGAAGATACAACTATTTAAGACTTAGATTAACACAAACATTCACCTGACTTCTGCTTTAAAGGTGACCCCATTTGAATTCCAGGTGACCCCACGTGGGGTCACGACCCCAAGGTTGAACAACACTGCAGTAGATGATCTGATAACGACCTGACCCACAAAGTTCAGGGGCGACAGCAGCTACCGGCTTTGTTTACATACACACACACACACACACACACACAAGTTACACTGGTGGAGAAAAACACACCACATGGGATTTGACCTCACACTCACACACACACACACACACACACACACACACACCTCAGTAATCCACACAAAGCAGCGGTGAGTTCAAAGCCGACCTTCTGTCCAACCTTAAGAAATCCTGACAGAAAATGTTCAAAAAAAGCTGCTCAGCGATCCTGAACGCACCCTGGGACTCAACTCTTTCACACGACCTCATCAACACACACACACACACACACCTGACACACACATACACACACACACACACACACAGAAACATGTATTCACACACACCGGAGGAGAAGGAGGAGGAAGAGGCCGTAGTCATGGTGGCCGTGTTGGTGGTGGTGGTGTGACTGGTTACCATAGCGACAGAACAGCAGCCAGTCGCTGGGGTGTTTTTCCACCTTTTCACATTCGCTCCTTGAGGATTAAATAAAAAAGGCCCCCGGGGCCCCGACACACACACACACACACACACACACACACACACACACCTCGGCGGGGAAAACACGACAGCAGCTACAAACAGAACGACAGAGAAGCTGAAAAGATTTTTACCTTTGTAGAAAAACGTCGTCGTGGTCAGGAACAGGAACGACATGGAGGAGAGAGGAGAAGAAGAAGAAACATCTGGTTAGATTTTAGATTTTAAAAAATAAGAATAAAATCAGTCTGAACATCCACACACATCTGCACAGAGACGTTCAGGAACTAATTAATTAACAACGACAGACATCAGCAATGCCATGAAATAAAACATCAAAAAACATCTGACACTTCAGAATCAGTCCTGACTTTAGGCTGACTTTAAAGCACAAAGATATTTTGCAAGAGTGCAACAGAAAAACAAGTTTCATCTCTGAAAAAAACTTCTTTTTTAATGAAATGCAATAAAATCAAGTTGCATTAGGTGACCTAGTAGCAGAACAGGAAACGATATTCAAACAAACTCCCATTATGCTGTATTAGATCCGACAAAGTGAGTGAGTTACATCAGAATCAGCGCAGCAAAAAGAAATTTGTATAAACACAAAAATGCAACAAACTATTGTTGTTTTTGGTTCAGTAAAACAAATGTGCACATACAACTAGAGCTGTGCAGGAATGTGCACGTGGAGGCAGAGCTGCAGAGACACGTTATTCTGATTCCAAGTGTTTCCTGAGATAGAAACAGACTGTTCAATCTACTTCATGCACATTAATTAGTCCATACAACACTTATATGATTGGTCCAGTGCAGTGTCATAATAATAACTGATGCAGAGTCAGACAGAGAAGTAACAATAAGTCATTCACATGTTAAATCTTCAGTCCCCTCAGACGTCGACTGACATTTTAGTGGTGGAAAAGTCAGTGAATGTCAGCGAGTTCAGTTTCATCTCCTCTGATAAATAAATCAACACAAAACCAGAGAGATAGGCTACATTTAAAAAAGAAGACAAGTTTTTATCCATAAAGTCAAATGTTTTTAAAGCACCAACAGAAGTGACTCATCAGTGGAAGGATGCTCAGAGCTGCAGGAGGGTGAGACAACTATCACCAGACAGAAAAGTGACAAACTGAACTTGAAATATAAAAAAGGAGAGAGAGAAAAGGAGGTGAAGATGGTGTGAGTGTGATTTTCTCTCTATCTCATCTCCTGGAAGAATGAGGGAGAGGAGGGAGGAGGAAGGAAGGAAGGAGGGAAGGAAGGGAAGAGGAGGAACAGATTTCTGCAGACGCATGCATGTTTGTCATGGCGGTGCGCTGCTCTAAAGTGTCCCCACTCCCCACTGCTCTGCTGCTGCAGCACCGAGGTTCCTGGTTACATCACATCACATCACAGCTTTTATATTCCACACACGATTTTTACTTGATGTAGTTTTTGATGGAGAGAGAGAAACAGAAAGAGATAGAGAGAGAGTTACCGTGGAGACTTGAGTGTGTAGTAATTTTCTACAGACACGGAGAGAAAGAGAGAAGAGATTTGTTTTCGATTCGGTTTGTAATCGAGGAGTAAATGAGATTTCAGTGAGTCAGAGGAGAAGGAGAGAGGGATGGAGAAGGAGGAGAGAGATGGAGAAGGAGGAGTGGTGGGAAATAGAAACATGGGCAACGTCTGCATCAGTAGGAATAAAGAGACCTTGTTCAGAGTGACAGTCATCCATCATTACATCATTATTATAATCTCATTATAACGTATATTTTTTCCCAGATGTCACCTGACGTGTGGTGATGTCGTCATATCTAACAGGATGACACACTAACCTGTAAATTAAGTGATTTCCTCTTAACTTACTGGAAATTGGACATTAAATATGATTATTTTTGACTTTATATCCATAAATCTAACTGTGTTAACTTCAGTGTGTTGAGTTATTCCAGTTTAAAAGAAAAAACAACAACTAAAGCCAGTGGTTTTTGTGTGTTTTGTGTGTTTGTTCCAGTGTTTGCACGCAGCTTAAACACACAGTGGTTTTCTTAAAATGCCTCTGGAACCTCACACTGTTCAACATGCACACTAATACACACTAAAACACACACACACACACAAACACACAAAGGCAGGGAGGGGCCGCAGCTAAAAGCCTGATAATCCACCACAGGCTCCAACACGTCCACACACACACAGACACACACACAGACACACACACACGAGCTGCAACAGGGACGAACATCCTTCACTATTTAGAGTTAAATCTTCATTTATTAGACTTTCTTGGGTTGTGGTAAAGGGATAGTTCAACATTTTGGCAAATTGGCCCATTGCCATAATCCCTACAGTCATAGCAGTAGGTTCGTTACCTTTAATTGTCGGTGCAAGCTATTTTTCGAAAAGCGGAGCAGAGCCGTGAGCTGCTTAGAGAGAGAGACAGAGTTGTTTTAGAGGGAAATTAATGCAAAACCGCTGATGCGTGTTGCCTTCAGGGACAGTTTTTCATCAACAGTCTCTGCATTTCCCTCTAAAACAACTCTGTGTGGTAACGTTGTGTTATTATCTCATAGCGTGGTGAATGTGCAGCTCACAACTTGTCCACCAGAGCGTTGTGGAGTTGTTGGATTGTGTATTTGATGAGTTTGATGAGGGAAACCAACAAAGAAATCCCATAATGAGCCTCCGTAGCGTAGCTCTGAGCAGCTCACGGCTCTGGTCCGCCGTTCTAAAAACAGCTTGCACCGACAATTAAAGGTAACGAACCTACTGCTATAGGGATTATGATGGCAATGGGCCCATTTGCCAAAATATTAAACTATCCATTTAAAGTGTCCACAGCTTCTACACACACACACACTGCAGGAGGAGGAGATTTTATTTTGTGCACGGTTCATTACGACAAGTCGAATGTTTCCATCAACATTGTTTTGTCTCTTTAACGGCCACAACTAAGTCCGGAGGGAAAAACACAACTTCCAGTAAGAGCAGTTTGTTTCCTGTTCATCAGCAGCAGCCATGTTAGTGATGAGGAGGAAGATGAGGATGAAGATGAGGATGTTGGTTCACCACAAAGACTGAGAGGAGCCGCAGAGAGTCGCATTTCACCAAACACAGAAATAAAAGGAGGAAGATGAGAAACAGCAGCACAAAGTGATCAGAGTTTTAATTATGATGTAATTATGATGTCATGAAGCAGTGAGCTGACAGAGCAGAGGTGGGAGGGAAAGTAGAGGTGGCTTTAGAATAAAACCAGCAACACACACAGTTATACACACACACACACACACACACACTGTGGAGCAGGAGAGAAAAGGAGGTGGGCGACAAGTTGAAATGGAGAAAGAGAGAGAGATGAATGAGTGTGTGGGAGACAAAGAGAAAGAAATTATGTCGTCAAACACACAAAGAGAAAAAGAGACAAAGCTACAAAGACGTAAAAATCACACACACACGCGCAGTAGTAACTGGTACAATACACACTATGATACACACACACACACTGTTGTGCTCTGCCGTTTTGAGTGTGTGAGAGAAGGAAATAGACTGTCTATCAATCCATAAATCAATCAATCAAGCAGGTCTAAATCTAATACAAAGTGTTGAGTAAATTCATTGATTCAAAGTGCGATGGAGCAAAAAATAAAAGGTCTTTGACTAACAGACACAATAACAGCAATAATATATAAATAGTTGAGATAATAAAGTGTTAAATAAATAAAAGGTTTAATAATAAAAAGTAAG
This sequence comes from Trachurus japonicus, assembly GCF_045865225.1. Classification (NCBI taxonomy): domain Eukaryota; kingdom Metazoa; phylum Chordata; class Actinopteri; order Carangiformes; family Carangidae; genus Trachurus; species Trachurus japonicus. Next base: position 2,114,575 of record NC_140917.1, on the reverse strand, counting down.
AAAATGACTTAAAATAAGAGATAAAGAGTTAGAGAAGAGAAAACACTTAAAAAAAAAAATCAGAGCAGCAGCAATAGAAAGATAAAAAGTCAAAAACGGAACCAAACAATAAAATTAAAATAAACTCGATGAGCCACAAGTTATTTCCTCCTGCTCCTCAAAAATCCTCCACTTTTTCCAACATGTTGGAGCAAGACTGACCCTGGAGTTTTCACAATAAAAGTCCAGACTCTGAGCAGTTTCCAAAATAAAAGCCCAGGATCATGTAGATGGATGCAAAGAGACGAGTTTTAAAACTATCGACCTACGACATCTGTCACTGAGCACAGAAGACGGATAAAACTGAAATGTGACAGTAAATATATACTTATATTTATACTCATATCTATATAAGTATATATATATTATATCTATACAGTAAAGTAAAGTAAAGTAGAGTAGAGTAGAGTAGAGTAGAGTATAGTCAGACACCAACAGCTGTCAGTCAGTCAGTCAGTCTGCTGCACATACTTCATGTGTCCCACTTAGATTAAATTGCACAGCTGTTTAAGAGACGCAGAGACAGACGGGACAAAGTCGTCCTTGACACCCACACACACTTAAACACACACACATTTTAACACACACACACACACACACACACACACATCTCGATATAGTCGGTCTCTGTGCGTCACCGAACCCGTGACAACATTTCACCGACACTATTCAGATATTTCAGGTTCTTCCTTTACATGATGATGATGCTGCTAATTAAGACGTGTGAGCAAGTGTGTGTGTGTGTGTGTGTGTGTGTAATGCTAATAAGAGACACACAGTCACAGTCATCCTGGACTGACTAACACCTGAACTGAGTTTAAATGTCTTAGCGACGCTCTCATCTCTCATGTTAACTCACACACACACAGAGACTGATGTGTTTTTAATGACGTCCATAAATCCAATTATAAGTGCTGCTCCTGAACGCACCCCAACTCATCGTGTTGTTACATATTCACTCATTTGAAATTACGACACGGGAACGGGTTTTTTAAAAAATATACATGTATATAAAAAGCAGATGGTTTGGCTGGAGGGAGGAATCACTCTGAACTTTTTATGTTGCACAAGAAATCGATGTTTCACGACACGACGAGCAGCTGCTTTTTATCAAACACAAACTCCACAGGAGGAAGAACCAGAGTCAGACTGAAGACAAAGACCTGATCTGCTCCAGTCTGACACTGACGGCTGAATCTCACTCTCTGTTAGTTCAGGCTGCTGCACCCAATCCCCTTAAATGTCTCAACTGTTCCGGGAAAACATTCAGGAAAAAGATTTAACTCAGGAAGCTTTGGTCCGACGGAAAGGGAAAGGGAAAGGAAAAAATATAACGGAATAAAACAACTATAATGACCAAATAACATCCAAATAGCAAAATAAAAGCTACAGTGGAGCTCAGATACAGTCAGAGAAACCTTAAGACCTTTCCTCAGTGTGTTCATGAAGGTCTTAAATGATGTTAAGTGATTCTTTAAGTGATAAAGACAAGATGAGGAGAGAATCTTAAATGCTTTAGTGCTTCTATGCAACACTTTCTGGACAAACTCCAAGTTTGCTCTCAGTAAACCAGACCAGAATCCATCCACGATTGCACTTTGATATATCTTTTTAGCCATATATATTTTTATATTTCTTTTAATGTCTTGGTTGCCCTATATTTATAAATGTCTATATTTATATTTTTTTTACCAGTCCACCACAGTGTTTGTGTGTTTGTATGTACTGCTGCTGTAACTTGCACATTTCCCCGTCGTGGGATGAATAAAGGCATACTTTACTTTACTTGACTTTACTTTAATGAGCTTCTATTTGTCTCTGTTGTGACACAAAACAAGATGCAGAACAACATGTCGTCCACTGAGTGTCGTATGTCAGCGTCTTGGTGTTCGTAGCGCTTCATCATGTCCACTGACTCAGTTCTGTCCCAGTCCGTCTCCATCAGAGAGTTTTATGTGATAACAATAAGAGTCATTGACATTCACCACAGCACAGTGAAGCAGCATTAAGTGAATGGAGCAAATGGAGCAAATGGACCAGAGCACACACACACACACTCACACACACACACACACACACACAGTTTCCTGCTGCAGCGGCTGCCAGACGTAAATGGACGAGTTGGACCAGTTCACACACTCCAACACTTTAATGTGGTTTTTCATTCCAGAGCTGAGATCAAACAGGAGCAGGAAGCAGAGAAACACGGAGGAACCAGTCACAACCACAACGCACTGGGTTTTCATTTCTACATAATAAATAATAATAATAATAATAATAATAATAATAGAGTTTAGGTTGGAGGAAACAGACCTGAGATCAGTCAAGAAGAGCTGAACAAAATCATTAGAAAGCATTAAGTCCTGCATCATGAAGCTGCACCGTCAGCTGACAGCTCACTTCATTAGAGGAGTCATTAACAAGCAGTCGTTAACAGGAGGAGGAGGAGGAAGAAGAGGGATCAACCTCTCCACCATGTGCAACCACTGATTTAGAAGTAGATAACTTTTACTTAGTTTCTTTAAAGGGATAGTTCAACATTTTGGCAGATTGGCCCATTGCCATAATCCCTATAGAGAATGTGAAGTTACGTCACGCCGTGGGACGTTGGGCGCCATCTTTGGAGGATCGCGGATGTAAACACTTGCTCGTCCCCCTAAAAAAAGTTCCCCAAAGTCGCTTAAAAGTAATGATGGTGGGACAGTACTGCTGCCTAAAAAAATGCCACAGTAGTATATGCACTAATACCAAAAACGAGATAGTTGACGATGTCTGGATAAGTCAGTGGAGGGAGGAAATCTGGGTCTTAATAAGTTGTAGTTTTTCTGTGTACCTTTGTTTCTCGTTAAATTTGAGTTTATCACGATACGTTCCTCCTTCGTTTCCCTTCTCCATTTCTTTTTTTTTATTATTTTTGTCCATCTTCCTCATCTCTTTTTCTTTCTCTTTTACTTCTTGCTCGTTTTCCTCCGTTTTCCCCACTCTCTCTGTTTACGTTTGCGTTCCTCCAAAGATGGCGCCGACGTCCCACAACGCCAAAGCGGCGTGACGTCAGCTTCACATTCTCTATAGTCATAGCAGTAGGTTCGTTACCTTTAATTGTCGGTGCAAGCTGTTTTTAGAACGGCGGAGCAGAGCCGTGAGCTGCTCAGAGCTACGCTACGGAGGCTTATTATGGGATTTCTTGGTTTCCCTCATCAAACTCATCAAATACACAATCCAACAACTCCACAACGCTCTGGTGGACAAGTTGTGAGCTGCACATTCACCACGCTATGAGATAATAACACAACGTTACCACACAGAGTTGTTTTAGAGGGAAATTCATGCAAAACTAGCTGATGCACGTTTATTTTTATTTTATTTATTGTTTATTTGTCGAGGACAGTGCACATTAATGAACAATTTAACGCCGTGGCGTCTTGTAAGTGTGCCGGATTTAGCTCAAAGCTAGTTTCCGTCCGTAGTCCTCACATTAAAAAACAGACAGACATACCACAGATCACAGATAATAGTAACAATAATAACAATGGAAAAAAAGAAAGCAGATAACGTTGCCTTCAGGGACAGTTTTTCATCATCAGTCTCTGTATTTCCCTCTAAAACAACTCTGTGTGGTAACGTTGTGTTATTATCTCATAGCGTGGTGAATGTGCAGCTCACAACTTGTCCACCAGAGCGTTGTGGAGTTGTTGGATTGTGTATTTGATGAGTTTGATGATCAGTCGTCCCCTCCGTTCCTTTTTTTAGCTCCAGTTTCCACCAGCAGTAGACACACTGGGCCATGTTTGGTCTCAGTGACTCAGTCGGTTCAGGATGAAGTCAGCAGCAGCAGCTCGTCACAGGGAAGTCCCCCGGTCCGTCCACTCAGTCTGGACTGAAGCAGCTCGTCTGTTCTCACCTTCTGTCTCCTGTTCACACTGTTTGTATTTCATAGAGGACGACATGAATCAAACCCTGAGTTTGTTTTAGATACAAACTTAGATTAATCATCCTGTTCTGGCCTCTCTCTTCTCAAATATTTTCTACTTTTAGAGTTGAAATGATGAATCACGTTGTGGGAAGTTTATCCAGCAACAATTTAAAGACTCAGTTCTTCATCATTAAACGTCTTTAAATCAAAACTAAATAATAAATATTCTCTCGTTTCAGCTTCTCAATGGTTTGTTTGCATTTCTATGGAAGCAGCCAAATGTCAACCTGACATGGGAGTTGACCTCAGACCCCAGATGATGACACCGCCGTATCCATGGATACAGGATAATGACCGAGATATGCGGATCAGCATGACATGTGAATCTCTGATCGATTAATGATGTCATTTTAAAGGAAGAACAAATTTTAATTATCTCGCGAACATGTAGGAAATAAAAAGCAGGAATGACTTGGAAACTTATGACAAATAATATAATAGATAAAAATAATAATTGGTCACAGCTATGTTTATCTAATAACTAGGGGTGTCACGATTTCGATTTTTTATCGAAATTACGTCATGGTCTCGAGCATCGAAGTCAAAGAGAGGATCGACGAATAATTAAACAATTAATGAAAATAAAATTATGATAATGTACAGATATAAATATATTTGGGGGCAATTTTGGCCCCTGGATCATGATTTTTGGGGGCATTCTTGGTAAAATTGTTACCTTTATATTGTAAATAAATGATTTAAATGTGACCATTAGTGCCTAATGTGATACATTATGGAAATTGCATCACTTATATGTATCCCATCTTTTGAAATAAGATTTACTGTACCAAATTTGATGAATAAAACCAATGATCGTAGACTAGACTAGTCTGAAAATAGCATAGGCCTCTGTGCTGTAAGAAAAAGAAAAAAAAATCGAGAATCAAATCGAATCGTGACCCTAAAATCGAAAATCAAATCGAATCGAGGATTTGGAGAATCGTGACACCCCTACTAATAACTAAATATTCTCACAACGACATCATCATCATCATTATATTCAGTATGAACGATGCAGCAGAAGCAGCAGCAGCTCTCAGGCTTCCTCTCCACACCCTGTAACATGACTGCACTCAGTCATAACGCAGAATATGCAAATACCGATGTGACTGCACCCAGAGGACCCTCGACCCCCCCAACACACACACACACACACACACACACACACACACACAGAGACACACACAGCCCGACACACCCAGTAACCGCAAACAGCTGTGGAGCAGAGGGGAGTGGAGGAGGGGGAGGGGGGGTTCATATTATTATTAGATTGATTATATGAATGATTATAGAACAAATCTTGACCACAATTAATTCATTATTCATTACCTTTAAAGACATATACTATAGTTGTGTAAAATGTGGATATTATGAGTTCATGTGGTTTCTCTGGTCGTGTGCAGGAAGTCTGTGAACTGACAAACGGCTTCAGATGATGCAGAGTCACAACCAGGAAGTGGGTGGGGTGGGGTGGGGCGTTGGTTTCATTCTTTATCCCAATTATCTTGTTTTCATAATCACTGAAGCCCAAAAAAAAAAAACATAATTCTAAATCATCAAAAATGAAATGTTGCTGTTAGTGACCTCAAAGCGTTTCATTTTTACTTCTTTATTATCCAATCAGGGCTGTCAAAGTTAACTCAGTTATATTAACATTATTATATTATAATATTATGTCTTGGGGACACGATTAACACATGTTGTGTTACGTTGACCTCTGGTCCCACTCACATGGAGCCGTCAGATTTGTATCTGAGCATAATGAGGCGTTCGAGGGCTTCTGGACTAATGTGTGTCATTGTTATTGGCTCATGTATAATAAAGTTACATTTTCAAAAAGCAGCGTATTAACCCTTTATTAAACAGCTGAAAAATATAACTTAAAGGGATAGTTCACTCAAAATTGAAATTACAGGGGGTCTCGGCGTAGCAGTGCATGTCCATATAACGGTTGCAAATGGATACCAACTGTCTTCGTAACAAAAAGACATGTCCATCTTAAATAAGTTTATATTTCAAGCTTGTATTGAAGCGGAAGCTCCTCTTCCTGGTTCGTCAAATTTGGACGAACTGGGAAGAGGAGCTTCCGCTACAAAACCAGCTTGAAATATAGACTTATTTAATTTTTTTCGGGACAATTTTGCATTTCGGGGCTTCAATACAAGAGGGACATTACATAGGAGCAGCATGGAGGTATTTGGATGTTTTTTGGTGTGTCTTTTTGTTACGAAGACAGTTGGTATCTATTTGCAACCGTTATATGGACATGCACTGCTACGCCGAGACCCCCTGTAACTCAGAGAAGCCACGGAGGACTCTGAAACTTCTCCCAGCCCTTAGTCCACATGAGGGGGAGTAGAGGAGATAATGAGTGAAATTTCAATTTTGGGTGAACTATCCCTTTAATACTTTATTAAACAGCTGAAAAACTTAACTTAAAGTTTCAGTTTAGACATAAATAATGTGCGATTAGTGTGAAATTATGGGAATTCTCATATTTCAGTTTTCATTTCTCAGTTGAGTCAAACAGTGGATGAACAGAGGAAGTGAAGGGGGGGTTATGGGGCAGGGAAACCCCCCACCCAGCAGCAGCGTGGGTGTGTCAGTGGAGACAGGTGGAGCTCTAGACGCCGCAACAACTGGACGACATTCGACATGCGTGTCACATTCATCCCACTCCCTCCTCATCAATCATCACCCCCCCCTCCCCTCTCCCCCCCTCCCCTGTCTGTCCGTCGGCGACCTTCACCCGTCTTCACGTCTTCAGCGAGGGAGGGGCAGCGCTCAGTTGTTGCTCTGGATCGAGTCCAGGGCGTGATGATGAAGAATTCAGACCCAGCATGCACCTGTCCAACTGCCCCCCTCTGTCAACACTTAGGCCCCGCCCCCCTCGCCCCCCTCGCCCCCCTCGCCCCCCCGACGTGTCGTCACCTATTATTTCTACAGGAGGAAGATTTGTCAGACATCAGATATAAACCGAGGCTCCAACATCGATCATCGTTATCCAGGTCACATACCAGAGGAAATTAGAAAATTGAATCTGGACGTGAGCAGACGACACCTGTTCATCATGTTTATGTTTATGTTTATATTTTATTACAGGCTGTGGATAAAGATGGACGCCGCCACACGGCCAAAGTCTAGTCAAAGAGGCCACACCCTCATTTATGCAAAACGTAAAAGTCATCATAAAAAAAAAACTCTAGTGGTCGCCGGACGAACTGCAGCTTCTGGTTTTTCATGTTGGAAACAAACTGTGACACTGTAGCTTTAATATAACACAGAGAGAGGTGCATTATGGGAAGTGTAGGAGCATGGCTAGTGCATGCAGGATTTCACAGGTGATCAGATTGCTTGTTAACTTTGGTGACAACACACATTTACTGATAATATAGCATTTATCAGATAGGAGAAACCTGCAAAGAGGTGCATTATGGGAAGTGTAGGACCACACAGGATTTCACTAATTATTAAAATGCTTAATTATAGGGAAACGTCCTACTTGTTGCCTTTGGAAACAACACACATTTGTAGATAATATAATATTTATAAGGCAGAAAGACTCTGCTGAGGTGCATTATGGGAGTTGTAGGAGCTAGTGCTTTGCTAAGACGCAGGATTTCACTGTCGTTGCTATAAATCTATGGAAAATAATCATTTTACTCTTTAAATGAGACGAAGCTGCAGCCGTCTGCAGTTTATTTACACTGTTCCTCTGTTTATGTAAAGAGAGACAGAACTCTGCACTGTGTTATAATATTACTGGATGTTAAAACACAGGAAATCCCCCCTCACCCCTCACACACACACACAGCGAGCGCCTCGGGAGCTATCTGAGAGATTTAGGTTTCAACCTCAATGTCCCGGCTGCAGGAGAAGGAATCTGAATGCTGCATTCCTCCAACAGTGAATCAGCTTCTTCTGCTTCTCCTTCCTCCTCCTGCACAGGAACCAGCTACTGTGAGCGCTGGTATGATAAAGTAATTATGTCAAACCGCTACGTCAGTGCAGCAGCAGCGAGTTTAGGCAGCGAGTCATGGAGGCTGGACTCAGGCCTCAGACAAAACAAAGAGAGAGAGAGAGAAAGCAGCACGGAGAGCGGATGGTACAGAAATAGGCCTTTGTTTAACTTCTCCTTCGCTCCCACTGCCCTTCCTGCTTCTCTACCTCCAAGTCTCTCCATTCTCTCTCCTCTCCATCAGTCACAGCTCCTCTCTCTCCTCCATCCTTCATTTAACTCTCTTACATCATCTTCTCCTCCTCCTCGTTTCATTTCATTCCCTGTTCCTTCCTCAGGCGTCTCTCACACAGTTTATACATGATATTACAAGAAAAAAAAAAGAAACGATTAAGCACAACCTCCCTGCAGTCGAGCTGCATTCCTCCACTACACAAACGTTTACACTCTGGATTCCTGCGATAACTCAGCTGCGTGGCCTCTTTGTCTGCAGGTAGGAGACCTGATACAACAGATCTCTATCACAGAGGGAAAGTGAGAACGCTCAGAAAGAAGAGGTGAAATCAGGTCAGTGTGTGTTTTTTTTTCTTTTTTCTGGATGCACAAGAAAGAGACGATGCGTTCAAGGTCACTGGGTGAAAACTGAAGTGAAGTGAATTCCCGGATGTTTCCTGCTGCGTTCACACAATGAAGTCCGAGCTCTGTAATCAAAGTTTAACTCAGTCAGAGGAGGTGCTGCTGTGCTGCCGGGTCCAGAATACAGAAAACTTCCTGCATCTACTCTACTTTTTACCTGCAACAGCAAAGTAAAGTAAAGCAGATGCATAATAAGCTGCAAACTCTCCAAAAGCCAAGAGTCGTTATTACTGAGGCGTCAAGAGGTTCCCACAGTGTGAGACAGGGTTTGAAGTGGTCGACCCCGAGGCTGCATTCAGATTCACTGTCAGAGGGTTTGTATATAAGACCAAGACCAAGACCAGGAGTGTGAGAGGTTGTATTATGCACATGTGTATGGATGTTTAACGCTATGTAAAAATTGATAATTCTTCCCTTATATTGTTCTTATTCACCTGCCCAGGGACTACGGATGGAAAGAGGCTAGTAAGATAAATCCGGTACAAGGCATCTCTTCTCATTTCCAGACTCATGTTATTTTGTACATTGTCCCTGATACAAATAAACTTATTAAACTAAAAAACTAAACTAAGGACCGAGTTCACAGGCTTGTTTAGGAGCTAACAAAACTTGTATTTGACTTTCAGCAACTCGTCTGATTAAGGATGCATTGAAAAAATAAAGAGATAACAAGAAGCTATTTGTGTGCAGTGTTGTGGCCTCTGCAGAGGGTAAAGAGGAAGAGAAAGAGACGGGGAAGGAGAAAGAAAGAAAGGAGGTCGAGCTGCATGAGCTCCACTAGAGGGCTGAGGAACAGAGGAGAGAAAGAAAGGGATGGAGGGAGAGACAGAGCAGAGTGACAGTGTGAGGTGGAGGTATGTGAGAGCGGCCTCGTCTCGTCTCTGCAGCGTCACAGATAAAGATTTCATTCATCCACCACTCTGTCCCTCCTCCTCCTCCTCCTCCTCCCCTCTGTTCCTTTCTCTTGCTCTTTGTTGCTCTCCCCTCCTCCTCCCTCCTCCTCCCTCCTCTCTTTCTCTCCCTCTCTCTCTCTCTTCTGCCCTGCTTCATTGATGTGAACAGAGTGAGAGAGAGGGGGATCTGGGCTGTGATCTCCCACCAGCTCCACAGGGCTTCACAGGGAGCCAGGACCTCGCCTGAGCCAGAACGCAGAGCTGCTGGTTGGATGGATGGGGGGGTAGTGGGGTAGAAAACACTGCAGCTCTGCCAGAAGCCTCCACCACAAACCCCTGCAGACCCTCAGCAGCTCTGAGTGGCAGAACCAGGTCTGAGGACGGAGGTTTAACAGCCCAGAGCAGCAGAGCCCATCCCCCAGGAAAATGTTGGGATTATTTCAGTGATTATTTGTCATCTACACCAGAGGTCTTCAACAGGGGGTCCGTGCAGGTACTGCAAGGGGGTCATGAACTTTTTGGTTGATTATAGGCTGCTATTTTGTATTTCCACATTTATGCTTAAAATAAAAATGTCAATTTAAATAGCTTGTATGCATGATTATCATGCAATTAACAGACATAGTTGATATAACAAAGTGTGTTTATAAATGACTGAATGAATGGCCACCTTACTCACTGTACCTTTAAAATAATTTAATACATGAATATATGACTATACCAGTGTATTATTTGAATAGCTTGGTACTGAATTAAGGGGATACTAGGCCCAGTTTAATATAATAAAAAATTGTATGAATATATTTAGCAGGGGTCCCTGCTCCATCTGGGGGTCCTTAGCCTGAAAAACGTTGAAGACCCCTGATCTATACCAAATGTTTAAGTTTATTTTCATCTTTTTTCTTTTAAATTACAAAAGACACGCTAACATTTCAACACCTGCCAATTCAATGTTACGTTTGTTTTCATTCCGTGTGAGTTACGCTGAACGATACGGTTCCGATAAAATCTTTTTTGGAAAGTGACAGTATTCATAAATGTTTACGATTAATTAATACCGTGGTTCATTGTGAGAACAAGTCATCATGACCTCCCTAGCTGGGCCTGACCTTTGACCCCTTTTGCAGGTCCATAAACCAGAACCGGTCGCGGCCACACACGGGTTTACACAGAGTTTCCCCCTCTGGCGTGTTCACTCACTCACACGCACTTGAACATGAAAGCAGCTCATTCATCCATCGAGTCCCGTCGTCAGAGCTCTGATCCATCGGTCAGGCCTGTTCTGTCGCCATGACACCGAGGATGAAGTAAACGCACCGTTAAATTCTGACTTTCTGGAGCTTATTAGTTGTAAAATAACACAAATAACACATGTCTGAGGAAATAATTGATTTTTACGATGACGATCAAATCACATCATAGTGACACTGCTGTTCAGAGGAGGAGGAGGGACAGACATGGCCGTGATATCAGCTTCATATTAGTGATAATCAAATGTTTTCTATTGGTCATCAGACACTTTGAAGTCATGACTGACGACATTATGTAAGTTAATGTGCATACAGGCCTGTGGTGCAGCAGCAATTACAAACAAACACTCTTTTCTTTTTCTCTGGACAGAAATAGATGTTGTGCGTATTTCTCCTTAAATAAACCTCGACACCGTGGAACAGGGCGGGAGCTTGTTTTTTACTCTCAGACTTCTTATCTTTCATCCTGTGGAGTATTCTGGAGAAACAACAGTTTCCCTTCAGGACGATGAATAAATAAAAAACTTCTTCTGTTTCTGTTTCTGTTTCTGAACATTTAAACACAGTTTGAGTAGATTCACAGACGCTGCAGCAGCGAGTGTGACTCCTACAGAGGATGATTCATCTGCAGACCGGCCCGGTTCCACTGCAGGAACTTCAGGGGAGTTTAAAGCAGAACTATGCAGGATTTGGGCTGTAATTATTGTGGCTCAGAGTCACTGTGATGGTAGAGTGACCTATTATGAGGTGAATGGGGTCTAGGCCAATGCGCTCAGTCGTCCGTCTCGGTGTTACAAATCTCGTCAATGGATAGAAGTATCGCGAGAAACCGCCTTAGGGCAGTACGAGATAAGAACGCACATGACGTCATGCATGTCACGAATCGTGATTGGTTTGAGTTCGGAAAGTCGGAGGAAACCATGGAAACATGAAATGTTTACTGATGAAGTTCAGCTTGTGGCGAACAGGGAGCTAATGCTAACACAGATACACACACCATGGGTCTTTTATAAGATAATGTAATACATCATGACACACACACACACACCTTCGCGTTTTGGAACCTTTATTCCTGTGTGTGTATGTCTGTGTCTTTGTGTCTTTGTGCCTGTGTGTGGCTGTATTAGCGTTAGCTCCGTGTTAGCGTTAGCTCCGTGTTAGCATAGCGTTAGCTCCGTGTTAGCGTTAGCTCCGTGTTAGCAGGGCTTAGCAAACAGCAGTAAACACAAGCACGTGTAGGGGGGGTGGAGGAGGTGGCGGCGGCGAGTTTTTTTTTTTTTACGACAGTGACATGTGCCTCCCAGAACTGTGGGGGAGCTCCGGAGAGGGAAAAAAAGAGAAACCAACGAAGGAGCGAGCTATTTCCGGCCGACTTGCATAGTTCTGCTTTAAAGGGATAGTAGCATTTTTTAAAAGTGTGGTTGTATGATCTACAAATAGCCCCTAAGTACTTTAATTGCAGTAGAAGACTCTCTGCACTCCTCCCGTTAGCAACACCAGCCCATAATAGCCCTGCCCAGAGATTTACAACATACAGTGTTGTGAATGGACCCAAAGAAACGGCCTATTTTCACGGCCTAAAAGAGGTTTTACATGAAAAAAAATACACAGTTCCATTGTTCGCTATAATATAATTTTTTCCAGCCCTTCAAAGTGCAGGAAAAACACAGTTTTTATTTGGACCTAACCAACTCACGTATCCCTCCGCCCAGGGTTAGCGCCCGCCGATCAGCAGTTGGTTAGGTCCAAATAAAAACTGTGTTTTTCCTGCACTTTGAAGGGCTGGAAAAAATTATATTATAGCGAACAATGGAACTGTGTATTTTTTTTCAGGTAAAACCTCTTTTAGGCCGTGAAAATAGGCCGTTTCTTTGGGTCCATTCACAACACTGTATGTTGTAAATCTCTGGGCAGGGCTATTATGGGCTGGCGTTGCTAACGGGAGGAGTGCAGAGAGTCTTCTACTGCAATTAAAGTACTTAAAGGTACTTTATTAATCACATATACAGCTAGTAGGCTTAGGGGCTATTTGTAGATCATACAACCCCACTTTTAAAAAATGCTACTATCCCTTTAACGGGGCCGGGGCTGTTGGAGCTTGTCCCCATAGCAGGAACTTTTACAGCGGCTGAACGCCTCCCTGCCCCGGGGGACCGGAGCAGACCGGCCCTGAAACACTCCTGTTTAGGGCTGGAGGTTTACTCTGAGTTACCTCCAATCAGCACAGAAGCTGCATTTTTACAACCAAGCATTATTAGAAAGAGTCTACACGACCAGAAAATAGAAACAACAACAACAACAACAACAACAACAAGAGCAGTAGAAGACGAGGAAAGCTGTCACACAACGATTATTACACAACGATCGAAACTCTGTCGACCTCTGCACACCTACAACACTAGAAACAAACACCTCATCAAGGGGAAAAGGCGAAAGCTAAAACGCACCAGTTTCAGTGTTGTGTGCAGAGAGAGGACCACAGATTTGGAACGAGCTCGACGACAGACACTCTAAAAATGTCACGCTGTATCTCAATCTTTAAGAAAAACCTAAAAAAAAAACAACTATTGTCAATGCATGTCTGATTGATTGTCGTGTACACAAGCGGGTAATTTGGCACTAGCGCTGTGTCTTCTAGCCCTGACAAGTGTTGGCAATACTGTCCTTAATAACCACTGTATCCTCTTTAACTGTTGTGTCCTTACTTGTTCTTTTTCAATTTATTTTATTGTTGTTTTTCTTTCACACACAAAGCTGCATTTGAAAGCTATAGTAATGTCTGTTGTATGTCTGTCCTAGTGTCTTGTTGTATTTAATGTCTGTTGTGTGTTTGTCCACTAGTATGTTATTGTACTCAATGTCTGTTGTGTAAGTGTGTCTGTGGGCCCCCTACTATAAGCTTTTCACACACCGTAGCTAATGAAATATGCTTGTAAGATTCTTCCAGTTGATGTGTGCGTGTGTGAAAATCAATCAATCACTCAATCAATTAGAGAGGACCTGCCTCCTAAATTCTACCAGAGGGCTTTTCATGCAGCTTGCAGGTATCGTCTCCAAAAGTCAGATAATTAAAGGGAATATGAGCAGAACTGATCATCGATCGATCAGTTTTTGCAGTGGTTGTGACAAATCTGCATCAGAGGTTCAACATTTTACTGTTTAACAACCAAAAACTCTGAATAAACTGAATAGAAACAAGTAGAAAACAGGTGAAACTCCTCTAATACACGACTCACTGTCACCTGAAAAAACTGAGATCAAACCTCAAACACAGAACCAGAGGATCGACCGACTGGACCGTCACGTCTAAACTAAACGGGACAGTTTCAGGAACTAAACTGAGCTCTGATATAAATAAGTTCATGCCTTTATCACATTGATTCTATTAGAAACAGAGACTTTAACTGATTCTGGATCAGAGATAAAACAGTCAGCAGATCATCTCAGTCACCAACACTAACCGCTCTGTTTCATCTTCTGGCTTTTTTTAACTCAAACTTCATTAATGTGACGAAGGCGCACGCCGTTAATTCTCTGAGTTAAAGTCTGATGATGAAACACGAGGCGTCGACTCGCGTGTAGAAACATTAGAAACATCAGTTTTTATCACCGAGCTGTAAACGCCACCGCTAACATCATAAATTTAAACGTCGGCTCGTTTTTCATTCATTCATTCATTCATTCATTCTAATTAAACGTTTTCAGTGGCTCTAAAGAGTTATAGAGCAATCAGGCGCTAGTTAAGAATATTTACTGTTTCCAGAGAGGAGAAGAGAAAGAAGGAGGAGGAGAGGAAATGAAGAGGTGGAATAATCTGGAAGGAGATGATTCTGCAGGGAAACACCAGACAGGAAGTGAAGAGGAAGAAGTGAGGCCGATTCAGAGAAAGTAGAAAATGCAAAAGAGTAAAAACGTTGACGTCAAATAAAGAGAAGGAGAAGAAACCGCAAACTTTCTGTGGAGGTTTCTGAAACTACAGATGAGTTCACACGGGGACTTCCCCTCATCATCACAGCACTTCACACTAAATTACCACACACACGCTACACACACACACACACACACACACACTAACAGGGGTTAAAGGTCAGGAAGTCTCCAGGGTGAGAGGTCAAGTAATCTGACGCCTGAAGAAATGTTTCCAAAAAAAGAAAAAAGAAAAACAAAGAGTGATGTGATGTGGCTCCTTGGCTTCAGGGCGTCCCTTCAAAATAAACCTCCTCAGTTTAACACAAACACACAAACACAAACACAAACATCATCATCAGTAAAGTAACTGATGCCACTCGGCCTCGGGCCACAGAGCAGCTCCGTTCACAGCTTCACTTCTACACTTTCTATTCAAACTGTAAAAGATCGTTTCAGTTTCTAAAAACCACTTTCACAACTTCAACGATCTGCTGAGCTCTTATTTTGAAAGTCTCACCTTAACTCCTTAATTAAGTAAGGAAAAATGAAAAACCGGAATACACAAGGAATACACAAACACCAAAATTAGACAATTTCTGTTAATTCAGTGTTCTTGTTTTTCACAATTTTTATTCTAATGATAAAAACAGAAAAAATTCAGATCTTTTGAAACTTAAATATTTGCCTTTAAACAGCAGGTGGATTATTTCTAACAGTGAACCAGAGTTACCAAGCAGAGAAAAAGTGCTGCATGAATAAAGTTTGATTGAATGTCATTTAAAAATAATGTAAATATGATGATAATGTTATGAATTTTGTTGTTTTTTGTACCAAACAAATAGGTTTCCTTTGATTTAAAGTCTCTGTGACATCAAATTAACATCAAAATGTATTATTCTGCAACTTTTAATCATATTTTTATTATATTCTGATCAATTAGTCAGTCCTTAAATGTAAAAAGTGGCTCCATGAGAGCATCAATGCACGCATTCATTCACACTCTCAAAGAAAAACTGGTCAATAAATAACAGTAAAAGAAAGATCAATAAGTGCAGATAGATAAATGACCTATATATCTAGTATCACGCAGCTATCCCTGTTGCCAGGCGTTACCACGACAACCCCCAGCAGTTCAATTCTGTTATTCGTTTTCATTTCCTGTCTTGTGACGACGGTGGTTAGGAGGTTTTTGGTTTTTGGTTTTTCTGCCAACGGCCTGAGAGGAGGAGGAGGAGGATGAAGAAGAGGGAACACTGACACCACTGACGGTGAGAGAGAGAGACAGAGAGAGATGAATAAAAATAAATAAAATAAAAAAGCATCATCAGCTCTGAAAATGTCACACAGACTGGTTGAGTTGAAGTCGCAGCCGTCGGCATCGACTGATCGGCTGAATACACACCGACTCATTCACCCACCGACTGACCTGCTTTCGTTTGGCTACACTGAATATGATAAAAAACTAAATTCTCAGTTTTATATGATTAACTTGTTAATTATTTTATCCACATTTTATATACATAAGTCAAAATGTTCTGGTAAGAAGCCAAACTTCTTGGAACTGTCTGCATATGTTGGTCAATATATCTCCTCCCTCTGTGATTGTGAGAATAAAAAAGCTGTTAAAACGTATAATGATCTTTGTAAGCTTTACTAAATATTTATTTAAGTTGATGTTTTTTCTGTCTTGCTGTGAC
This sequence comes from Trachurus japonicus, assembly GCF_045865225.1. Classification (NCBI taxonomy): domain Eukaryota; kingdom Metazoa; phylum Chordata; class Actinopteri; order Carangiformes; family Carangidae; genus Trachurus; species Trachurus japonicus. Next base: position 2,098,220 of record NC_140917.1, on the reverse strand, counting down.
TGTCGTCCCCTGGCGTATTTATGATGGTTTGGTTGTGTATTAATGTTGTATACACTTATTTCATCTAACTGTATTCAGTCCTGTCTATACTCTTGTTGTCAATAAAGTTGTATAAAAAAAAATAAAAAAATAAAAAAACTGACCTGCTTTCACACAACCAGACACACACACACACATTCAAAAACAGAAAAAAAAGAAAAAGAGGGGACAGTCTGTGCTTCCCCCTCCATGCTAATTCAATATTCATAACTTTATTTAAAAATACCCACACAGGCTGCCAGCTTCTCGTTAACTGTCCCGGTGTTTCACTTCAAAAAGAATCAGATTTAAGACCAAATTAAATTCTGCTGATATGATTGTGGTGATTGATGGTGATTGGTGCGTTGAGTATTTGTGTTACGAAGCGGTGAGTCATCGTTAACTCCTGATCCTGGACCTGATCCTGGACCTGATCCTGGACCGTCCGTTTGGTCTCTGATGGACAGAGGTGGACCAGTACAAGCAGGCTACACATCTACATTACTTGAGTAAAAATACAGATGTAGGCTTCTCCTTGACAAATACAACTTATTATATTAGTAGCTTAGTCAAAATATTACTACTTAATACTACTTTTCCTCTGTATTTGCTCAAGTACGAAGGAGGAGCCTGATGGAGAACAGGTACGGCAACACGGCTGGGACAAAACAAACAGGAATCAGCAGGTTTGGGATCAGAATTTAGAAAAGAAAAAAAGAAAATGTGTGAAAAGTAAGAAGTATCCAAAAAAAATAATACCCAAAATGAACTTGAGTACAGTACTGAATTAAACCTATACTTCCTTACTGTCCACCACTGCTTATGGACGACATGCAACATTAATAACTCCTATAGGAGCAACACAAATATATCAGACGACTCTTCACATTTACATTACAACACAACTGGTCCTCTTTTACACGGAGCGTGGGCCGAAACGCTGAGAGAAATGCAAAGTAGTTATTATAAATAATAATATGCAAATGGAGAAAAATGACCTGTACTGTGTGAATTTGTAAAAAAAAAAAAAAACGCACTGTAACTGTGTGAAAATCTGAGTTGGGAGAGTCAAGAAGCTGCAGCAGGGAGTAAAAAAAAAAGCTGAGTCATGATCCAAAAGGTTTAAGAGATGAAAGTGCAGAACAGACAGAAGAATCAGAGTGAAACCGTTCAGATGACCAGTTCAAGTTGTTTAAGTTGATTTTGCAGGAAGCAGCATTAAAGCCGTTCTTCTGAGTGGTGGTGCGTTCACTGTCATCAGTCACTCAGCTGCCCAGGTGTGTGTGTGTGAGTGCGTGTGTGTGGTTTTTTTTTCTTACTGTACAAACTGCAAATGCTGAATCTCAGGTATTTGCATCGTCAGACTGACTGACTGACTGACTGACGCTCGGCTCAGGCCGGCGCTCCGAGGGAAGAGCAGGAAGTGGGTCAAAGTTAAGGAGGATGAAACACGACTGTGTGTGTGTGTGTGTGTGTGTGTGTGTGTGTGTGTGTGTGTGTGTGTGTGTGTGTGTGTGTGTGTGTGTGTGTGTGTGTGTGTGTAGTGAGACAGAAAAGGAGGAGGAGGAGGAGGGAAAAACAGCAAAGAGGCAGAAAACGACATGAATACGAAGCAGACGAACACGGGGAATAGAAGGGTTTTCTGGGAATCTGAGATAGAAATCTGCTGCTGCTGCTCATGTTCATGTTCATGTTCATGTTCCATGTTGGGACTTGTCCCGACGCTTCGTTTGCTGCAGACGCTTCAGCTCCTAAAAATATAAACCATAAAGTGATTAACGACGAACGTGTGACAAGACAAGAAGCCGAGTCATCTGGGAAACCTTCGCCTTGAAAATGAGCAAATGTGCAAATTTGATTTCCTTGAAAAGCCAGTGTGTTAGAGCGCGTGTCAGTGTTAGTGTGTATTAGTGTGTGTTAGTGTGTATTAGTGTGTGTTAGTGTGTGTGTGTGAATGAACCAACGTGACCTGAACACATTCATCAGCTCATCAGGGGGAAAAGGAACAACAGGCCACTCAGACACAAAGCAGAGATCTGTTCAGCCTCCAGATGAGAAACAGGAGTGAAGGCAGCTCACGTGCACCCGGACAGAGCTGAGCTGCCTCTATCACACTGAAACACACAGACCATAATAATCTACAGAGGTGAGAAACCGGGGTTAGAGTCTAGAAGACAGAGACAGAGAGTGGGTAAAACAAACGTCCTGCTGCCGCTTTAAGGAGAAGAAGAGAACAGTCCCCACTTCCTCCCTCCATCATGTTTGTTATTTCAGGAATGTTCTCGGCCTCGACCTCGACTCTGCTTCTGCTGCGTCACTGCAGAGTAGACCGCTACCTAGGAGACCCAGCAGCGCCATATTATAGGATATATATATATATATATATATATAAAAGAAGAAATCTGATGAATAAAAGTGGGAATAAAAACATGAATGAATAAGTAAGTGGAGATATTTAGAAGCAGCAGATGCATCATTACATTTTTTTTAAAGAGATAGTTCAATATTTTGTGCAAATTGGCCCATTGCCATAATCCCTATAGTCATAGCAGTAGGTTCGTTACCTTTAATTGTCGGTGCAAGCTGTTTTTAGAACGGCAGAGCAGAGCCGTGAGCTGCTCAGAGCTACGCTACGGAGGCTCATTATGGGATTTCTTTGTTGGTTTCCCCCATCAAACTCATCAAATACACAATCCAACAACTCCACAACGCTCTGGTGGACAAGTTGTGAGCTGCACATTCACCACGCTATGAGATAATAACACAACGTTACCAGACAGAGTTGTTTTAGAGGGAAATACAGAGACTGTTGATGAAAAACTGTCCCTGAAGGCAACGTGCATCAGCGATTTTGCATGAATTTCCCTCTAAAACAACTCTGTGTGGTAACGTTGTGTTATTATCTCATAGTGTGGTGAATGTGCAGCTCACAACTTGTCCACCAGAGCGTTGTGGAGTTGTTGGATTGTGTATTTGATGAGTTTGATGAGGGAAACGTTCTAAAAATAGCTTGCACCGACAACTAAAGGTAACGAACCTACTGCTATGACTATAGGGATTATGGCAATGGGCCAAAATATTGAACTTTCCCTTTAATAGTTTATATAAACACACCTGAGGCAGCTTTAAAACCGACCTTGCTTGGTCCGAACCAAATGTTCAGGTGTGAAAGCTCCATCAGACCAAAGACCTGAGACCTGGTCTGACTGAAACAGCTGGAGATGATACTTTACTATAATAATAATAGACCTAATATGAGCAGAGCTTTGGTGACAGTTTATAAACCAATCAATGTCAAGTATAGGGAGACGCAGCGTAATGAGGACAGTGTATCCCCGTATAGAAGCTGTCAATCACTCAGATAAAAGCTGAATTCATGAGCCCAAAGCTGTTTGTCTTTGCTTTTCCACATTTTTTTATTTACTTATTCATCCCAACTTGTATTTCCACATTTATTATCTTCTATTATCTTCTTTTCCATATTTATCCTCTATGACTCTTCTCTCTATGAAATATGAGTGTGTGTGTGTGTAGCCGTCCATTACCACAACAATACAAGGAAATCATGACCTAATTATGCACTTCACTCACTAATTGCGCTCTTGAACACACACTCATTATACTACTGTTGTTGCCTGCAGCTGTAATGTAAAGCTGCCTCAGGGTGTCGTTTCCCTCGTCCTGTTTTACCAGATCGACTTGAAGATTCGTTCACACAAACTTTCACCTATCTGGAACGTTTTTTCTCTCCTCCGTGTTCCCGGGAAACAAAAAAACCTCTGTTTGTTTCCTCGCTCCAGTCGGGTCTAAATCCAGCTGCACAAATCCATTTACTCGTCTAAGTCGTCTTCCTCCTCCTCGTCCTCCTCACCGCGTCTCATTAACGTGTTTGACAGCAGCCAGTAATGCCCCGAAATGCAAAATTGTCCCGAAAAAAATTAAATAAGTCTATATTTCAAGCTTGTTTGTAGCGGAAGATCCTCTTCCCAGTTCGGAAGATAAAAACCAGGGAAGAGGAGCTTCGAGAAGCTGGACAATTTCTCATGTCTGGGCTTCAATACAAGAGGGACATTACATACGAGCAGCATGGAGGTATTTGGATGTTTCTTGGTGTGTCTTTTTGTTACGAAGACAGTTGGTATCCATTTGCAACCGTCATATGGACATGCACTGCTACGCCGAGACCCCCTGTAACTCAGAGAAGCCACGGAGGACTCTGAAACTTCTCCCAGCCCTTAGTCCACGTGAGAATTAGAGTAGATAATGAGTGTAATTTCAATTTTGGGTGAACTATCCCTTTAATGTAACAGCACTGGGATGTCATCGATGCATAAAAACAGAAAGAAAAAAACGTTTTAGAAGTTAAAATGCTACGTTTAGCATCGTAGCGTAGCTCCATCCCCTGCTCTTCACTTCACTTCATCCTCTCCTCCGGCCCCTCCCCCCCTCTCTCTTCTTCCTCTTCTGACCCCATCCACCCTATACCTCCATCTATACATCTATACATCCGTCCATCCATCAGTCCATCCCCCTCCAGGAATGTTATTGTGTGATTAAACGCTCAGATAAAAAAAAAAAGGAGGTGAGTGAGGGAACAGAGGGAGGGATGAGGATTATACCACCCCCTCCTCTCCTCCTGCAGAGAGGGGTGACAGACGGGAAATCCGGGAAAACCTGCTAAGGTGGAGGAGGAGAAGAGCTGCTCCCTCCCCCTCTCCACCCCTCCTTTTATTATCCCTCCTTCTGTGGGTGGTGGCATGTCTAGATAGATAGATAGATAGATAGATAGATAGATAGATAGATAGATAGATAGATAGATAGATAGATAGATAGATAGATAGATAGATAGATAGATAGATAGATAGAACGATAGATAGATAGATAGAGATAGATAGATAGATAGATAGATAGATAGATAGATAGATAGATAGATAGATAGATAGATAGATAGATAGATAGATAGATAGATAGATAGATAGATAGATAGATAGATAGATAGATAGATAGATAGATAGATAGATAGATAGATAGATAGATAGATAGCTGATGTAACCCAGAAAACCATGAGGCGTTCAAAGACAGCGGGAAAACAGAGAACTCACAGAGAACTGACCCAGAAAACAGAGAATGAACCAGAGTCTGTTAAATATGAACTGGAGGGCAGAACAGGGGAGAGAGAAAGAGTGTGTGTGCGCGCTAGTGTGTGTGTGTGTGTGTGTGTGTGTGTGTGTGTGTGTGTGTGTGTGTCTCTCTGTGTGTGTGTTGGCCGTGGAACAGAGTGGGGGTCTCTGTGTCTCTGTGTCCTGGTGATTAGTGGGAGCAAAGACCCTCTGACAGATGGAGCAGGTCACGGAGAGCGGGACGTGCCAGGTCTCACACTCACACACACACACACACACACACACACACACACTTAGAACCCACACACACCACAACATAGTGTGTGTGTGCATTCATACACACATATCATACAGATCTAGGCATCAGTCCACTGAGGCGTTCACACACACACACACACAGACGAGAGCAGGTGACCAAGGAGACGGGGTTATTGAGGAGAGACTGATGCACACACACACAGAGTCTGTGTGTGTGTGTACAATCAATACACAATTGATCCGTCAACATCACAGTAAAACTTTCCCTTCACACACACAAACACACACACACACACACACACACACACACACACACACACACACACACACTATAACCATCACTGTCTGGCCTAACAACAACATGCTTCATATTTACTGTTTTAAATGTGATTGTGTTGTATTTTATGTGGATTTTGTTGCTGCATGTCTTTTAGATTTTTAGACTTTATTTATTTGCACATATAAAATAGAACAAAAACATTTACTTTTCTCTCTTACTAGCGAGAAAGATACGAAAAAAAAATGTGCAGGTGAGGTCTGAAACCCGAAAGGCTTCTAACACAACCTCACCTCAACCTAACAAATAATTTAATATTCACATTCCTTGTGCAAGGTAGAGAAGTAACGAAATAAAAAAGTAAAAAGAAATGAAGATAAGGGGAGATGATGATAGTAAAAATAATAGTTGTAGTAATGACAGCACTAAATAAATAAAGCAAAACAAGACAAAACAAAACAAAAACCTAATACAGATGAATTAAGTTCAAGTAATCACAAAAAAGAGAAAAAAAACAAAACGTGTCGACCCTCAGGAAGAGAAGCAGCTGACGGGAATCTGAATAAAAGAATAAATGAATCAGACACACGGTGGATCAGTGCAGGTCGATGATCCATGAACCAGTCTGTCCAATCTACTGTATGAACCGGTATATTATAATAACAACATGACAGTGTTATTATGGCTGAGCTGTGATTTTTATCCTCTGGACACAAAGACGTGACATTTAAAACTAATAAAATGTCATTTAAAGAGCATCCTGCCACGCGCGCCCTTATTTTGAAAGGCTTCCTGTTGAAATAGCAACATGAGGGTCTAAGGCCTTTATATCCTGTCTGACCCCCAGGCCCAACAACGACCCCCCACTCTGACAGACTGTACAGTTGTCTGTGTTAGTGCAGACCTTCAAAATAAATAAAGTGATCGAGAGTTCAATTCCCGCTGTGAATTGGAAATTATTCCGACATCTCGTCTCTTTGACAACATCGTCTATCGATCAGGACTCAGAGCTCATCTCTGACTTCAAACTGTGAGAGATTAAGTCTCCAAACCCGACACACACGCACACACACACACACACTTTGACACACACAGCCGGATCAATACACTTGTGATCTGATCCTGGACAGGAAGTGAATAATAAACAGGAGCGATGAGGTCGTCCTGTTCATGTGATCAATGCTAATTCAGTTCTATTAATATGGAATCTATTCATCCTTTTAACAATGTGAATGTTCAGCGTATGAGGTGACACTTAAAGGGATAGTTCAATATTTTGTCAAATTGGCCCATTGCCATAATCCCTATAGTCATAGCAGTAGGTTCGTTACCTTTAATTGTCGGTGCAAGCTGTTTTTAGAACGGCGGAGCAGAGCCGTGAGCTGCTCAGAGCTACGCTACGGAGGCTCATTATGGGATTTCTTGGTTTCCCTCATCAAACTCATCAAATACACAATCCAACAACTCCACAACGCTCTGGTGGACAAGTTGTGACCTGCACATTCACCACGCTATGAGATAATAACACAACGTTACCACACAGAGTTGTTTTAGAGGGAAATACAGAGACTGTTGATGAAAAACTGTCCCTGAAGGCAACGCGCATCAGCTGGTTTTGCATGAATTTACCTCTAGCTTGCACCGACAAATAAAGGTAACGAATCTACTGCTATGACTATAGGGATTATGGCAATGCCAAAATGTTGAACTATCCCTTTAAGTATATGCAGTAATCAATCAATCAATCATCAGCTGATAAACAACAGGAATTGATCATGTGTCAAGCTGACAGGACGGGAGGAGGGGGCAGGGCATCAACTGACCAACTCCCTGCATTAACACCAGGCTAATGCAACTGAGGCAGGAAATGAAAACACACACACACACCCTGTATGATATTCATGCTTGCTCACACACACACACACACACACACACACACACGCCTGCAGGGTGATAATTTTAGAGTTTCTCAATTAGACAGCAGCAGCAGCAGCAGCAGCAGCAGCAGCAGCAGCAGCAGCAGCAAAGCCTGTTAAGAGAAGTAGCCGGAGCTGTGAGAGATTAACAGCAGCTCCTCCGACTACACTGACCTAGTAAAGAGGTGGAGGAGAGGCAGAAAAGGAGAGAGGGATGATGATGAGAAAAGAAAAGAAAGAAAGAGAAGAAGAAGGAGAAGAACTCGACGTGGAGGAAGAAACGAGGCCGAGAAGACGGAGATAAAATAAAAATGGAAAAAAAAAACACAAACATGGAGATAAGAAGCTGCAAGATATGAAAAATAAAAACCTGCATGAACGGACAGAGGGAATGGGAGGAGGAGGAGGAGGAGGAGGAGGAGGAGAGGAAGAGGAGGAGGAGTGTGTCAGGACAGATAAAAATAGGTTGATGAATCAGAAGTCTTAATACTCCCAGGACCACACAAACACACACACACACACACACACACACACACACACAGGGCCGGTACTACAGTACAGTGGGTCAGACAGCGTTAGCAGCCTGAGGCCTGAACACAAACTCTCTGTCTGTTTGGCAGCTTCCACTCAACTGTTATTATTATTATTTTATTATATTATTCTGAGGATACGGGTCTATTTAAAGCAGCAGCAGCAGCAGCAGCAGCAGCAGCAGCAGAGTTTAGAGTTGTTCCTGGACAGACTACTGACTGATTATCTGTGTTTTGGCTGCAGGAGCAGGTGGAAATAAAACCGTCTCTAGCCTAATAAAAAAAAGCTAAAAGCCGAACAGTAAAAAGCCGTTTAACGAGGCCAGTTTCCTCCCTGTGATTTAAGAGGCCTTATCACAGACACTAATAAACTTCTCATGTTGTTATTCGCACCACCTTAAAATAAAATAAAACAGATACCATGTGCTCTCTGAGGAAGAGGAGGAGGAAGAAGAAGAGGAGGAGGAGGAGGAGGAGGAGGAGGAGGAGGAGGAGGAGAGGGGGAGGAAGAGACATTAGCGCTGACACAAAAAAAGACAAGAAGCTTACAGGGGGATTGTTGGGATTTTAAAAGCAGCTCTGCACTCAAAAGACAAGACACTTAAAATATATCTACTGCAGCCTGATTACAGCAGCAGCAGCAGCTCCGTATCCACGACAACCACGACGCAGCATCACAACAACAGACTCAAGATTCTTATTGGATGTTGATGTGATGAATATAAACATAAACATCAGCTTTATTTTCTCCCAAAAAAATAATCCAATCAATCAACCAATCAAAGGCCACGATGCTGAGTTTAAACTCTAACCCCCCCGCGGCGCTGCAGCAGTGGTACGGTCCTGATGCTGCAGACATGTGAAGGAACGGGCCGGTCCACTGTGACTGGCCAGGTAGGGGTGTGTGTGTCTGTGTGTGTGTGTGTGTGTGTGTACTGGTTGCTCACCACGTTGTTGGTGTAGTAAAGTGGATGAATGGGATTAGGACTGAGAAGGGGGGGTGGGGGGGGGGTTGGACCAGATTAACGTCACAGGCAAATCCACCTCACACACATAAACAAACACATGGACCTGAACGCATCACGGAGGGAGGAGGAGGGAGTTTGTTTTGGTTTTTATCTCCGATCTGTGTGTTCACTTCTTTTTATTTTATCATTATCTTATCTGTTTATTTACTTAGTAATTTATTTTTATTTGACTCTTTTGACTCGTTTTTGCAAATAATTAATTTGAGAGTTGGAGTTTTTCTTTGTTTTCTCACTTACATGCTACATACATACAGTTATTATCATTACTGCTATTATTATTATTATGGTGTGAGACAGTATTAATTCTCCATGACAAGTTGTAGACGTCTGAACTTTGTTTTTGTGCAAACTAAAAGTCAAAGATGTTCATTTTACAGCAGAATCTAAAACAGAGGAAAGAAATCTAGAAACTTCTTCATTTTCAGTTTTTTGTAGATTCATTTATCTGTCGATCAGTTTATCAATGAATCCCCCGCAGCCTGTTACACTTGTGGCTCCTCAATATGAACTCATGTTTATTATTGTTCGAAATAATCTGAATAAAGAAAGTCCAATTTGACATAATAACTGTTTTGTTTTGTTTCCTAAATCTTTATTTTACCTTTCAGGCCTGACTGATGTTGTAATATTCTGTGTGTGTGTCCTTTATCTTCATGATTAATACTTGCTGTTTCATGTTTCATGTTTAATCTGGTTATTTGTCATTTTTTTAAATAAAAATTAATTAAATTACAGAAACATTAGTGTAACGTGCCAAAGAATTCATATTTTAGTCATATTTTTTTTTCATAATATGTTTCTCTTCCAACCCACTGGACAGTCTGACAGTATCCACCTCCCTTGCTGTGTGTACCTATGTGTGTGCGCGTGTGTGTGTGTGTGTGTGTGTGTGTGTGTGTGTGTGTGTGTGTGTGTGTGTGCAGTCAGCTGAGAGTCACAGGAGGAACTGGAGCAGATTAAAAGTCGCTGCTTCTCTCGGTCACAAGTCGAGGTCGTCGCCGGCCTCGACGCTCACGTCCACTCAGCGCTTCCTTTCATCTCACGGGATTTAAGAGCCGGACGCTCGACCAATCGGGACGCGGCGGCCGGCGGTTCACACAGTTATTAGGAGGCCTAGTGTGTATATGTGTGTATATGTGTGTGTGTGTACAGTACACACATGCACGAGTATCTCCACTGATCTTTGAACCGGTGGATTTACAGTCACAGATCTCTGCAGCGATACAAGTTAGATTTTCTTCTTTGGCTCAAAAACAGTGAGAAAGACGAGCCGATTAAACGGCTTTATAAGAGACAGAAAGAAGAGAAAAGTCAATATTAACTAGGGATGCACCGAATATTCGGTAACCGAATATATTCGGCCGAATATTGCAAAAAAAGCAACATTCGGTATTCGATGGAATGAGCAAAAAGCAAGGCCGAATATTAAAAAACGTCTTTTAAAACAGTGTTTCCCAACCTTGGGGTCGGGTCCCCACGTGGGGTCGCCCGAAATTCAAATGAGGTTGCCTGAAATGTCTAGTAGCCTAATTGATGAATTAAAAAAAAAAATCTGACCAAGAAAGGTTAGGAACCACTGTTTTAAAAGACACTTGGGTTTTTTTGGAATGTACTTGCATAGATCTTTCAGCACTCACAATGGGCCGATATAAATGAAAAACTTTATTTAACTTGTTGTGGTTTTTTGATGAGCAACGGCAACTGGAATATTCAAAAACTGTCAGAATAGTCCATAAAAATATTTTATTTATCCAATAGGCCCTATTAAAAAAAAAAGAAAAACTTTAAAACCACTTTCGGTATTCGGTATTATTCGTTTATTCGACCAAGCGTTTTGATCTTATTCGGTATTCGGCTACGGCCAAAAGATGCCATTCGGTGCACCCCTAATATTAACTAACCCTCTATACAGTATATTTCTATACTAAGAAATCAAGATTCTGCATGGGTCAGTAAAGAGGGAACTTCAAACCAGAGATTAATCGCCACTGCCATAAGACGCAGGCAATTACAGTGTACAGAAGAAAAGTAAACCACAGGCTACACTGTGGCAATGCAAAGTCAAGATCAACAATTTATACTGATGGCACAACTATTATTTCTTTTTCTATTAATAAATGGGCCTTACAACTGGTCTCCTTTAAATATAAAAGGAGACTGACATGTCTGTTCTGATGATACAAGTCATCGGTCCTGTAATGTGTGTTTCTCTTCTATAATACACACTGATTCTACATCTCGGAGGTTTTCTTTTCACGTCTTTCCACATGCAGGCTTCCTTCACCTTTCAAACGAGACACAGAGACACAACAACACCGGAAAGCTGCAGCTGCACAGACACACACTTCCTACATTCAGCTATCATAATAAAAATAATATATGTGACAGTGTGATTCACACCACTGTCCTCCTCCTATAGCCTCCTCCTCTGCTCCAGCCTGCTTGAATAACATGTATGTGGAAGACAGACAGGATGATGGAGAGACAAGAGGAGGTATAGATTTACCCTCCTCCTCTTCTTCCTCCTCCAGCAGCAGCAGCTTCCTGGCTTCATTAGAGAATTAACATGGAGGAGGTGAAGAAGGAGCGGAGGATTAGGAGCAGAATGAAGCTGCATAATGGATATGAAGAGGAAAAAAAACAGGGGAGTAATGGAAATAAATCTGGAGAGAGGGAGAAGGAGACAAAAGGAAGAGGAGGAGGAGTGAAGGAGGAGTGAAGGAGAGTCAGAGGGCGAGATCAATCTTGAAAAGAGTGAATTTATTGGCGTTGAAGCTGCTTGGCTCTGTCTGACTGTGCAAACCGACGGGACGGAGGAGAACAGGACAGGAGCTAATCTGTGAATTAACAACCTGAGGAACATTTCAGCTTCTCACTAAAGACTTTTATTGTGAAGGACAGGAAGTGACAGACAAAGAGAAGGAGAGAGAGAGAGAAAGAGGAGAAAGAGGGAGGATGCAGTCAGTCAGTGTACCCTTCAGACACATGATGCTCTATAGGGGACAGAGCTGCAGGACCAAGTGTGTGCATGTGTGTGTGTGTGTGTGTGTGTGTGTGTGTGTGTGTGTGTGTGTGTGCAGCTGTGTGTGTGCAGCAGTGTGTGTGTGTGTGCGTGTGTGTGTGTGCAGCAGTGTACAATCGATGTCCTCTACACGCCGTCTGTAGAGCAGCGGCCATGATTAATTCATTAACTGTTTCTCTGCATCTCTCTCCTCCCGTCTTAGCTCATCTCGACAGGCTGCTGCATTTACATCCCTCACACACACACACTCACACACACACACACACACGACTCTATTAAAGGCTGCGTTCACAATAAACCGTCTACATTTGAAGACACTGTTCATGTTTTAAAGATGTGTTTGTCTCCTTTGTTTCTGTGTTTCACTTCCAGTTGACGAACAACTGAACTGTTTCTCACCTATTCTCTAACACATCAACACGTTTTACTGTTTTAAATCATTAGAAGACAGAACGAGCTGTAACAAGCAGCTCAGACGTCACATGACCTGAACCGAGCCGACAAACAAACCATGACATCATCATCATCAACACAGGTGAACGACCAGAGCTGAAGATTCATCTGTAACTTCCTGTTTCAAACATCAAATGTGACGATTTCTTTTTCCTAAACGAGTGAAAACTGAACCGTCGTCTGAATCATCACATTTAACTGTGTTTTCCTTGAAAGACTAAATAATGACTCATTATATTTTGCAAATTAATCCATAAAATAAATGAGTGTGATTAGTTTCAGCTCCACGTTCTGCAGCAAAATTGGCTTCACTGACGTTATTCTTAAAGGACAATTCCGGGCAAATTCAACTCGGGGCTGTATGTTCCTAACATTTTAGGTCTAAAAGAAGGAATCTGAAGATTTTCAGTTTAATTGCTCCTGTTTTGCAGTAATTTTTCTCCACAGACAGCGTCAGATGGCGACTCAAACATGCACCGAGAAGTTTATTCACTTCAAGCAAGTCCAGAGTTGATATTCCTGTGTTTATGACACAAACAGGAGCTTCCCACTGCACCTGAACACACCGAGCGTCAACTAACTTGGGTCTCGACTCCGCCAGACTTTGAATTAGATCTAGTTTTACAAACATGTCGGCTTGTTGAAGTAAATAATAAACTTCTGGGTGCATGTTTGAGTCTCCATCTGACGCTGTCTGTGGCTTTGAGGGATGGAAACAGCCTAAGCAGCGAGAACTTCCATCCGCTCCCATTCATCGCTGCCGTGGCGACGCGGGGACAGACACAACTACCACAAAACAGGAGACATTAAACTGAAAACCTTCAGATTCCTTCTGTTAGACCTAAAATGTTATGAAAATACAGCCAAGAGTTGAATTGTCCTTTAACTGTACTGCTGCACAGCTCCATCACACACACACACACACACACACTGATGATATGCATGGCAACATCTACTCACAATCTTGACCTATTTCTTTTTTTTTCTTCCTTTAAATAAATGCACACACACAGACACACACACACACACACACACACACACACACACACACTCCTCCCCCTCCTCCCTCCTTCAGCGATCACATCCAACATCCAGGAAGCGCCGGCAGAGTCGGGACAAACAGAGCTCAGCTTCCTCTGCTGCATCTCACACACACACACACACACACACACACTGTTCACTGTTACAGTCATGAATACACACCCTGTGAGAGGGGAGAGGGTCGCTGCACACACACACACACACACACACATCTAATACATGTTGTAGGAAATATTTCACACTTGTCGGCTGCAGCCCCCACGAACCATTCAGCTGGGTTTGTCTCCCCCTGACACACACACACACACACACACACACACACACACACACACACACACAATGAAGCTCATTGATTACTTTCCTAAAAATCAGCTGGGTGCTGGTTATGCAAGAACCCCGAGGGCTGAGAGAGAGAGAGAGAGAGAGAGAAGTGAACAGTGATGGGGTAAAAAGAGGGTAAAGAGAGGGGGTGGGGGCCCGGGGGAAATGAGGTGGGGGTGGGGAGGTAGGGGGGGGGGTCACACTGACAGATTTACTGCACATGAAGCTAAAACGTGGAGAATGCACGGCACCGTTAGCTGCTCACACACACACACACACACACACACACAGAGGCGTCTTGTGTTCGACTGTTACGTCTCATATCATCACTATGACACTACAGGTCAATAGGGTAAAAATTTTAACTAACAGATATCACCATGAAACTTCCCAAGTTTATCACTCACATTAAGACAAATATTTTTTGTATTACAAGTTTTGTCAAATTTTATGTTTAAATATGTAAATGAGGCAATATCTAGTTAAATATGCGCTAATTTGCATATATTTCCAGAACAGAAATCTGAACAATGGATAAAGCTACTTTCAAAATTCCTGTTTTATTTTGTTGACATATTAGAGTCGGATGTTTTTACAGAGGAGGATTGTGGATATCTCTTTTTATCACTCTGTAAATGAGAAAATACTGTCACCAGCCCTAAAAAAAATCTAATTTTGCCCTGTTTTTAGTAATAAAATGTTGTATAAATGAGGCTGTGAATGATATATCAACAATCTCCTCTGTAAAAACCTTCAGAATATTATATAATATATAGAATATAAATTGATCAGTGCATGAAAAAACTGTGTTTTTGCCTGTTAGTGTCTCGCCTGCAACCTCCTCCTCTGTCTGTCAGTGTGACATCGCTCCTCCTCCTCCTCCTCCTCCTCCTCCTCCTTCCTCTCACTCCTTACATCAACACTTAAAACCACTCATCTGGAGATCCATCTCTATAAAAGTCGAAACGCAGTAAAACTGCAACATAAAACCTGAGCATTGATATCACAATAACAGCCAGATAAGAGATCATCTGGGTGGAATAAAATAAAAAAAAGGTGAAATTCTTCCAGTATCTTGTGAAAACAAAGCTCAGCTGATGTGGATGAATGGGTTTAGGTTGTTCAATAGTAGATAAGTGGATAAAAATAGTTTAAATAAAGTGTTATGATATCACAGAGAGGCCGTTTGTGTGTCGCTGCTTCTGCTTTAACCTGGTTTTACAGAGTCTGAATCACATGGTCTGTAGTCGATCTCTACACTGCAAAAACTCTAAATCTCACCAAGAATATTTGTCTTATTTCTAGTCGAAACAAATCTCATTTTACTTAAAATAAGACTCATCAAATAAAAAGTAGCTTGTTTTTAGACACTTTTTTACTTTTTTCGAGGATATTTTCACTTGAAATAAGTAGAAAAATCTGATAGTGGAGCAAGTTTTTCTTTCTTATTACAAACACAAAAAACCTGCTTTCACTGGCAGATTTTTCTACTTATTTCAAGTGAAAATTAGTTTGAAACAAGTGAAAATGATCTAAAAACAAGTTCATTTTTAGGTGATGAGTCTTATTTTAAGCGAAAAGAGATTAGTTTAGACTAGAAATGAGACATTTTGACAAGAAATAAGACAAATATTCTTGGAAAGATTTTGAGTTTTTGCAGTGTATATTTACAAACAGCCTTACATTTCCTCTGAGCTTCTTTCAGTTTTAAAACATTTAGTTTTTTAATCCTCTGCTGCTCTGCTGCTCTGCTGCTCTGTGTCACTTCCTGCTCCCGTGTCCATTTTTAATGCATTAACAACAAGCCAATCTTCTCCCAGCAGGGTGGAGGGGCCTGGCAGCCGAGCCGGGAGCGTTTCATTTCCCTGACGGCCCCTCCACCCTCCACTCTCCTTCTCTTTCTTTCTCTTTTTCCCTCTCTCTCGTCTCTCTGTCTTTCTAGCTCGGGCAGCGTTTGCTTTTCCCTGCTGCAGCTCTGACAGCGTTTGGTTTTCCCTGCCGGCGGAGGGAGTCAGGTGCTGCTGCTGCTGCTGGAGAATGTGACTAAACAGGAAGTAGAGCGCCGGGAACGACGGGAAAACAAGGAGGGGAGGAGGGAGAGAGAGAGGAGAAGAGAGGGGAAGAGAGGGAGAGCTGAATAATTGGTTGGTAATGAAATAAAGAAAGTGAGAATCATGTGAAAACGACAGAGAGAAGGAGAAGAATAATCGATAGAGAGAAGACAGAGAGGTTTATAAACTCTATGTGTGAATCTGTTCTGTTGCATAACGGTGAAAACGTCTCGACAGGGTGAGATCTCTGAGACAATCAGAGACTGGATGACGGAGAGGAATGAGAGCAGAGAGATAAGGAAAGGAGGAGGAGAAAGGAGAGAGAGGTTGAGTTCAGAGGAAGAGGAGGAGGAGGAGGAGGAGGAGGAGAGCAGGAGCGAGGGAGCTGGAAGAGGGAAAACTAGGCCACGTGGAAAAATCCAGCTGTAATGATCCGACTGTTGGACCGACCTCTCCTCTCCTCTCCTCTCCTCTCCTCTCCTCTCCTCTCCTCTCCTCTCCTCTCCTCTCCTCTCCTCTCCTCCTCCTCTTCATCATCCCATCTCCTCCTCTTCTTCCTCTTCTTCATCCCATCTCTTCCTTGTTCTCCTCTCTACATCTCCAACTCCTTTTCCATCCCTTCATCCTCTCCCTCCTCACTCACATTTCCCTTATTACTTCCAATAGATAGATAGATAGATAGATAGATAGATAGATAGATAGATAGAACGATAGAACGATAGAACGATAGAACGATAGAACGATAGAACGATAGAACGATAGAACGATAGAACGATAGATAGATAGAACGATAGATAGATAGAACGATAGATAGATAGATAGATAGATAGATAGATAGATAGATAGATAGATAGATAGATAGATAGATAGATAGATAGATAGAACGATGGAACGATGGAACGATGGAACGATGGAACGATGGAACGATGGAACGATGGAACGATAGATAGATAGATAGATAGATAGATAGATAGATAGATAGATAGATAGATAGATAGATAGAACGATAGAACGATAGAACGATAGAACGATAGAACGATAGAACGATAGATAGATAGAACGATAGATAGATAGATAGATAGATAGATAGAACGATAGATAGATAGATAGATAGATAGATAGATAGATAGATAGATAGATAGATAGATAGATAGATAGATAGATAGATAGATAGAACGATGGAACGATGGAACGATGGAACGATGGAACGATGGAACGATAGATAGATAGATAGATAGATAGATAGATAGATAGATAGATAGATAGATAGATAGATAGATAGATAGATAGATAGAACGATAGAACGATAGAACGATAGAACGATAGAACGATAGAACGATAGAACGATAGATAGATAGAACGATAGATAGATAGATAGATAGATAGATAGATAGATAGAACGATAGATAGATAGATAGATAGATAGATAGATAGATAGATAGATAGATAGATAGATAGATAGATAGATAGATAGATAGATAGATAGATAGATAGAACGATGGAACGATGGAACGATGGAACGATGGAACGATGGAACGATGGAACGATGGAACGATGGAACGATAGATAGATAGATAGATAGATAGATAGATAGATAGATAGATAGATAGATAGATAGATAGATAGAACGATAGATAGAACGATAGATAGAACGATAGATAGATAGATAGATAGATAGATAGATAGATAGATAGATAGATAGATAGATAGATAGATAGATAGATAGATAGATAGATAGATAGATAGATAGATAGATAGATAGATAGATAGATAGATACTTTATTTATCCCGAAGGAAATTCAGTTCAGTCACTATACTGCCTAGTGTGGAGTAAGGTGAGAACTCATCATTTCCAGGTCTAATTTTTATCTCTTTAATGAGGTCATGTGGCGTTTCTCCACAAAGACAGGAAGGATGATAGCGATGAAGAGGAGGAGGAGGAGGAAGAGGAGGAGGAGGAGGAGGAAGAGGAGGAAGATGGAGGTGAGGAAGGTGAGGAAGGTGCTACTGCATATTCAAAGCAACAGCAGATGAACTTTAATAGGATTCATGAGATTGTTGCAGCAGCACAGACGTCCTTTGTGTGTCTGCAGCGCACGGAGACTCACAGAGGCAGGTAGGTAGTGGTACTGTACAAACAACACAACACAAACACAACAAACACACAACACACACACAAACACACACACACAACACACAATAAACAACACACACAACACACACAACAGAGATGTGCAGAGACAGGAAGTGGCGGCGGCGTCCTGCCTGTCTCTTCCTGTGGTCCGTCACCGTGACGCTCTGATCCAAACACACACCACCGTCTACTTCCTTCCTCTGTGTCTGTATGTGTGTGTGTGTGTGTGTGTGTGGGTCAGTGTGAGAGTGAGTGTGCGTCCTGCTGCAGGTATAACAGCGTATCAGTCTGCGCTGTGTTTGCATGATTCCAGCAGCTATTTGCATCTGGATTTAACTGATGATGAAGCAACAAATATTCTTTTATTCTAACGTGTTTGGTCCAGAAGCAGGAAACACACACACGTCGCTCCGGTTGCTCCTGTTGCTCCTGACAACACCCACTCCCTGGATGTAGACGGGAATATTTAGAGATTTTACTGATGTTTTATCTTTATTTTATCTCTATTTTAACTCCGTCTGCTCCAGGAGCTAAAAACTAAAAGTTGACTTAACTTCTTTAAAGTCTCTCCTTAAACTTAGAGCTGATACTTCCTCTTGTATCTCTTCGACTGACTCTTTGAATTGTTTTAACAACTTTTCTTATTTTCTTTTTTTGGCATCTTTGTGAAAATAAAATGTGCTGTTTCATCTGTTATGATCATTATTTTGGGTTGTGGGTCGTTAGTCAAACTCTGAGACATTGTGATGATGAATATTCTGGATGAATAATGGATAATAGAAATAAAAAGTCATTTACATTAAAACTGTGTGTGTAAACAGTAAAACATTAATCCTGAATAAGCCACAGAGAGTGTGTCCTTTGCTTTGCTACCATATGTGAGCCTATAGGGTCAACACACACACACACACACACACAGACACACACACACACACACATGCAGCAGGAGGCCTGAGCTGCCTGTGAACTGAGCGAAGAGTTCGAGGTGTTAAGTTCACAGAGAGAACATCGTGATGCCACCGTCAGCCAAAGATCTGCAGCAATGTTAACCCTGCTGATCACACAAACACACACACACACACTTACACTCAACTGAGAACACACACACACACACACACACACACACACACGCACTCGACACAGGATACAGACGACTCTGTTTGCCGAGACGTGGATTTAATCAGACGATCGAGGGCCAAACCAAACAAAATAAAAATCAATTTATCAGCGTGTGTTGCATCTTATCTGACTTTATATTTCTTCAACACACACAGACACACACAGACACACACACACGCACACACACAGACACACACACACACACACACACACTTTCTAGAGTCTATATTTATAAAGGGCAGAGCTCTGACTGGGGGGTTTCCTCCTGACCATCTCCTTCTCCTAAAACGTCTAATTGTTCCGTTTCCTCCCAGGTTTCCGTTCTTACGTATATTCAGCTCAGACAGTTGTAGTTGTACAGTCTCATGTTTGACCTGCTGCTGTGTAAACCTCCTCGTTGTTGTTGTTGAACTCGTCTCGTTAGAAACACAAAGAGAAAACCACACGCCTGAGGAGATGAAATCCATACAGCGCTGCTCTCCTCTCTCTGCACAACCTGCTCATTATGCAGCCACTTGAGTGAACGTAGCGCTGCTGTCAATCTGCCTGAAACCAGCTGCTTTTCCACTGACTGAGGCAGAATGTGTGTGTCTGTGTGTGTCTGTTTGTGTGTGTGAGTCTGACTCAGGTCCCAGTGTTTTTCCATATATCACCATGTGTCCCCTTTGCTTTAGATTTCCTGTCATTGTTACACACAACAGCACACACACACACACACACACACACAGTAAAAGGCTGCAGCACCTTTTGCATCATTTAAACCGTATCACATGCCGCCGCTCCGGTTTCAGTCAGGGGTGATGATGATGATGATGAAGTCCCCGAGCAGAACGCCAAGTTCACATTTCCACGTCTATTCTTCTCTGACAACCGCTACAAGTGACTCACACACAGCTGACACTAATACACACTCATACACACACACACAAACAGGGCAGGTTGTAAGGTCAAAAAGGAGAAGAACAACGTGTCACTAAACGACTAAACAACAGAGTTTGATCCGTTGTGATGGAAGCAGCAGCAGCAGCAGCAGCAGCAGCAGCAGCAGCAGCAGCAGCAGCAGCAGCAGCAGCAGCAGCAGCTCCTTCAGGCCTATTGTGGTGGTAGAGACGGTCCAGAGAGACACAGGACACGTCCTCTAGGGTTACAGCCTCATTAAGGCTCTGACAAGGCCAGAGACCAGCTCATGTCTTAATACAACACACACACAGTCACACACAGAGTCACACACACACAGGTCCAGGTCCAAAAGCTGAAGCTGCAGCTGCTGCACATCAACACGTCGATCTAAAGATATCTACAGTATCAGACTGAGTTAGTGGGTCACGGCTACAACTGTAACACATAGAAATACTACATTAAAGGGACAACAAGGAGTTTCTATTTGGTTATTTAAAAGTCTCACGTTAATGTGGATGAATCTACGTTACCACTTGTTAATGGTCCATTTTCTATAAATCTATGGTTTTGTCTCTATGGTTATTTTGTTATTATTAGTGGTGGTGGAAATGCTGGGCGAGCCGACCAGCGTTTCTTTACTTTCGGTTTCGTGGCGAGTCATGAGAATAACGCCGCCGAATGAATCGCCGTTTATGGTGGGAACTAGGACGGTATGTGATCGTCTTCCAACCTCTGACTTTCATTCTTGATGAATGAAAACATGAGTCTGTCTTGCACCGGTCAAAGAATTTCACGGTGCGGAGGCTCATAAATGTAGTGGTGAAAACACTTTGCTTTAACAAAACTCCTGGTTGTCCCTTTAAATACAACTATTAACAAACTAAACACCACATACTGTAGACTATACCTCCATCTGGACTGGTTTATGTTAAAGGAATTCCTCCCATCTAGCGTTGTGGTTGTATATCTCAAGCAACTCAGTCGTATTTTTCATGCTGCATTCAGGTGAAATTGGGCAGACAGCAGACGGACAACATGCAGCCGCTGCACGTAACGGCATAAACAAGCCTCTATGTCAACAAGTGGTCCGTCAGCACGAGGCAAAACAATACACGTTGTAACAATATGTTGTCATGGCGATGTGGTATTGTTTTACCGGCTTTCTCTGGACTTCTGTGACTAAAACAACGTCTGGTTTGTTAGCGACGACGGCCGTCTGCCCGACTGCAGGTGAATGCAGCATCAGTGTAACGCTCCATTCCTCCTCACTGCGTTACCACGAGAAAAAAAACAGACTTTTGAACGAAATAATCGATTTTCGTGAATAGATAACAGGAGAAGTTACACAATGTCCCTTTACAGATGAAATATTTAATCCGTTAATGGACAGAAAATCTACTGATCTGCATTGAAAATAAATTAAAAAGTTCATGTTTTTGAATGCAGCTGGTCAGACGAAACAATGAAGACAATAAATAAAGACTGAGAATGTGGGATCTGGCGTCTTCAACAGGATATCTGAGTCATGGAGTAACTGATCAGGAGGAATAATGTGTGACTGTAACAGCTGCAACATCTATCAGAGCCAATAAAGTTTGTCAAAGTCTAAATAACTCACTGTAGATTGATAGATGATACGAGCAGCATCGAATGCTTTATAGGTTTTGGATCAGAGAGAGTTACTGTCCCGGCTGCAACCTGACGTATCACCACCGTGCACTGACCTACGATCAGTTTGAGGCCGTTCCATGTTGACAGTGCAGGAGGCCCGAGAGGCCGATAGCAGCTCTGTTCAGATCAATGTGTTTCTCCGTCCGTCCTCTAATGGCTGCCGGCCGCTCTCAGGGGGAAACACACACAACCAAGATGTTTTTCTACTCACAGATTTAAATAAAGAAAAGAAAACTGGACGGTGATTGCGATCGACACAAATGGAGAGAAATCACTGGCTGGGAAACGGACTGCAGCTCTGCCAGCATTCGCCAGGCTAATGGGATTTCTTGGTTTCCCTCATCAAACTCATCAAATACACAATCCAACAACTCCACAACGCTCTGGTGGACAAGTTATGACCTAAAAATAATAATAGAGAGTTGTTTTAGAGGTAAATTCATGCAAAACCGCTGATGTGCGTTCCCGTCGGGAGCAGTTTTTCTCTGTATTTCCCTCTAAAACAACTCTGTGTGGTAACGTTGTGTTATTATCTCATAGCGTGGTGAATGTGCAGGTCACAACTTGTCCACCAGAGCGTTGTGGAGTTGTTGGATTGTGTATTTGATGAGTTTGATGAGGGAAACAACCAAGAAATCCCATAATATAATGAGCCTCCGTAGCGTAGCTCTGAGCAGCTCACGGCTCTGCTCCGCCGTTCTAAAAACAGCTTGCACCGACAATTAAAGGTAACGAACCTACTGCTATGACTATAGGGGTTATGTCAATGGGCCAATTGGCAAAATGTTGAACTATCCCTTTAATAATAATAATAATATACAGTGCCAAAGTGAAAAAAAGTATTGCAGACTTCATTTAACACGTATTTTCTTGCTGCTGCACCCGAGGCCACGAAATATTTGTGCCAAAAAAGCTTCAACTGATGTTTTATACAGGAGAAACACACACACACACACAGACACATCTACACACACACACACACACACACGTCTGCATATTTTGGCCCAGATATATTCCAGTTATGGGTGAAACTATTCAGGGCCACATGTTTTCACTTTCCCTCAGCAGATAGAGCAGCAAATCACAAGGACCAAGACAGAATGACGTCTTCTTATCATTATTATTATCATTATTCTGTGGTTCTACAAGGTGGTTGTACAGGTGCAGGCCACACACACACACACACAAAGACACACACTAAGACACACACACACAACCACACGCACACACACACAGAAGCCTATAGTCCCAAACCCCGAGGAGTTTAGTTTCATTATCATGATCAATAATTTAAACCACCTCCTTTTCATCAGCGCCAGCCTCACAGATGTGACCTGAGTCTATTGGCTTTCTGAAACCCCCCCACTCCAACCCTCCAACCCCCACCTCCATCCTCTTCCTACCAACACACACACACACACACATTTACACACACACTCTCTCCAACCCCTCCTCCCTCCCAACCACAGTCAATTTCAGTGGAGGCATTCATTTTTAAAGCGCCCCTGTCTCTGGGATTATAAAACAGCAACGCCACTGCTGCAGGGAGTCGGTGGGGGGAATGAGGGGGGGGTAACAATACCAGACACACACATATATATATATATACACAGACACACACACACTCTCTGAAAGTGAGTGACAGTGTCCCCGTGTGCATTGCAGTGTGTGATGAGGCTGTTTCAGTGTCTTAAACCCCCATCAGACAGAGCAGCAGCAGCACAGTGAGTCTGATATTTACAGGACAAACAGCAAACACACAACACACACACACAAAGCTGTGTGGGGAAAACTCCCTGATGCAGGCACATGAAGAGGATGGGGGGGGGTGGAGGGTCATAAAACTGCTTCCTCTGGTGTGTAAAGAGCACACAAGTGATTACAAGGGAGTGGGAGGAGGGGTGGCTGTCCCTGTCCCTGTCATCACAGCAGCACCGAATCTCATTTTATAAAATATTCACAAATAGTGTGATCAATTTATACAAGTTAGAGTAATGAGCTGTGATGGCTGCTATGATGTAGAGCTGTTTTTAAAATAAAATAATACATATTTTCTCATTTTTTGACAATGTTATTTGCTGATATTTGTATAATTTAAATACAACTTGATTTAGAAACAGGGTAGGCAAAATAAACCAAGCTTCAACCTATGCCTTTTTGGTCTTAATGTACGTTTTGTTTGGTTTTTTGTTGCCTTTAAGA